>NW_028120731.1:0-315000 GCF_965178545.1 Coloeus monedula | reverse complement strand
GCAATGGCGGGAAGGGGTGCCGTGAGGCGGCGGGGGCTGCCCTGAGGGGAGCCGCGGGCGGCAAGGGGTGGAGGGTACCCTCAGGGGAGCCGCAATGGCGGGAAGGGGTGCCGTGAGGCGGCGGGGGCTGCCCTGAGGGGAGCCGCGGGCGGCAAGGGGTGGAGGGTACCCTGAGGGGAGCCGCAATGTCGGGAAGGGGTGCCGTGAGGCGGCGGGGGCTGCCCTGAGGGGAGCCGCGGGCGGCAAGGGGTGGAGGGTACCCTGAGGGGAGCCGCAATGGCGGGAAGGGGTGCCGTGAGGCGGCGGGGGCTGCCCTGAAGGGACCCGCGGGCGGCACGGGGCGGGGGATACCTTGAGGGGAGCCACAATGGCGGGAGGGGGGAGCGGCGGGCGGCGGGGAGGTGCGGTGGGGCGGTGTGAGGAGGCGGAGCGGTGCGGGACCGGCGGGGGGACGGCGGCGGCTCACGGGGGGCTGGCGGGTGGCTGCAGGCGGCGGCGGGTGCCGGACCGGTGGGCTCCGGATGGCGGCAGGTGCAGGAGCGGCGCGGGACTGGCGCGGGAGTGGTGCCGGAGGCGGGAAGCGCCGTGAGGGGAGAGGGGCGGGGCGAGGGGCGGGGCTACATTGCGCGCGAGGGAAGGGGCGGAGCGTCGTGACGCGCGCGGCGCGGGCGGAGCCGGGGGCGGAGCGTCGTGACGCGCGCGGCGGGGGCGGTGCCGGGGGCGGAGCGTCGTGACGCGCGCGGCGCGGGCGGTGCCGGGGGCGGAGCGTCGTGACGCGCGCGGCGGGGGCGGAGCGTCGTGACGCGCGCGGAGCCGGGGGCGGAGCGTCGTGACGCGCGCGGAGCCGGGGGCGGAGCGTCGTGACGCGCGCGGCGGGGGCGGTGTCGGGGGCGGAGCGTCGTGACGCGCGCGGCGGGGGCGGAGCGGCGTGACGCGCGCGGCGCGGGCGGAGCCGGGGGCGGAGCGTCGTGACGCGCGCGGCGGGGGCGGTGCCGGGGGCGGAGCGTCGTGACGCGCGCGGCGCGGGCGGTGCCGGGGGCGGAGCGTCGTGACGCGCGCGGCGCGGGCGGAGCCGGGGGCGGAGCGTCGTGACGCGCGCGGCGGGGGCGGAGCGTCGTGACGCGCGCGGAGCCGGGGGCGGAGCGTCGTGACGCGCGCGGCGGGGGCGGAGCGTCGTGACGCGCGCGGAGCCGGGGGCGGAGCGTCGTGACGCGCGCGGAGCCGGGGGCGGAGCGTCGTGACGCGCGCGGCGGGGGCGGAGCGTCGTGACGCGCGCGGAGCCGGGGGCGGAGCGTCGTGACGCGCGCGGCGGGGGCGGTGCCGGGGGCGGAGCGTCGTGACGCGCGCGGCGGGGGCGGGGCCGGGGCGGAGCGGCGTGACGCGCGCGGCGGGGGTGGAGCCGGGGGCGGAGCGGCGTGACGCGCGCGGCGGGGGCGGTGATCGGGGCCGGAACAGCGTGACGCGCGTGGCGGGGGCGGGGCCGGGGACGGGGGGGCGTTACACGGGCCAGGGGGGGCGTGACACATGTGTGTGGGGTGGGAGCCTGCGATGAATGGGGGGTAGAGCTTAGGATGAGTGATAGGTGTGGGTGGTGTGTGTGCGCGCCGAAAAATTGGCTAATTAACTAATTATCCAATTATCTAATTCAGTTAGTGCTCCAGATGGGATATATTAGATTTGATAAGGAAATTCAACTCCTTTCCTTGACAGAGAATAGTCAAAAACACCAGTGAGCAATGGCTCCTGTACCTGAAGGGAGCCCACAAGAAAGATGAGGAGAGACTGTAAGAGTGGAGTGACAGTGACCCACAAAGACCGTGCTGTACCTGGGCCCGTCCGTGGTCCTGGCACTTTTCCTGCATTCTGATTTTCTGTTCAGAAGTCACTATGTGGCCAAATCTCTGGGTCTGGCTAAACGGTGTTTAGTGCAGAACTGATGCGATGGTCACTCGCAATCGCCCAGAGCAGGAGCCAACTTGCAACTCTGGTGAAACTCAAGTGACACCAGCTGAGGCACACGCTCCAGATAACACACTGTGGGTGTGCCAGGGTCAGGGGCAAATGGTCAGGGCTTACCTTCTTCTGGTTTGAGGCCCGGTTTGGCAGCAACACAACATTCCAGTGCAGGATCAGTGCCAAAGGGAAGGGCTGCACAGATGCCCCGAGCCCCAGTCTCTGCATCAGCAGCAGTGGGTGGGTGGACCTCACCTATTTCCAGATTCAAATCCCTTTGTTTGTCACTCCTGCTAGTTTATAGGCTCTGAAAGCTCATTTCAGCTGTTCAGTGACAGCACTAGCTGGTCCATGGATTTAAGGAAGCAGACAGGCTTTGGGAATGTGTGTTGCCATTTGAGACTTGTCCAACAAAAGGGGCACAGGAGGAGGACAGGTGTTAGGACCGAGTCCGGAGAGCTGGCCGCATAAACGACACGTACACCGATACGATTAAGCATCCTTCTCCCTTTATTGTTCAACTATGCCAACTTATATCTACTTTTGCAAAGATTCATGCCCAGTCCCTCTAGATGGACTCTAATCAGAGGGGGAGCCGGGCAGCTGTATACCTTGCCAAGGACTCTCAGGGCTGCCTGCAGTCAGGGGCCTGTTCAGGAGCTTTTCCTCAGCAACCCTGCAGTGTCCAGTCTTTCCAGGGGTATCATATGCCCTTGTTCCATAAGGAATCCCTCTACAGACAGGGAGCTGTCACCGGCCCCGTGCTCATGGGCTGCAGGGGACACCTGCACTGAGGAGGAAATGGAAATGGGAAAGAGGGAAATGCAACCTGATGGGATGCACCTCTGGCACCACATTTCCTCTTCTTCCTGCTGTCCTGGAAAGCCCCAAGTAAATCCAGTCCCTCAGACCTTGCATCCCTGAACACCAGGAGAGCCGGTGTTTTACCCAGATCCCAGTGCCCTGCACGGCTGCGCTGACACGAGCACAGGCCGATCGCTCCGCCCAGCACCATCCCTCATTCTCTTCCCATTGCTCCCCAAGCGTCCCCAAACCACCCCAGCGTGTCTGTGCCGGGGCCAGGGCCTGCCCCGAGCCCGACCAGAGGCTGTCACCCAGCCCTGCACCAGCTCCCACCCCCGGGTGAGCTGGGAATGCACTGAGAGCTCGGCTCCCCGGGCTCCCCAGCACCCAAACCGGTCCTCAGACACACAGAAATGCCCAACCTGCCCCTCTGGGCACAACCAAACACCACAATTCCATCATCCCCAAGCAACTCTGGCACTTGCCTCTTCACCTCCGCCCATTTCCAGTAGCCGGGGCTAGGACCGGGCTGTCAGAAATAGCATTCCCTAGGCAGTTCATCCCAGCACAGAGGAGAAGACGAGCCTGTCCCTGACCCACACCATGGGCAGGACAAGGAGGGCCCTAGCTGGCTTTGCCTACTCCAGCACCAAAGCTCTTGGTCCCAAAGATGGGGCGAGTTCAGTGGTTTTTCCTGTCCTGAAAGAGAGCAGAAAAGGGAAGTTAATCCCACTGTGGAATCCAAGACTCATGCATTTCCTATTTCTGCTCTGATTGCTCACCGTGGAGTTTTAGCCATGGAAAAAAAAGGAGAATGACACCATATCAAATAAAAAGTTGATTAATCCACGTAGGGGCTGTGGAGAGGATACAAAGGAGCTTTTCCATGATTTTGGGGCTTGAAGAGGGACTGAATTTCCCTCAAAGCTGGGAAGGGCCTGAGGATAATAAAGCAAAGGAGCAGCTTCATCTCTCCCTGGCAGAGAGCTCGGGGCTCCATTATGGATACAAATCAATCCCAGCAGGATTTCAAAGGGTTTCTTTAGGATGTCAGGTCCCTCTTTATCAGATCCCTGCTGGGATTCAGGGCCTGCCTGGTCACGGGGTGCTTTGATAAGGGCTGGATTTAAATCCCAGATCTGAGAACAGACATGAAAGGTCCCTGGGTTTCTAGGGGGTTGAAAAACTCAAGCTGGATTCGCTGCAGAGCTGAAAAATCAGGATAAGAGAGAGCAAGGAGTGGCCAGCAGGCTCAGGCTCCTGATCACGCCCCTGGGATCCATGGGATCCATAGGATCCATGGCCTCTGGCACGCTGCTCCAGCACCCTGCAGGGTGACTGACAGCCGGGCAGGGGAAGGAGCCACCAGCAGCTCTGCCATGTGCACCATCATTCACCTTGCACGTGGCCTAAACAGCTACCAAGCACTGATGGACTGACTGAGCTGAAAATATCGGAGAGCTCTCAGTTTGCACTCCAAATTCCCTGCAGCCTGTTCCCTTCCTGATCCATCCCTTCAAGCAGCAAGAGTGGAATTCCTTCCATCGTTGCTCTTTCCCTCCTGTTTGCCACTCAACAAGAAAAAGCAGCCACGTGAACAGGAGTAAAAGCCCCAAACCCACAAAAAAGCACATTCTCAGCATCACTAATCCCTGCCAAATTGCCGGGAACCTTCCAAAACTACATCCAAGCTTGGAAACAGGGATCCAGTTGTTTGTTTAAGCAGCTATTGATCCAGTCTCTTCCAGCTAATTAAACTATTCACTATTTAAACTCATTAAACTGCTCATCCTGCTCCTGGCAGCCAGAGGCAAAGAAGAAATCGTGTCTAGATTAAATGGTGATGGTGAATGTGCCCATCCCAGTCTTTGGAGAGGTTGGAATTGCATCCCTGTTCCTCTGCTCTCTTTTCCTTCCTTCTTCCTGCAGTGATTCCCACCCGGATTCCTCAGCTCCAGCTCTCTGAGCAGCCTCAGGGGGAGCATTTCATCCCCTTGGAGCCAACTCCATTTGTTGCATCCTTCATGCCTCAACCACCCCTAAAAGCAGGCAAGTGCTGATGGGCAGTGCAGCTGCTTCCACTTGGGAATGTTTCCAGTGGAACAGGGAGGGAATTCTGAGAAGCTGCCACCCACTGCACGTTATTGCTGGATAAAAGGTGAGGCAGCAAAGGATCAACAAAGGGAGATTTCAGCAAGACAAAGTCCAGACAAAGAGGCTGCAAGTGTGGCTGGGGCTGCTAAACTGGGAAAACTGCAAGGTCAGGCTGTGGGAACATGGATTATACTGAGGTCTGGAACTGGTGTTGGGAAGAGAGGGAGAAGGAGAAGGAGAAGGAGAAGGAGAAGGAGAAGGAGAAGGAGAAGGAGAAGGAGAAGGAGAAGGAGAAGGAGAAGGAGAAGGAGAAGGAGAAGGAGAAGGAGAAGGAGAAGGAGAAGGAGAAGGAGAAGGAGAAGGAGAAGGAGAAGGAGAAGGAGAAGGAGAAGAAGGGCCCGAAGTAACTGCACAGTGAATTTCCTTACCATGAGCCAGGCTCATTCCCTGAGCTGACCAATATCTCCGAGCTCCCCTTCATGGCACAGCCCTGCCAGTAAAGAACAGAAGTTCCTGCTGCTCCCACTGGAATTCTGTAGCGTGCCTGGCATTCCATACGTTATGCTGCCTGAGAATTTCTGCAGCCGTCCTTGGGAAGAGCAGTTCACTGCCACAGGAGGAACAAGAGGAAAGCAGTTGCCACTCTCGGGTTCTGTGCCCTGTAAAAAGTAAAACCAGATAAAGATCAAAGCTCCATAAAGCTGGAACCATCTCCAACCTCGGGACAGCACTTCTGTGGGAAAAGCATAGATGGGCAATTAGGAAGGAGATCATCATGCAAATGGACAAGGGGGGGGAATTAAATTCTGCTGCTTTCTGATTGAGGCCTGCTTCAATTTGCAGCCTTTATAATATCAGTTTAATGGGACTTTTTGTGCTTTAAAAAGGTTTTTATTAGCTGGGGGTTGTCCCTGCCTGGACTGAGGCACAGCACAATGAGTCTCCTGCCTCCTGAAGCCGTGTCGTTATCCCAGCATCTGAAATTAAAAACCAGCACTCTGGGAAACCTCTCTACTCTGAGGAGAAGTGTGAGGAGCGTTTGGGTCTGTGGAGAGCCTGGAACAGCTCTGAGAGACACCAAACATCCTGTGAATCCCAATAAACAGCAAAACATTCCAGCAGCTCCTTCCAACACTGCCCTTGTAGGGAACTCTGTCACCCCAGTGGGTATTTGTGGGAGTAAGGAAGAAATCCCACTAATGACCTCAGTGTGATCACCTCTGGTTCGTCTGGGGATAAATCTCCTTTATCCTTCTGGGAGAATAAAGGAATCCAATGCTGCCTTAATCCCCAGCTCCTCAGAGTCTGCATTTCCAGAATCCATCTCCTGGCCCAGCATGGGAAGGGTTGTCCAGCGCTGGAACAGCTGCCCAGGGCAGTGGTGGAGTCACCAACCCTGGAAGTGCTCATAAAATACATGGATATGGCACTTGAGTGTTCATAAAATACCTGGGTAAATACATGGGTAAATATAGGGATAAATACATGGGTAAATACGTGGATAAATATATGGATAAATGTATATGGATAAACATATATGGATAATCCATGGATAAATATAGTGATAAATATGTAGGGATAAATATGTATGGATAAATACAGACCTTGCATCCCTGAACACCAGGAGAGCCGGTGCTTTACCCAGATCCCAGTGCCCTGCACGGCTGCGCTGACACGAGCACAGGCCGATCGCTCTGCCCAGCACCATCCCTCATTTTCTTCCCACGGCTCCCCAAGCGTCCCCAAACCACCCCAGCGTGTCTGTGCCGGGGCCAGGGCCTGCCCCGAGCCCGACCAGAGGCTGTCACCCAGCCCTGCACCAGCTCCCACCCCCGGGTGAGCTGGGAATGCACTGAGAGCTCGGCTCCCTGGGCTCCCCAGCACCCAAACCGGTCCTCAGACACACAGAAATGCCCAACCTGCCCCTCTGGGCACAGCCAAACACCACAATTCCATCATCCCCAAGCAACTCTGGCACTTGCCTCTTCACCTCCGCCCACTTCCAGTAGCCGGGGCTAGGACCGGGCTGTCAGAAATAGCATTCCCTAGGCAGTTCATCCCAGCACAGAGGAGAAGACGAGCCTGTCCCTGACCCACACCATGGGCAGGACAAGGAGGGCCCTAGCTGGCTTTGCCTACTCCAGCACCAAAGCTCTTGGTCCCAAAGATGGGGCGAGTTCAGTGGTTTTTCCTGTCCTGAAAGAGAGCAGAAAAGGGAAGTTAATCCCACTGTGGAATCCAAGACTCCTGCATTTCCTATTTCTGCTCTGATTGCTCACCGTGGAGTTTTAGCTATGGAAAAAAAAAGGAGAATGACACCTTATCAAATAAAAAGTGCCCTTTTCCAGCATTTTTATTCCAGGCATTAAAAGGATGCTCATTTCTCTTCTAGCATTGTTTCCCTCATTTTAGGAGAACTGTTTTCATCCCAGGCCCCACTTGTCAGTTGTTCGATCCTCTGGCACTGGATTTGGACAAAAGAAGGGACGCACCTGGACTGCAGGAAATCACTGAGAGAAACCCTTCCAAAACGTGACAGAGAAAAACAACAGGAGATGCAGGAAGACACATCCCTCATTTGCACGTCTGGAACGCTTTTCTAAAGACTTCTCTGCATCTGGATGCTCTTTGCTCTTGGCTTTCTTTACAAGAATGCATTTGCTGCTAAACACGTCTCAGACCCTTATTTGATCGGGATAAGGTGGGATGGAGATGAAGACTCCCACAGGGAATAGCCAGGGAGATGCAGGGCCTGGGAACATCAAGGACAGAGAAGAGAAGGAACAGGGATTGTTTTTCTTGTCTAGAGCCAGCAGTGCTGTGAGCTTGGAGAACACACGGCACCGCAGGGATCCAGGGCAGGAGCGGTATAACTGCGGGATAAGGGGAATCTGCTCCCACTCCAGGGCTGTGCCAGTGAAGGAGGGGAATTTTTTAGTGCCTTCATTGCACACAAAAACCAAACCCAGCACCACCGAGCTGGACTTTCGTAAGCTGCAAAACAAAGCGGCCCCTGGCCTTTGGGGGAACACAACCTCACCGAGTCACAGAGCCAGGGGATGACACTTGGGAATGATCCTTGCTGCTGCCTGCAGGCAAATCAGATGAGGGAGCCACAGGAGCTGCGGGGTTTCCTGCTCTGCCTGCAACGCCATCGGGCCAGACCAGGAGACCTTTCCTGGAACAGATCTTCCCTGTAAAGGGAGCTACACCAAAGCTCAAGCCCTCATTTAGAGACCCTTGGAAAAGCAAAGGTGAGAGGGGATTACCTGGAGCCCCAGGGGACCGAGGCGAAGGCGATGAAGAAGCAGACAGCAAAGTGCTTCCACTGCTTCTCACTCCAGCAAGGGGAACATCCCTGGAATTTCATGTCCGGCGTCGCTCCCAAACCCCACAGGTGAACCCACACGTACTCCAAGGCTGATCTCCTTCAAACTTCCAGCAGCACAGACTCACCGGGAGGAACTGCGATCCAAGGACACAATCAGCAACCGTCTTCCCGCTTGCCCCTCTCTCCACATTTTCCCTTTCCAGTGGGATGCAGGTGCCACCCCCCAGAGGCAGGAAAACTGCCTTGCAATCCAGTACAAAACCTGCCTGGAAAGCCCAGGATGCCCGGAGCCACAGCCGTTTCTCCTGGAGCTCCTGCTGACAGGCATTTGAAGCCTGCTGTGCCTCACAGCTGCTTTTCTGCCAAGGGCATTCCCATCTTTTCTATTTTAGCCCAAAGAAAGGTTTGCAAAGCTGAGTTTTGTGAGAAGCGCTTCATATTTGGATCATTCTTAACTTGGAGTTTCCCTTGGCACCAAAATCAGGGGCTCACCTTTTGCTTGGAGCTTGGCTGAAGTCCTCAGCAGTGCCAGGGAATGTGGCCATTGGAGGCTTTGGGCAGATTTGGCTCATCTGCCTTTTTAGGCCTTGTTTCTTTCTCTCAGCCTTCCCACTGGATTGTGGCCTCCGAGGAATACGTAAAATCCCATTCCATTCCTATTCTTTCGGACAATTTTTTGTACCGTCCCTGTACAAAACGAGGCCCCCTGTTCGGATGCTTTTCCCCACCGTTCCCCGGCACTTTTATCTGCTGGTGCATTCCCTGCATTGCTTGGGCTCTTCCCAGATCTCTGAGCTCCTTCACAAGGCAGGAGATCGATTTGGCCCAGGAACTAAACCCTCCCGAGGAATTGTCTGATGCCATCTCCGCATTTGACACCTGATCCTTGTGCTCAAAGGATCCCTCTTTCTTCCCTTCAGCCAATTCCAAGGCTCGCTGCCCCCAGCTGCGATCAGGCCCCAGCCTGATCCCTGCAGTCTTCCCTGCCGGGATCCTGCTCAGGAATCCATGGGCTACAAATGTAAGAATTCATTCTTCCCACCCCTGCCCAGTTCCAAAGGATTTGGTGTCTGCCTTACCCGGCTGGAGCCTGCTTCCAACTCTGTTCTTGCTGCTTCTGCTGCTTTCCAGTTCCCAGGAATTCCACCGACGGAGCGACAGCGTTTTCCAGCTCCGCCAGGATTCCCTCTGCTGCGTTTGGGTGCTGGAAGGATATCAAAACCAGGCTCTCTGGGGCTTTACTATCAGGAAATTACATCCCCGGATTTGTTCATTTCCAAATATTATCTCTTCCCAACAAAGCACTGGGCATCCAAGGAATACAGAAAGTGATGGGCTGACCACTGCTTACTCCTCTGGAATGCCAGAGCTTGGAAAAAAGGGCACTTGAGGCTTCTCCTGGTGCTGCCCGTGAGGTGTATTTTACTTGAGAGCCCCTTCCCGTCTCTTTCCCTGTATCCACCAAAAAATCCACCCCTTCATTCCCCAGCTGCTTGCTTCCTCCCTCTTTTCCTGTATCCCACAGAATTTTAACAGGTCAATAGTCCCCTCTGCAAGAGCACCTTTCATTCCAAACCTAAGAACAAACGAATCACTTCCCTTCCACCGTCCTTATTAGGATTCCACTGAGAGCAGTGGATGGAAAATGATCCTCTCCTGGTCCCTGCTGGATTCCCGGAGCAGGGATCCTTTCCCTCTTTCCCCCCACCACGGTGCCCTCCTCCCCCTCCCGCCCCACCCCACACCCTTTTCAGGCTTTGTTCCACAGCTTTTGCCTCCAGGCCTCAGATCCTTTCGTTCTCCACGAGCTCCCAGCAGCTCCACAGCCTTTCCTCTCCCATCCCGACCATTTCTCCGGGAATGGAGCTCCGCATTTCAATTGCCTTCTCTTTTCTCTGACTACTCCCACCAATCCAGAAGACCTAAAGCTGACACAAGGAACACTCGGTGCCCACAAATCCAAACCCAGACCCGGCCATCCCCAAACCAGCAACTCCCGGACAATTTGCGTTCATTCCAACCTAACACTGAGGACTCACCCAACCCTTCAAAATTCCCAAGAAATATCCTGTTGCCTTCACAGCTCCCAGGGGATTCTGCTTCGTGCTCACACGAAGGATTTGGGACTTCCCTGAAAAAACCCGTGCAGGGCACGCTGGAATCCCCGATCCCGTGAATCCGGGGAGCGTTAAAAGCTCGGTCCAGCCTGGGCCCCCGGAAATTTTTGCCAAATATCCCCCAAGTCCTCGGGATAACAGAACTCTCTGGTACTGCATTTTTGGCGTTGTAAAGCCTGGAATTCCTTTATTCCTAGTGCTGGGCTCTGCATATGGCCGAGAAAATCCCGGCCTCCACACAGACCCAGATTCCAAACTTTTTGATACATTTTAGCAAGCCGAGAAATTCACCTTCCCTGCTTCTTCTTAAGGGCATCCTTCTCTTCCCTTACCCGGCGTGCTCTCTCCCACTGGGGGTGGGTTTTCCCCTTCCCATGCCAATTAGTCCCTACTTCTAGGAGGTTTAGGTACCTTTCTTCCCTGGGACGGATTTCTTAACACAGCTACCGAGGCTTTGGGAGTCTCCTTTATCTTCTACTTTCTGGGAAAACACCCTGTGATCCATAAATGCCACAATCCAGACGCCCAACTTCAACAAGACATCCTTCCTACCTAAAAACACACACTCTCAACTCTTAGATCTTTTAAAGTTTTACCCCCGCAAAATTCCCCTATTTTTCCACCACTGAATTCCTCAGTCCTGCTTCCAAGGATTTCTTGAATACCACGGGGCTTTTCTCAAGATTTACCCCCACGACCTTCCCTACGTGCCCACTGCTCATCACCTCATTTTTCCCTCAATGTGGTCGTTCTCCACCCCAGAGAGTTTGTCAAGTGTTGCCTCCAAAATGTTCCCCATCTCTCCACTACTCAGTTCCCCATTTTGCCTCCAAAATATTCAATCTGTCCCCTCCACATTGCATCCACTTTTACCCCCAACGTTTTACTTCCTCTACAATATTGATTCAACCTTTTCCACCCCAAAAATCTGCATTCTCTCCCTTGAACACCACCTCAGCTTTTCCCTCAAAAATACCCCAGAGGGAAACTCAGATTCAGCCCCCAAACTCCCATTTTCCTACACAAACAGTTCTTGTGGCCCCTCTCAATTCCCCCTGGCTTTCAGCTAAAGGAAGAACTGGAAGCCCATTCCCTCATCTCTGCCCTTGTTTTGCTTTCCTGGAAAACCTTGCGATCCCACACTTTCTCCAAGAGATCTGCTGGGATTACTGGAAGGTTTGCTCTCTCAGAGCGCCAGGGGGCTTTACAGCACTTGTTCCTCTGCGTCTTTACCCTTTTATCAGGTTTCCCCCGGAACGGTGTTGTGGGAGAAGCTTGGAACTACCAGAAATGGATCACGTTCACATTTTTTCCCCACCAGTTTTTATCTGGTTTCAGATTCCTGCAATTACCCTCAAACGTGCCCTAGAACACTGCTGTGAAAGGATCAATGAGAAGAACAGCCGGAAAGCAGAAAACCACCTCCAGCAGCAGCCACAATGATCCCATTTCTCTTCTTACCTGGTCCTGCCAGAGCTCCCAACAGCCATTCCCATTCCAAAACAAGAGCTATGGAAGACATTCCTGCTGTCCGTGAGGGTGAGGCGGCAGTTCTGGATGTTCTTCGCTGTGCAATCAGACAACAAACAGAGTGTAAATGATCCTGGTGGTCCCTTCCAAGCCAAACCAGCCCGTGATTCCATGCGTGGATCAGCACCTGTCCCAGCTCCATTCCAGAAACCTCCTCCCACTAACCCAGAACTTTCCTTTTTCTGCTCAACATCAGGGCTTTGCTGCCGAGTGCCCCGGGCAGGGGACGCCTCAGCCTTCCCTGGGACCGCAGCACTCCCTGGGCTGCCTCAGCATCCCCTGCGCTGCTGTTCCACGCCCATCCCGTGGTCCAGCGCCTGCGCGGGCTGCAGTGCCGGGCTCTCCCCACGGGGCGGCAGCACCGGGAGCGAGCAGCCCCGGCCGGTCCCGCTGTCTCGGGGCAGCTGCGCCTTTAACCCGCCCTGAGCCGGCGGGGCCGTGAACACAGCGGGCACAAACCCCACCGCTCCCCTTTATTTCACCCTCAGAGGCACAGGATCGCAGCATTTCCTGGGCTGCAAGGGACCCACAGGGAGCATCGAGTCCAAATCCTGGCCCTGCACCCCAAGAATCCCACCCTGTGCCCGAGAGCCTTGTCCAGACCCAAACTCTTCCCCCAAGATCCTGAAAACACAGCGGGGCTGGGAGAAGGATGACCACGGAGGATTTTTTTATACAGATCTCCTTGTACGATCGTTATATAATATTGTTAGACAGTCCAGGAACGCATCCCTGTGCCGGGACAGCCACCCCTGTGCCGCGACACTCATCTCTGGGCCGGAATACCGATCCCCCGCGGCCCCCACCGTCCGCTCGGGGCTGTCCCCGTTCCCCGCTCACCTCCGAGCCCGGAGCACCCGCCCCGGTGCCCCCGGCCCGGCAGCGCTGCTCCCCGGGCTCCCCGCCATTGCCGCTCCTGGCGAAGAAGGGCGGGAGTCACCGGTACCGCACCGATGTGGCTATTCGACCTTCTCAAGATGGCGGCCGCGAAGGACCCCCCCCCCCCCCCCCCCCCGGTCCGTCTATTCGACTGCCTGAATGCTCCCGCCTGCCCCAGGCGCCGCTGACCCCACAGTCGGTGTCCGCGTAGCGGGAAACGCCTCAGAAAATTGCGTGCAAGCGTTGGGCTGGCGTCGGCGTCGGCGTCGCGTTCAGGCAGCCGAATAGACGCAGCTTGGGGGGGGCCTTCCCTGCCGCCATATTGAGAAGGTCAGAAAACAGCGCACACGACCGCCATCTTTAGTGTGGCCATGACGACACTTCCGCCCTTCGCCGCCATCTTGGGTGCTGGCAGAAGCCACTTCCGGTCGAGCCGCCATCTTTAGTGTGGTACACTTAGGGCCCCCGCCGCCCCTCACAAGGGCTTCTGTCTAGTCGGCTGCCTGAATCCGGCCCGGACTCCGACGCCGGCCCCGCGCTTTCCGCGCGATTTTCTGCGCTGCTTCCCGGTGCGAGGACACGACTGGTGGGATCAGCCGCGCCGGAGGCGGGCGACGGCTCCGCGACCGGCGGCAGGCATCGGCAGGGACACCTCTCGCAGGGGGCCTACTGCGTCCGCCATCTTGAGTGTGGCGGAAGTGTAAACCACCCTCTGCAAGGTCCTGGCAGATAATAAAATAATAAAATAAAATAAATACTATAATATTCTAATAAAAACGTCACTTAACGCCGTCCCGAGAGCGCGGAACTGCGCCTTCCTTTCCGAGCCGCCTCCTTGAGAGCGACACGCGAGCGGCTCTATTCCGACCGTGCCCGCCCGGTGCCTCCCGCCCGGGTCGCGCTGCGACCGCGCCTCTGCTGCCCGGCAAAACCGGCCCCGCCGGGCCGCCCCCCGCGCTGTCATTCCCCGCGGTCACCGCCCCGCACGGCGCCCGCTCCTTTCCATAGCTGTGGCCCCGCTCGTGCACGGCCGTGTCCCTTGGCGCTGCCAACCGCCCTTCGCCCCTCCCCTCCGCTGACAGACCCGGCCCCGCTCGCTCCCGCTCCTTGCCACGCTCGGCAGCCACCGAGGCCGCCGCCCTCTCGGCTCAGCCGGCACCGGGCGGCAGCAGCGCCGGGGCGCCGTGTCGGGGGCGGCAGTGCCGCGCTCTCGCCACCAGGCGGCAGCAGCGCCGCCCAGCTCAGCCCGGGGGCAGGCACAGAGCACAGGGAAAAGCCGGCTCCGGGCGCTCTGCAGCTCCTGCAGCCCGAGCGTCTCGGCTCCTGGGGCCAGGCGCTTGCTGCTTTCCTTCCTACAGAAAAACACCGGCTCGTTATTCTCAAAACTTGCTGATCTCTATTCTCAGCTTCTTGTACTCCTATATTCAACAGATTAGAGAGGGAGGGCTGGCTCATTTCAAAATGAATTTACATCTAAATCAGTAGCATTTGTCTATTGATGCATAAAAGAAGAACTTAACACGTTTTGGTATTCTGCACACATCCCTCGCTGGGAGGAATGATAAAAAGTTAAAAACAAATGAAATTTAAAAAGTAGAAAGTTAGAAACAAAGTTACAACAGCAGAAATTTAGAAACAATCCAAGAGGTAAAATACAAGAAACAAACAAATTTCTAAAGGGAGAAAGGTTGAAAGTTAAAAACAAAGAAACAAAAAAAAAGTAGAAACAAACAAAATTAGAAAGGTAGAAATTTAGAAACAAAGTCACAAAGGCAGAAGGTGTTGAGCCTTTGACAGGGTACCCCTCCTTCTCGGACCAGGGTGAAAGAGCAGAGGAGGCTGCTGTTCTGCTGAGTTCTTTATTTCACAGTCTCACAGCTGTCTTGAAGGCAGAGTTCGAATGGGGTTACGATAAAGCCAAGCAGCAGCAACAGGCAAAACCAGCTTCTTCTATATGCTCCATACACTCTATTTTTTTCTTACAGAAGTGTGGATTCTATTTGTTAATTGACCAATAAGATTAACACACGATTCTAGTTTTCTTTTTCTTAACCCATCCTGCTCTAACACTCGTAAGCCTCACACAAGTGTTACATCTGTATTACACAGATTTGCACATACAGTTTCTATCAGCTCTTATGGTTTATGTGAACACTCCATCTAAAACATGTGAACAGTGTAATTCTATCTAGATTTTGTCTAAAGTAAAGAATTCTGTGAAAAGGTAACACTGCTGCAGCAAGAGCTGTGTTTAAGATCTCTGCTACAGCTTTTTCAGGTTTAAGGCACTTAGCATCTATTTCTACTAAAAGTTAAAAATCTGTATTTCTATTTCACTTCGGTGTGGCTCCATGGATGTCAGCTTGTCCAAAGGTTTTAATTCAAACCTAGTGCTTTGGCTTCCCTCTGGGCCTGAGGCCAGAGGAGCCTTCACTCTAACAAGAAGGTTAGAAACAAAGTTAGAAAGGTAAAAGTCAGAAAGTAAAACACAAATTTAGAAAGGCACAAAGTTAGAAATGTAGAGTGTTCAAAACAAAGTTAGAAAGGTAAAAATGGGGAGAAAAACAAAGGTATAAAGTTTCAAAGTTCCAAACAAAGGCAGAAAGGGACAAATCTAGAAAGTTAGAAACAAACAAAGAGAGAAAGAGATGTAGAAAGTTAGAAACTAACAAAAGTAAAAATGAACAAAGGTAAAAAGAGAGAAAACTTAGGTGGTACAAAGTCATAAAAGTAGAAACAAAAAAGGTAGAAAGGCAGAAGGTCAGAAGGGTAGAAATGAACAAATGCACAAAGGTAGAAATGCAGAAAGTTGGAAATGAAGAAAGATGGAAAGATAGAAAGTTTGAATGGTAGAAACAAACAAACGTATCAAGTTAGAAATTGAGAAAGGTAGAAAGCAACAAAGGTAGAAAAATAGAAAGGTAGAAATGAACAAAGGTAGGAAGTTGGGGAGGCAGAAAGTGCAGAGGCTGGCAGCAGCCATTCCAGCCTTAACGAGAGCCCTGTGTGGAAGAGCAACTTGTTCCATTGATCTTCACTTTGCTAAGGGCCTTCTGCTCTCCTGGCAAAGATGCAGAGCAGGCAAATGGCTACAGGTAGAAGCACCAGGTGTGACTGTTCTTCCTTCACCTCCCAGAAAGCTGGGGGGTTTCATGTTTGAGTCAGTGGCCCAGAAGGGGCAGAGAGTCTGCCCTGACCAGTCTGTGGGCATGGATCTGTTTTGTCTTTCCCTGTGCCCATTCCCAAAACTGTTAAAACTTTCCCAAAATAGAAACACAAAGCCTGGGGCAGATCATGCCTGAAGAAAGAGTGGTCTCTTGTTTTATTCCAAGCTGCTACAGAAACAAACAAAGGTAGAAAGGTAAAAATGAACAAAGGAGGGAAGGTGAGAAAGGTAGTTCGAAAATCAAAGTCAGAGAGAGAGAGAGAAAGAAAGTCAAAGTCAGAGAGAAAGAAAGAAAGTCCGAGAGAAAGAAAGAAAGTCCGAAAGAGAGAAATAAAGTCAGAGAGAAAGAAAGAAAGTCCGAGAGAAAGAAAGAAAGTCCGAAAGAGAGAAATAAAGTCAGAGAGAAAGAAAGAGTCAGAAAGAAAGAGAAAGAAAAATAGAAAAAGGAATAGAGAAACAGAAGAATAGGGTTTGAGAGAAAAAGAAATCGAGTGTAAAAGAGAATTAGTGTTGAAGAGAAAAAGAGAAACTGAGAAATAGAGTGACAGAGACATCCAGAAACAGTTAAACAGCAAGAAAAAGATAAAGAGTTAGAAAAAGTCAAGGGAGGAATAGACTGAAAAGTAAAGCAAAGCAGAGTAGCAAAGCAAGAAATACGGCAAAAAAATTACTAAACCACACCAAAGGAAGAAAGCAACCAAAAGGGAGGAGGGGGGTATCTTTATTAGGGTTTATTCAACTTGATTGAACGAGGGTTTTTTATTTACACTTCGGCAAAGCAAGTGGAAACAACAATGTACACAAGCACAAATACAATCCATATGCACACTGGTCAAAGTCCAATTGACATACAGAGCAATATGTGCAAGTGCAGCAGCAAACACCAACACAGAGCAACACAAGCCAACCCCCTATCAGTACAATGTAACAATTGTTCTATTTCTGGAAAATTCATTGCATTTTATTGTTCCAGGAAACCCAAAACAACAGCAGCACAGGGAGAACAAAACATTCATCCACCACACACCTCCTTCAGCTGACACACAAACCCACCCTCGCTCTCGTCTCGAGAGCACCCCATGGGAACGCGGTTCCCGGGAGCCCCAAAATCATCCCGCCTGACAAATCCCCGGCACGGTCGGCACCCAAACCCTGGCGATGAACGGCACCTCACAGACCGGCCGGGTCCCAGATAAAAAAACCCAGCCGGGAGGGAAAACATCCCCAGCCAGCGCAGCAGGTTGTTTTTACTCTGAGTTTAAAAAGTAGCTGAAAAGCCTGAAAGGCAAAACTCACAACAGAGAAGCACAAAACAAGACAAATTATCTTCCACCGCCCTCAGTAGCCTCAATTCAGGCAAGTCAACAGAAACTCAAGAGCGCCACAGGGCAAAGGTCCAGGTGTACCTTGAGATACACTCAAACATCCTGGAGTCCTGGATGTGGGAGCTTTGCCTCGGGGGTGCTCGGTGCGGGTTCGGACGGTCGGGACGGTGACGACAGATCTCTGCAGTCAGATCTTGGAACACGCGGTTTATTGCAAAGGGCGTGGGTACAGGGGCACTGCTTAGAGCTGCAGCTGGCAGCTCTGAGCAGGCCCAAGAGAGCAAGAGAGTAAGCGGGTAAGTAAAGAGAGGGAGAGAGAGGAATGAAGGTGAAGAAGTAGTGAGAGAGAATGTGTGTAGAGTATAGTAAGAGTGTCTGAAGTCCTGGTTACAATACAATAAATCATCTTCTGTACTGAATATTCTAATTGTCACTAACCAATCTAATACAAGATACAAATCCTATAGCATTTACATACAGCCTATAAGAGTTCTTATATTACCATAGAGTGTTACATCTTAACTTCTAAAAACTACTCTTTGGACCCCTTCTGCTGAGCTAGTAGAGTCTGCTCTGACCCTTGGACCTGCCTGCAAGCAGAGGGTATTGTTCAATCAAGAGGGGATTACCTTCAGTCAGCCATACCATTGTTTTCCAGTTGTTCAGTAACTAAGACTTGGTATTTCAAAAGGTGGCTTTCATTTCGATGTCGCTTATAGTTTTCATATTCCCAAAATCTTTTGTCAGGCAATCATATTTATAAGGCTTTCCTGTTTCATCTTCCCCAACACCTGGATTTTCCTAGTGCCTCGGTACCCAACGTCAGGGGGGAAAATATCCCAGTTGAGGCTTCCCCAGCCCATCTCCAGGTGTCACCCCCAGCCCTCCCAGTGGCTCCCAGTTCCCAGGCACCCAGCCAGCAGCTCCTTGGTCCTGGGAGGCGTGTGGCACTTCCAAAAGTACACCATGCCTTGGAGCAAGCTGAGCAAACAATTCCAGACCTAAAACCTTCAATCCCTGCACGTCAAGGCAGACTCACAAATGCCCAAGAATTCGCACCTGCCATGGAAAAGTTAAAAGATCAACGTCTGCCTGAACTGCATTTGCAGAGTCCAATTGCACCCATTTTGCTCTGCCTCACGCTCGCAAATTGCCCAGAACGTGCTGTGTACAACAGCCTGGAAACCATGGAAAACTCCTGACACTGGTATCCCGATGCCTCTTGCAGACACCCAGCTCAGGGAAACCTTTGCAGCAAAGCAAATCCTAAAGGAGCTGTTTTCCCCGAGGAAGCCCAGCAGCGGCAGCGCTGCCCCAGAGCACAAAGCAGCAGCTCTGCTGGGGAAGAGCATCCTTCAGTTCCTCTGCTGCTCACTTGACCAGAGAGCTGTTCCTAGGCCACATTCACTGCCCCACCCTGGATGAAATACCTGCACCCCCCCTTCCAAGTGCTCACTGCTCCCTGCTGTTCACGTGACCTTTTCTACATCAAACTACCAGGAACAGTGCCCAGACAAATGGAGACCTTTCAAAAAAAAAAAAAAAGATAAAAAACCTGGGTTTGCATAAAGCACTGAATCTAAAAACTTTTATGTTTCCAGTATTCCAACCATGTCCAGATGGTGAGCAGGTGCTAAAAATAACAACAGAAAAGCACGAGACAAATCTTCCTTCTCGACCTTCAATATCCTCAATTCAGGAAAATCACCAAACTCAACAGCTCTATATAGAAGGGGAAAAAACCCCACGTGTACTTTGAGCTGGTGAGAAGAACAGGAACCTGCAGCAATTAAGGCTGCACAGTCCACAGCAGCGAGAGCTCAGCACACATCCAGAGAGGCAATTCCAGCACCTAAATTAAAAAAGAAGAAAAAGTTGATTACTTTTTTTTAAAGTTACTCTAAGTTCGTAAAACCAAACCAGCCTTCGCTCTTGATTTTGGCTCACTGATGCACACACACACACAAGAAGCCAACGGTCACACAGGCCCTGCTTGCAGAATTCCTGATCCAAACCCTCGCCTTTTCTGCCCAGCACTGAGGGAAATCTGACAGAGGATTCATAAAGAGCCCTCGCTGAGAGCAGTCATCGCCCCAGGCCTTCAGGCTTGTCAAGATCCTGAAGTGAACGGACCCAAATTCAATTCCTAAATCTGAATCTCTGACAAGTCCTGTTAGAAAGACAGCGGACAGTCCATCAGAACACAGAATTAAAAGGCTGCACAAGGAATAACAGAAGCTTTTCCAGGAATAGCACAAGTTCCTTCTCTCCCTCACCGGTCCGGGACCGTGAGACCGAACCTTGGGCCCCAGGAGACAGGAGAGCTGTTATCAACACCCGAACCTCCCAAGCGTTGTTATTGCTCAGAGAGCTGCGCCGGCACTGAGCTACTCCCATGCGCCTGCAGGGCTCTGGGGAGGGGGAAGACGACCTCCCACTCCTGCCTGGAGAAATTTCAACACCCTAAAAAGTCATTTCCCTTCTCTCTCTCTGAGCCACGGCCAAAGCAGCTGTGTAGAACGACCCGGGGGATTTATGGGAGGGCTGATTCTCTCAGGAAAGACCCCAGACCCTGAGGAAACAAAACCACCCCAAATTTCCAGCTGAAAACACGCTGCCTCCTGAACGGGAGCGCACAAAACTCTCTAGAGCCAGACAGGAGGTGACAGACCGGAAAAAGCCAAAAGATGTGCTCTGCTTCCATGCACTCTCTGACTGGTAATTCCACAGGAAATTCCCCACGGATCGTAAGCAGTTGCCTACAACTTGTCCTCTGCAATCATGACTGCCTTGGCTTTCTGTGGAAGCGTTTCAAACATCCAGGGAGGGTTCAGGGCCTCGGCTGGCTCGTTTATGGCTCTTCCTGACAGGCCCAGGCCAAACCCAAGCACCCCCCTCACTGCTCCAGCCCCAGGTTCAGGGAAATATTGATACGGCTTAGAAATACTCTCCTTCCCTGCAACTCAGTCCCTCCCTGCACATCCCCGGAGAGGATTTACTCCATCCTTTGTTCCCGACAGCACCTCTCCAGCGCAAGTCCCGCTTCACACAGACACTGACTAAGCAGACCTAAGGCAATGGTTCCAGCAGCAGCTGCAATCCCGAGCTCCCTGTCTCCTGCACAGCTCATCCAAGCACTCCCAGCAATCTCACCTTGGCCCAGACACCCTCTGTCCTCAGAGGGAAACACAACCCGATGGCACGCAGCTCTGGCACCACATTCCCTCTTCCCTTCTCCCTTTTTCCAGCACACCAGGCTGCTGGCAATGGCATTCCCATGGCAGTTCATCCCAGCACAGAGAAGAGGAGCCTGTGACTTACCCACACCATGGGCAGGACAAGGGGGGCCCTAGCTGGCAGGGACGGGTTCTTCTAGCACAGAGGTTTCTGAGCCCAGAAAGGAGCCTTGCTTTGGCTTCCCTGACTTATTCAGCAGCCCTCTGGAAACACGTGGCAGGGAGGGAAGCTGCTTTTCCTGACACCATTCAGCTGCCAAAACCAGTAACCCCTCCACAGTGCTCCTGCAGCCTTGCCTGGCCTTGGGGCCATAGAGCAGGAGCCTTGTGGGCATGAACCTGCCCCTGATTCATCCCCTGAGCAAAACCCGCTAGTGAAAGGTGGTGAGAGCAACCAGGGCAGGGGTGGTAAGCAAATCTGGGACCACTTAGGAGAGGCCTGTGCCACCAGAAACGTAGAATGGTGTCTTTCAGTTGAAGGGGACATACAGTGTTCATCTAACCCAGTTGCCTCACCAAACACGCTATCTGACATACAAAATAATAAGCAGAAACCTTATTTCTGATATTTCCTCACTTCTAAGTCGCAGAACTTGCAACTAAACCTACTCCATCTGAAAATTTGCGAATGTCATTTATTAGATTATTTGTAATCTTCCTCGCTGCTGAAGGGTTAACATGGTGTCCTTACATCCTGATGCTTATCAATAATTAAGGACACAGCAGAATTCTTCACTAAAATCTACTGTAGTCTTTTCCAGAACTGATTTCTAATCCTTTCCAAGACAGCTGCACAATTTAATATTAAAAAAAAAAAAGTGCTGAACCATATTTCACAACTTGCCAGCTGCCTGCCAGGGCAGACGGGTGCATGGCTCTGGCAGGGAGGGCACAGCCTCAGCACCAGCCTGCTTGGAGAACCTAGCTCTGCTCAGTGCCTCAAGCAGCAGTGCCTCAGGAAGGACCCTTTCCCAGCCCATCCAAAAGGACATAGGCACTTATTGGTCTGGCCACAGGGAGGGGGTGAGTGCTGCAACGGGGAGGCTCCTGCACAAGTTTGGAGTGGGCAAAGAAGGCACAACTGAGAAGGAATGGCCACCTCAGCCCCTCTCCTTCATTACAGCTCTGCACCTTCCCCTACCTGTAGGTCATAGGGGGAGGTGACAATGGGCACGGAGGGAATTAGTTGGCTGAGCAAGCTGGCGGGCAGAAGGTCCAAGAAGCTGACTTGTTAAAAAAAAAAAAAAAAAACCCAAAACCTAGAACGGTTCATCGTGATTAACCACATATCAGAAATGCCTTCCTCTCTAATGGTAAAGCCACTGACACACTTCTTCTCTTGCTTTGTCATTTATCTCGTAAATCAACCCATCTGCTTTCAAACCAAACGTGCCAAGTAAATATGAAGATTATTAGGAAGCCTTTTTATTTCCCTAGAGCAAATTAAACAGCTGGAGGTTACATTTTTTTTAATATTGCCAAGCTGTTACCAGGCGTAACAAAAGGCAGTTGGCTGCACACACAGCCCCGCAATGTTTCACTGGGCTGATGCAGCAAAAGCAAGGAACTTGTGCCTTGCACCCAGCTGCAAATGCCAGAGACGCACCGCTGATTTTATGGCAACTGTCACACCAGGAGAGCTGATCCTCCCAGACAGTGGAAGTACACAATTAGGTCACATTAAACATCGAGAAAATGCCACAGCAGTTCCACATGCCAACTACAAGGGAGTGACACTGGAAAACAGTTCCTAGCTGGCAAGAGCCATCCCAGCATCAGTGCATAATAAACTGCTAAAAGTTGACAGATGAAGTCTGAGGGTGCAGAAGCGTGAGCAATCACCCAAACAGAGGGATTCGTAACATTTTCCCACAAGGCAGAGAAGTAAGACAGGCAAGCACCAAAGCCTGGTTTATTCCCCCTGGGAAGCCACCGCTACCTCCTGTTCACAGAAACAGAGGGGCTGGGTACAGCATTCCTTCAGGAGGGTTTCCTTTAGGGCCAGAATAACAAGATGAAGCAGTGGTGCTCACAGCAGAAGCTTCAGACTTGTGTAGGCTTTTTTTTCCATGTACAACACCAAGCTCCTAGCCTTACCACAGGAGCAAAAGTGTTTGCAGTGTCCTGACCATTGCACCCACACACTACAAAGTACGTCCTTGGCCAGAGGTGGACTAGCGAGAAAAGCACAGCCCACTCTGCTTACAGAAAGCCTTTTGCATCCTGTCAGCACCACCTATGTTCAGCTTAGTCCAGTCTTGCACACCTGAAATCAAAGGTAGTTATGAAAGGCAGCTGTTGTCACAGATAACAGACATTCTGTTGCACAATATTTGGTGCTCGCCACAAATTGCACCGAAACAACTTCTATGCCATTGCCACAACAGTGGTAATTCTTTAAAACATGAATAAAAGGGCTCTGTACAGGAGGGCAATGCTGCATGGGGAGAGAACACACCACACCATGTAAACTTCAACACTGTGAGAAGTGTCAGTCTATGTCTTTTTACTCCCATATACTTCCATGTATCTTGAAACTACTTGTGGAGTCTACTGATTACAAAAGCATGCTTAATTTTGCCTGTGATCAAAGACACGGCCATGATGCAGCAGCAAGCAGTGCACCTCAGGGAAATGTCACACAGTTTTTGGGATGGTAAGTGGGCAGCACAGCTTTCTCAGCACATGAATTAACACCTCAATTCTTTAAAAGTTTCCATTTTACCAGTTTCTTCACCAGCACTAGTTGGCGTGATCAGCAGTCCTGTTGCAATATCTCCTCTGCATGCATCCTCACAGAGCATCCCCATGGTTCGCTCCCAAACACAAGAGCAAGGCTATTCTTTACACTTTCAGGTCAGCCCTTTAGCACAGGCCAAGAGCAGCAGCTCATCCCAAAAGCAGCTGTCAGAAAGGCACAGGCAGATACGCATGCAGGAAGTAACCTCCTGAGGTACTGCTGCTGCACTGCCCGTGACCAGGTCTGAGAGCAAAGCCACGCACCAGCACATGCTAAGAACCAAGCTGAGGGCTTAGAGGAAACAACCAACCTCCAGGATATTTTGAATTGTGAAACTTAATTTAAGCTACAGCCCAGAACAAAGACTTAGAAGCTAGGACACCCTCATAAACCAGATTTAGTCTGCTCTGTCATGGCACAAGATTACAATGTCACACTTTCACAGAATGGTTAAAGATTGGAAAGGGACCGCTGGAGGTCACCTAGTTCCCAGACATGCAAGGGTCCCCCAAAGCAGCTTATTGAGGATTGTGTCCAGATACCTTCTGAATACCTCCAAAGAGGGAGACTCCACAACTTCTCTAGGCAATCTGTTCCAGTGCTTGGGCATCCACACAGTAAAGTTCTTGCTCGTGTACATCAGTTTCTGCCCGCTGCCTTTTGTACTATCGTTGGGCAAAACCCAACCAGAGCCTGGCTCCATCCTCTTGGCACTCTCCCTTCAGATACTGATAGACTTTGATGAGGTTCCCTCTCTGTCGTCTCTTCTCGAGGCTGACCAGGGCCAGCACCCTCTGCCTTTCCTCACACATGAGATTCTCCTTAATCATCTTTGTCACTCTAAGCTGGACCCTCTCCAGAGGCTCCATGTCTCTCCTGTCCTGAGGAGCCCAGAACTGCACACAGCACTCCAGATGCGGCCTCAGCAGGGCCGAGCGAAGGCGCGGGGTCCGTCCCTCCCGGGGAGGCTCCGGCGGCCTGTGTGAGGGCCGGGCAGGAGCGGGGCGCGCCGGCCGCTCCCTCTCGCGGCCGCGGGGCCGCGCTGGGCTCGCAGCGCTGCGGCTGCCGGGCCCTCGCTCCCGGCAGGGCCCGGCCTGGGCCCCACCGCCCGTGCGGGAGCACCGGCCGCCGGACCCGCCTCCCGGGACACAGCCCCGCTCCCGCCCGACCCCGGCCCCGCTTACAGCACCTCGAGCCCTAAGTGACAGCTGGGCTTCGCAGGACCGAGCGCGATGGAAAAAGGGAATCCAGCCGAAATACGCACGCCTCACACTCCCAAGCTGTAGGGTGGGCTCTGATGAGAGCAAGAGCTCATCAAGACAGGCCCAGCCTAACCTGGGGGAGACCTGCGACAGAGGAGCTTGAATGTCCCATACCTGGGAAAGCAACAAAAAGCCTTAACCCAAAATTATTTAAGTAGTTCATATTCAGCATAAGTTTTCCTCCCTAATTCCCCATGCCCTCCCCACGACCCCAGCCAGCCTGGGTTTTGTAGAGTAATTTTAGGGCTCCGTGTTTCTGACCAGATCTCATCTACCCTGACATGTGACAGAGCCCAGTGAGTGGAAGGCTCCAGCCCACAGATCCCCAAGAAAATCTAAGATTTCCTTGCTGCTCATGCAGTTTTCTCAGACTCTTTGTCAAAAGTTATTGGTGGCTATTTTTTAAATGAAAGGAGTAGAGGGAAAATAGCTTTGAGGCATATTGGGCTAGCATATTGTTCAGACTCTGTACAGGGACAATAAAGCTTTTAGGATCTTTTGATTGACATATATAATGAAGGTAGCTGTCAAACCTTTGTGCAGCAATTTTATTTCGTATTGACAAGCTATTTCACTGGCCAGGGTTTTGCATAAAAGGAATCATTCACATTGTTGTGGTGCTGCTATTTACAGAGCCTAGAGGACAGTGGCATCACTACAATATAAAGATTAATATTCAAATTTCTTTTGAAATACATAACTCTGTATGCAACCTATCCTACGTGCGCATCTTCATACAGGGAGAAAGGCATTGTTCTGCAGAGAGAAGGGGGCCTGGAGCTGCTGGGGGTTGTTGTTCATTCACTGAATCATCATGTAGCCTTTGAAAAGCCACTTAGTCACTCTGCAGTTGAATGTTTCTCTCTGGGGAGCAGA
Source organism: Coloeus monedula (assembly GCF_965178545.1). Taxonomy (NCBI): domain Eukaryota; kingdom Metazoa; phylum Chordata; class Aves; order Passeriformes; family Corvidae; genus Coloeus; species Coloeus monedula. The sequence goes on along the minus strand of NW_028120731.1, from coordinate 289,687 downwards.
GAACAAAGCCTCAACACAAACTGCCATCACTGTTACCAGTCAGTGGCAGAGCTCACAGAGCCAGCATGGGGTCAAGGGGCTGCTCTGAGCAGCCCTTGTGTGCACAAAGCCCAGGACAGCTGTGCTCCTCCCAAAGAAGCTTCTTTCTCCTGCCAAAGCAGTGGCAGGGTCAGCTTGGGCTACCTGAGACAGCAGTTGCTGCTTGCCCACTACCTTTCTTTGATTATGAACAATAACTTGCCAAGAAATCACTAGCCTCAGAGAAAACAGGCAGAAAGCAAACGAGAGGGCAAAGCAAAACATAAAGGAGAGGGGGGAAAAAAAAAAATACACATAAGCAAGGATGACTCTCACACTATTTGCTATGCAGTCAAGCCCACAAGTGGGTTGTGTATCTGAAGGTGGAAATACAAAGACGTGTCCTGTTCCCTGGGGAAAGGTAAGCAACTTCTCAAATGATCTTTAGAGGCTATTATCAGTCTCGCACTAGCACTGACATACCCTGTGCCCAAAGCCACAGCATGCACACACTGTATCCATAAAAAGAGATATTCATAGCTCTGCAGCTCATAGAAGTGCTGTGCCCGTGCTCTGGTACCAGTATTATTTAAAACAAAACAAAACAAAAAAAAGTTTGAGTTGCAAGTGAGGGCATGGAAGAACTTGCACGGCAAGAATTTGGAAAGAGCATGGTAATCCAGCTTGGTCAATGGGCACACAATTTTTTAAGAGTGTACCAGGTTTGTTTGTTCAGTCATTCCTATATTCATTTTCAAGTCCAGAGACAGCAGCTTCATGTCTAGCCCCAAAATAACAGCACTGTCTGAGACAAAACCAGCTTGGTCAGGGGTACCAGAGCTTTTCCCAGCCCGTTTATGTAATAAAGCATTATATACAACTGTTGGAAAACATACCAGTTTAAAAATCTTTTATCTATGACTTTAGCCGGGTTTGCTCATCTTTGCCCCAGGGGAAGGGAACTGAAGCTTCTTTCCAGGGCATTGTTTCTCTAGGTGAGGCCTGATGGGCTTAGCATTTCAACAGACTGGGAGTAGCCCCAACAAGATAAAGCCATCGATGGAACATCAACAGAACCAACAGAACGTCAGTGGCCATCTAGGAACATCTACCCCAGACTCTGCCTCCGGCAAAGACTGATAAGAAATTCAAGCAATGAAGATCTAATTAACATCAGAAGCGAAGAAATCCGGATCTAATAGGAGAGCAGATACTAGGAACTACACAACTTGAGACCAATGAACACTGACCCAATTCGTTTCTGTGAGTTTTGACTGCAAAAAAGATCTGAAAATTCTAGTAAAGATCATGTGTCATGGAATGATTCTCTGCACACCCGGGCTATGTGCGGATGAGATGATTTCTGTGGTACATCCTGGCCAGAGAAGAAAGTAGTGCCTTGACTCTCTAACATTAAAAATGTTGTTGGAGGGCTTTTTGTTTTTCCTGCAGTTTCAGTGACACAACCAGGAAGCAGAACAGGAGCTATATGTCCCTGTTACTTGGGTCCTAAAATACAGAGAAAGAAGACAGGGCAGAGAGCAAAGAAGAAAAACAGAGCTTTGTCCTCATTCACATGATAGCCCTGTAAGGCTTTAACCCAAAAGATGTAACTGTATAGTGAAACATCTATGGGGGACTCTCTTGCCTGGCACAGAGGGGTTCTGCAGATAGACTTCCAGGGTGGGGAAAGAGTACCAAGTCGGCAACACAAATTACTTCAGGCCAAACTCCAATACATAACTAGAGATTCCATAGATACATCCAGCCTTAAGCCCAGGAGCAATACAGGTGGAGAGAACGGAGCCTGGGTGATTAAAACTACCTATTTAAGCAGTTCAAGGTAGCTGGAAGCAGCACTGGTGCCTCTGGGTTTCTCTGTTCATTATTTAAGGTGAACATAAAAACACAGAGTGCAGGAGCCCAAGGATGTTCCTCACTGGCTTCAAGCTGGCAGTTTGCTAAAAGCAGCGCTCCTTGGTTTCCTTGGTTTGCCGACCAGCAGTGCCACCTCCCCTCCCTGCTGCCACGGTGCTCAGCCTTCCCCAGGGTTAACAAAAGGGCACGTTACTCTGCTTCGCCAGATTTCAGCTCTGAGAATTTCATTCTGAACAGTTCAGCATCTGCTTTAGCCAAAACAGTTCCGCTATTTCCAGGAATATTATTAAAGGAAAAATATACTGCTTGGCACACGCTACCTAAATTCAGGCAACCTTTTATATGAGGATCTCTAGCTTCGGAAGGGAAATTTTGAAATCTGGCAGAGAGGTGACCTTTGTGGTAGAAATGTGTCTATCCCTATCAAAACCTACCTACCTTTGGCCAGATTACAGAGCAGGGAAATACTGCAGTTAAGGGCACGGTAACGAGTTCTGAGAACTGCAGTTACTTGCTGTTTCTGCTGTGGGCAAGAGGTCCCTGATCTCCTGCAGAGCTGCAGCTTGTGCTCACCCACTGCCTTGGCCAGTTATGGCTGCACAGGTCCTCCATGGCTGGATGACGAAATTACAGAGCCAAGGGTGAGCGGAGAGACCAGCATTCCATCTGACATCTACATACATTCCCGTAACTTTCGGATACGGGACAGCCCCATCTGCCACACAGCCCAGGGTCAACGTCAGCATCACGAGTGCTGCGCAGGCACGAGGGCACTGCAGGAAACAAACCGCGACCAAAAAACCCAGGGCCATTACAATACATCGATGCACAGCTGGAAGAATTAATGTCAAGCAGACAACGGCATTGCAGACGTCCCCTAATAACGAAGGCTTGAATCTGCTGTCTCAGTAAAACTCTCTAAACGAGGTTTGTGTGCAGCTTATGGGGAGTTTATGAAAGAAATATAAATATAGGCCATCATTCTGCAAAGCTTCACAAACCCAAACCCTTGCATTCAGGTGCCATCTCTCGGACTTTGCTGCAAAATCAAGGCCATTCACGTTAAAAGCACAGACAAGAACATCTGCTCAAACTGATGTGTTTTAACTGTATTAGTTAATTATCCAGACAACTCTTCTTATGTCATGGAAATGCAGTTTGAACACTGGCAGATAAATGCTCTTGCATTAAAAAGGGAGAAATCAGTATTTGCTGTTGGATGTAAGCAGCCATTAGAAGAAACAGTCCCACCTTTCACCCAAGCATACCTTCTCCCCATCTTCAGCACATTATGCAGTCCTTCTGTGTATCCGTGTGTGGGATCTCAGGACTCATATCCATATACCGAGAACTGGCATGTCATCATCATCCTGGAGAATGATTTCAGTTCATTAAGTGCTGCTAGGAAAAAGATATAATTCCTCTCACCAAAAGCCTCAACAGGCTACAAAGGAAGAGTACAAGGAAAAGTTAACTTCTTTCTTCATTATATGTATGCCCTTTCCTCATGCATAAAGCAGGAGCAACACAGAACTTCTATACATATAAAGAAGTTCTATAGATAGATAGATTATATACTTCAGTACATATATGTACGTAGATAGATATAGATCTATGTATTATTATGTACATACTTCAGGTCTGGTTAAAGCACAGTGGCGAGCAGAGGGGGTCTGTGGTGCTTTCATTCCGTGAGAGAAGAAAACCGTACCTCCTGCAGAAGGCAAACTGTCCGTGCAGACTGCAGAAGGCACTCAACAAACAATTTTGGTTTGTCACTCAAGTGCTTGGTTAATGATTCACCCTGAACAACCAGGCAAGGAAGAAGCGAGCTTGTTCTCCTTCAGTGCACTGGCTGCATTAAGAAGAAAGAGCTCAATGTGGAGCCAGTGCAAGAGAGAAACTTCCCACCTGCACTGCTGCAGGAAACTCTTCCCAGGAGTGTGAACTGGGATTATGTATCACAACAGCAGGTATGGCTGGAACTATGGAACCAACCCAGCCACACACGGACCTTGTGATATATTTTTCATTAGCAGAACCCAGATCCTTTACGCAGTAGTTGCCTCCCAAATGTGGAAACTGCAAGATAAAAAGCACATTTGGGTGACTTCTTGATGGGTGACTGCAGAGCCACAGGCTCATCTCAGATCTCCCACAGACCCAGCCTTGGAGTGCCTGCAAATTCCTTTTTTCCTCTTATGCTTCTGAATGGTTAAGGCAGCGTGGCGAGCCATTTTACAGGGGATTTCAAGAAAATGACACGCTTGATGTTTACATGTTTTTGCCCATGAGACAACTTTGATATGCCTTGTGAAACACATGCTTTCACAGAAATCTGAGGAGGAAAACGACATCACCAAGAACAGTAAAATCTTGTTCTGTTTGGAACAGACAATTTTAACAAGACTGTTTTAACGGGAATAGCATTTGGTAGATATTTTTAAATGTTGGCAGCAGGTTTTGCTAGACAAAATTTTATGATATCATTCCTTGGATAGATTGCTAATCTGCAAAAACCCATCATTTGAGACCCATTCTAACATTACAGAAGTCCCTTGATTTCCATGTACACAAGGTCAGGCCATTTATGAGTGTAAAGTGTCCCCAGTACTTAATTTTTCCAGGTGACACCCGGTGCCACTTGGCTGTTTGAAAGACAATTTGAGCCAGTACACTTCCACATAGGACTGCACAGAATGGCCATGTTCTTCTTCCCTTCTAAGAGTTGCATAAGCAGATATAAATGTTTCTGTGTTCAATAACTAAAATTAAGATTCCCTTTGCTTGTAGCCTCCTTCGAGAATGTCACTATTCTGTTTGAGAAACCACATCCTGCTCTGCATCCTATGTGGATTCATTCTGTCAATCCAGGGAGATCAAGTTCAGCAGCCTCCCCAGGACTGCTGATAATCTCCTGAAAGTCCACAGTAAACATTTCTTTACACACTGGATCAGATCTGATGAACTATACAACTTCACACCAGCCAGGAAAGTGTGTGGGACTGACTTTTTAACCAATGCAGACGTGGGGGTACACTTACAGGCCAACTATAATTTTCCCTAGAGAATGCTGAGCATATATTTTTTCCACTCAGAGCTATTGTTCCATGTTTTCCCAGGACTTCAGAGTATGTCCAGCAGTGACTGGAACCCCCATGCAGTAAACCCACTCAGGCTTACCAGGAAGCTTCTGTGGGAGCCTCAAGTTTCGGTGCAGCTCAGAAGCTGCACGCGCCTAAAGCATCTCCACGGGAACACGAAGCTTCCCTCGTGCATTTCATTTCTTTATCCGAAATATTCTTCCCACTCAGCCACAACCTAGAAAGGAAAAAAAAGGAAAAGAAGGAAGATCAATTAATTTTGACATAAGGAGTCTTGACTATCCCAACACACTGCAAGGTGAAAAAACATCCCTGCCCCTCTAACAAATCCCCCTGATACTGTCTCCATCAAGTATCAATTATTTAAACGCTGTATTAAGGAGAGTAAAGACACAATGCTTGGCATTCTCAACAACGGCTCAGCTTGGCTACTCCAAGCACTTTCCCACCTGGGGAGCTGAGCAGTTCCAGATTTAAACACCACATTTAATACAAATCTGACAGCAATTTGATTTGATTTGGCTGCCAGCATCGGAGCTGCTTCCACACAGACACACGAGGCTGCTCCGAGCTGCCATTTCATCGGCGCCTGGGGACAGGAACAGCACCCGCACCGGCCACCTGGCTCAGCCCGGGCTCCATCCAGCACCCACCGAGAGCCGCTGCGAGCTGAAATCCTCCCGGCCCCTCCTGCCGGGGAAAGCCTGCCTCCGGCTCCGGCTGCCCCCAGCTCTCACCTCCCGGCAAACAGCAGCTCCATCCTTGGTGGCTGCTCCCGGCTGCGGGCAGCCGCCGCCCTTCGGGCAAGCCGATGGCTCGGGCAGCTCCGGTGCCCGCTCTTCCTCGATGCTTTTGCGTTTTCCTGCAGCTCCCCGGGCCGGAGGGAGCGGGGGGCGGCGGGGGCGCGGGGGGGGGGGGGGGGAACGAGAGCCCGGCACGGCACCGCGGGGCGCGGGGACCTCTCGTGGGAGAGGCGCGGCGCGCGCGGCACGGAGGTGTCCCCGCTGATGCCTGCTGGCCGGCGCCCACGCGCCTCCCGCCCGCCCCCGACGCCGCTGACCCCACAGCCCGCAGCAGCCCCAGGTGTGAGCGGCCAGGATGAGGAGGGGGCGGCTCCTGCCAGAGGCCGTTCTCCGAGGGTTCCCCGGGCACAGCTGTGCAGGGAGCTGCTGGTCCAGAGGGGCAATGGGGGCATCCCGAGTGTCCCTCCAGGGACAATGGTCAGAGCATCCGGCAGGAGCTGGGGAGCAGCCGGAGGCACCTGGGCACAGAGCACTGCTCCCAGAAAATGCCCAGGGAAAACCCCTCGTGCCAAGGGGCAGCACCTGAGCAGGCAGGGCAGCATGTGGGGTCCCAGGGAAACATTCCACTTTCCCCTTTCATCTTGGCAGCCCTTCCCCAGTGCCCCCCCCCCAAAAGGGGGGTTATGAGGAGAAAAGGGATTTAAACGGAGGGAAAAAAACTTCCTTTTCCATAATTGTCTGTGTTTAAATTGAGGGGGAATCCCCTTCCTCTGCAATTTTAAGGGCATCAGTTGAAGAAAACCCTGCCTTTTCCATGCTCTTAGGGGTATCACTTGACAGGGAATCCCCATTTTCCATTATTCTCCAGTTTAAATAGAAGGGGAAAACCTTGACAATGCTATTTTATTGATTGGAATTGAGCATAACTCCCCCATTTTCATCATCCCAAGGTTTAAATTGAGGGGAAAGCCCGGTTGTCCCTCCTTTATAAGGGTTTGAATTGAGGGAGAAATCCCCCTTTTTCCATCACTGGAGAGACCTGAAGCAAGGAAAACCCCTCTTTTTCCAGTATTTTAGGGGATTCAGAGGAGAGAACCCATTTATTGCTATGGCATCTATTTAAGTAGAGACAAACACTCCCTAGTCTCTCATTTTAAGGGGTCCAATTGAAGGAAGCTCCCCCTTTTTCAGCATTTTAAGAATTTAAATCTGTACTTCAGGGCACTTCTAGCTGTGTACTGGCACCTAATCTCTCACAAGGGAGCAAGCCCAGCACTCACAAAACCTTCCTGCTGCCAGAGAGCCCATTATTTTTTCAGTTTTATTTATAATGAATACATCCCTAATTAGAGACCCCAACAGGAGTTACACCATGTATATTATTACTATTCTTCTCCACCCTCCATAGTCCTGTGACTCAATAGCCACCAATGAACAATTACAGAACTTAACAAGGAATCATGCAACTCATGTGTCTACGCTGTCAAAACAAGAAGCTTTTTTACCCTTTCAGTGGATGCAGCTGTAGTAAAACAGAAGGCATCTACAGAGCCCTTTAGTCACCTGGAATTTAAGGCAGAGCAGCCAAACAGCTGCAGCTCCTCCCAGTGCTTTTATCCCTTCTGGTAAAATTGCCTCCTCCCTTTTCCCGGGCATTGTGGGAACGAGAGGCGGGCCCGGCCAGGGGTATATTAACCCCAGCCCTGGGTAAAAAGAGGCCCATTCTTTCTGTGGGGTTAGTGGGGGTGAGGGTGTCTTTTTATTTCCATGAAGGGGGGGGGGGGGTCATTCAGGTTTTCTCAGCTTTCTTTCAACAGGTGCTTTTGGCATCTAAAGCAATAGAGGCTTTGAAGACACTGTGAAGAAGATAGCACTGAGTGCATAGTTCATGATTTTTGCATCGAGTGTTCAAGGTTGTTAAGGTGCTTGGTGCTTTTTGTATTTTTTTTTCCTTTGCCTTGTTTTTCTTAGAAGCACTGCAATTTCCTGAAATTCCAGATTGTGTCAGTATTACACTCCAAATTTTTCAGCAGGTTCATTGTGCTGCAAGAGGGAGCTACCCTGGGTCAGAGATGACATCAGAGATGGAGGCTTCTGATAGGTAAGTTAAAGACTGCAAGTATGAGTGGGAGCGGGAGCAGGGTCCCAGTTAGTAGCTGACTTGTTAGGATTTGGCTTGTATGCCACTACACCGGTGCATTGATTTTGGTTTTCTTTGTCATAGCTGACTAAGAGGCCAACCTGGTGATCCCAGTGCCTTTGGAGATGGCTGAGGTGGACTCCTTTGCATCCAGTGTGGATTCTCATCACCGGTCATCTGAAAGCTAAGTTGGGGGCTGGGGCCCGGAGAAGGGATGATAGCAGGATAGTGGGTTGGAAATTGCTGGGAGAGATTTAAAAAGTAGTGTAGGGGAAAGGGATGCTCTCCAAGGGGCTTCTTAGGTAAGCTAAAGGGAGTAGCCCTACTTTTGACTGCAACTGTAGGGTGTGCAGCGCAGAGCAGTTCCAGTGTGTGTTGTCTTGTCCGGTGTGTGTTCTGTGTCTTTGGCTTCCCTTGGATCAGATCTCTCTGCCTTTTACCCTTAAGGGGCTCATCATAAGCATTGGCCATCATCTCTAGCTTCTTGAACTTTTGTACTTCTCAGTAGGATGCCAATATCACTTGTTCTTTTACCAGTGGGCTTGGCCACATCTTGGAATCACATCTTGAAAGCATTGAGTTGGATCTCTTTGGAGGCCTTGTTCCCGGCTGTACTGCCATCCATCCTTTCCAGCCATGAGCTGTAATGTCCTGGGGCTTGTAAGATTGTCAGGATATGGGAGCATTCTAAATGTGGCCTTGTCTCTCACAGCCATCTTGATCATTGTGACTGACAGTTCTTAGAACAGGTCACTGTTCCAGTCTTTTCTTCTGCTTCTTAGAGCCTTTTTCATCCACCATTGCCATACCATCAGTTATCTTTTTTGGCGTCGTCCCTGTCCTTGCTATCGTTCTTCTTGCCAAGAGCTTTTTTTATCATCCTCATGTCACACTGCTTGTAGTATAATGTGTTGTTTGAGTTTGTGTCTAGCCTGGAATTGCTCTGCTCTGTAGAGTAGTCCTGGGGGGGGGGGGGGGGGTTAGGTGGAGAAGAAAGGAGACTTTATAGGGAGCCTTTTGCTTTGCTCAGCCACCTGAGCCACGCCTCGGATGGAGTGACTGTGGCCAGTCTGTGTGGTGTTCAGTGGAGATGTGGGAGTGGTGCAGTGGTGTCTTGCAGTTTCATAGTAGTTTGTCCTAAGGCCGACTACTGTGGGATCCTAGGCAGTTTGCTTTGAGGAATGAGAACTTGGGAAAGGCTAAGCTTTCCCTGTCTGTCTGGGTAACTTTGACAAATAATTCTTTTGCAGAGGGAGAGCATGTAAACCTGATATGAATGGAGGAGACCAGAGGAGCACAGCAGCGAGGTGGGTCAGTGCCTGAAGTCCAAGCTACGGCCTGACTTTGGGCTCTATGTTTACCTCACTGTTGGGATTTTCATTTTGAAGATGCGAAGCACTTGGCACAGCAGGGTATTGGCACTGGGGGGACCATGAGCTGGATGAGTATTGATTCCAGCACAGAACTGGATGCTACTGGAGTTGTTGTATTAGTGATGAAACTATAAGTAGCCTTTGATTTTTTTTTTTTTTTTTGTGTTTTATAGGTGGTCTGCAGCATTCAAATTGCTACTCCAACATGACAGACACCCTTGCAGAAAGAGGTCACAGTCGAGCACTGTCAGGTGGAACCTATCTCGGCAATGCAACCCTTTTGGACACTACATGGGCATGTGCCTTTCCATTTTGTTTTGCCCCTTCTCCCCTGGGAAGGTTGGTCATCATTCAGCTTTTCAGGGGTGGTGTTTCATTTTGGTTATGTTGCAGGGCTGTTCTTTGTCTTTGTTTTTAGGAAGTAAACCTGGATATCAGCAGTCAAGGTCAAGTGAGTGAGGTAAGCAGTGACCAGTGGACGCAACCAGTTATTGCTTGGGTGCCAAATTCTGGGGCAGCTCAAAGCATGCATTGTCTGAGCATCCATTTGTGTGTTTTAGGTGGCCCACTTGTATTATGCCTACAGGGGCTGAACCCCCCTCATGGACCAGCTGATGGAGCCAGTTTATCACCCTTGAGCTGCCTGTCCCTGTGAGCCTTCCAGAAGTATTACAGGGCTCTGCAATGAAGCCTGTACCTTTTCTGTTTGAAGGTGCCATCTGGGCAGCCTTTGGCAATGGCTGAGGAGTTGTGGCGAGTTGGGGAGGGAGGGAGGAGCGAGGGTCCCCTCAAGTTTCAGCAATGCCACATCACCTTGTCTCCCCTTAACCCAGGGATACCCTGCGACGTCCGCCTAGGAGTGCGGCCACAGAGTATGAGCCAAGGACCGGGGCGTTCTCAGGAGCCGGTGAGTAGTGGAATTGTTGGGTTTTGGCTGATGTGCTGCTGAGTTCAGGCACTGATGTTTGGTTTTCTTTATTGTAGTAGACTGAGAGAGAACAGCCCTCTGAGGGCAGGAACTTCCCAGATGATGAGGTGGCCTTCTTTTGCACCTGATGAGGATTTGCATCCCTGGATATCTGAGAGCTAAGTCGAGGGCTACACCTCAGGGAGGGGGATGAGAGTGGGGTGCTGGGTCAGGACTTGGTGGGAGGGATCTTTGAATTAGCTTTGGAGATGGGGATGTCCACGAGAGGGGCCCTTAGGCCACGTAAAGGCAAAGTCTCGCTGTTGATCGCAATGCTGAGGTGTGCACGGCAGAGCAGTCCTGGTGCGTGTTGTGTCACTTGTCTATTGTGTGTTCTGTGTCTCTGTTGTGGGCATCTTGTGTCACATGTCTTTTGCCTTACCCCTTTGAGGGGCTTATCAGAAATGCTGGGCATCATCCTCAGCAGCTCCTTTGCGTTCCTTGGCCCGACGCTGGTACCCTTGAACCTTTGACTTGCAAGCTCGGACATGCATCGGAATCGCATCTCTCTTTAGCACTATTGAGTCAGACACCTTTTACAGTCTTGTTCTGAGCTGTATTGACAGCTGTGCACTGCAACGGTCCCTTATAACAGATTAGGACTTGGGAGAATGTGAGGATAGGTAGAGGATTCCAACCGTACGATTCTCGGGCATCCATCTTTGCAGTGCTTGGCATAAGTCCTTCTGTTAGGGTCTTTTTCTGCCAGAGTTCTTTGAGCCTCATCGGCCTCATCTAGGTCATGTCATTGGTAATTCTTCTTGCTGAGACTTTCCTCTCCTTGTTGCATCCCCTTGTTTGTCATCTCCTGTGTCACAGGTGTCTGTGTGTTTGGCCTGGGGCTGCTTTGCCCTGCTACATAGTCTGGGTGTAGGTGTAATAGGATAAGTCCTAGGGACTTGACATTTGTAATGTAGGGATTAGTTGGACTCAAGATGGTATTTCTAGATTAACACAAAATGTTTGGAGCTGCTAAGTTACGATGCAGTACTTTGACTTTTGTCATCACTTTCTTTCAGATGCAGATGGATTGAATCTGTGGCAGAGTGCCCCATACCAGGTGAGGTGGTTCCCACAGGAAGGTCAGTCACCGTTTGTCTTTGCACGGCAAGTGTAAATGGTGACTATGTTACAGCTTTGTTCTTCATCTTTATTTGTAGGAAGTAATGCTGAAGATCAGTGGTCAAGGTCGATGGAGCGAGGTGAGCGGTGACTGGTGGCCAGAATGAGTTGTTACTGCTTGGGTATCAGTTTCTGGTGCAGCTCTAAGCATCCGTTTTTGTTTGTGCATTTTAGGTGGTCCACTGGGAAGGTGTCCCGGCCCTGGGATGCTGGAGGCCAGGTGGGTGCAAGCTTAAGCTATAGGTGTGGTGTACTTGAGTTGGAGCGGGGAGGCTGTGGTTTCAGTCTCTCAGCATGTTTTTTTGCTTTGCTTCTCTGCAGGTGCTGCTGCTGCCCTGGGCATGCCAAGGGACAGAGGCGAGCAGGTGAGCTGGCATTTAGGTGGGGCGACTGATAGGTGAGAGGTACGTGGCAGCATGCGAAGCGTGTCCCTTTTCGCTTTGCGGGTATCGTCCGGGCCACCTCCGGAGTCGGATGGAGATTTGAGGTGAGCCTGGGCCAGTGGTGCAGAGGGAGCCCAGCCCGTGCATTTATTCTTCTGGAGGGCAATAGTCGCAGTTTCTGTTTTGTTGTCTTAGGTACTACAAGTAGGTGCAGAGCCTAAGTTTGGAAATGGCCGGTGAGCGATGAGCCTCAGCAGTTATGAGGGAGAGAGGCATTGTGCAAGGGGTCACTTCTGGGATGTGTCATCACAGTCTGAATTTTGTCATTATTCTCCATCTTTTGCAGCCACCCAAGTGGGCTGTGGGCCATGTATTGACATCCACGGTGCTGAAGCATTCTTTTCTGTTGAGGATGGATTTTGTCTGCTGGTCTTCAGAGAGCTAAGTGTGGGGACTGTTGGTTGGGAGAAGGCAAAAACCTTTGGAATCACAGGAGGCAATTTGAAGTTAGCTTAGAGGAGAGGGCTGTAGTGGGCCAGGCCCCTTGGAGGTTAAGGGAGAGAGGGTTTCTCTTCAGCATCACTCGAGCCTTTGCCGGGCCGGGCAGTTCCAACCCATCTCCATGTTCTCGTGAGCTTTGCATCATTGGATTTTGAGTCTCGATGTCATTGTCCATCTTTTCACCCGAGGAGCCTGCCTTCGGGTCTGGCACGATTGCCATGGTCTAAATTTTGCCTACTCTTCAGTGTAGCCATGCTTTTGAGCACTTTTGAGCATAGCAAGCACGTGGACATCTTGCATCTTGGCCATTTGTGGGTCGGTCATGTTTTGTGATGTCACTTCAGCCTTTGGCAACAGAATCCTTCTCTAGGGATCCCTTTGTATCAGCTGGCAGTCGTTGCCTCCTTCTCTAGGCCTACTGCACTTCTTGAGCATCCTCTTACCAGCTTTGGCACTAACTTCTCATAAGGAGTTTACCTTTCACTGTCACGTACTACTGCCGTAGAGCCTTCTTTCCTTTGGCGTCATCAGCCTCTGGCTCATCTTGCACTAGCAATCTTGGGTCCATCAGGTAAAACTGCTGGGCAGTTTCAGTTTGTGTCTATGTGATGTGGTCTGTGTCCGTTGTCTTCAGTGTCATAGGGCTTTGTGATGTCTCAATGCTTTACAGGCATCGTTATGGGCCATATTGGCAGCAGGAGCACTTGCATACTTTCCTGGATTGGGCGTATTCTGGCATCTTTATGGTTTTGCTTTTTGAGACCAGAAGAAGTACACAAGGTGTTCCTATCCATCTTCCTTCTCAGTTTTGGTAGTATCTTTTTTTTCATGTGCCGTTCCCTTGGACTTCTGTATGAAGTGTACTAGACCCTCCTCACTGCAGTAGTTTTGTAGCTTCCGTCGCCTCAAAGCATCCTGGTCTCAAAAATTTATCTTCTGAAGCGTTATCTCAAGTCTTCATGTCATCTTTGCTTATATTTGATGCACTGTGTGTCCATGTGCCACTTATGCTTGGAGCTGCCCTGCCCTGGCACATTCAGTCCTGGCTAGTTTGAACAGTTTTAGAACTCTCCTCTCCTGTCTATGGGCTTTTGGGTAGAAAGTTTATGGGCCTGGTGTGGGGATAACTCCTAGCTGTCAGCTACTTGCAGACTGCCTCATGCTGTCTTGCAGGTCCCTAAGGCAAATTTTGATCCCTGTGGTCACTGATGCTACCAATTTTCCCAGGATCTACTGTTCCACATCAAGGAGCAGCAGATGGAAGAAGATGTTAAAGCATCTTCTTTAGGGGGGAGTGTTTCTAGTAAGGGCTGCAGTCAGCGTGTAAGCTGAAGAAGGGGTGTCTGAGAGTGTGTCTGTCTGTGTGTGTTGACTGGCTCTAACCTTATATGTGTGTTGTTTTTTGCCTTTCAGGTTCTTCAGTTCATTTTAAAATTTAGAATACGAAGAACCCAGCTGGTCCTGCCCATGCTGTGGGGTCAGTCAGAGGGACACAGGGTTCCTCTTCTCCTTTCTGCTGGGATGAACTGCCTAGGGAATACCATTTCTGACAGCCCAGTCCTACCTGTGTCCTTTGGAAAAGGGCAGAGGTGAAGAGGCGACTGCCAGAGTTCCTTGGGGATGATGGAGTTGTGGTGTTTGGCTGTGCCCAGAGGGGCAGGTTGGGCATTATTTGTGTGTCTGAGGACTGGGGAGCCGAGCTCTCAGTGCATTCCCAGCTCTCCCAGGGGTGGGAGCAGGTGCAAGGCTGGGTGACAGCCTCTGGTCGGGGCAGGCCCTGGCCCTGGCACAGACACGCTGGGGTGGTTTGGGGACACTTGGGGAGCAATGGGAGGAAAATGAGGGATGGTGCTGGGCGGAGCAATCGGCCTGTGCTCGTGTCAGCGCAGCCGTGCAGGGCGCTGGGATCTGGGTAAAACACCAGCTCTCCTGGTGTTCAGGAATGCAAGGTCTGAGGGACTGGATTTACCTAGGGCTTTTCAGGAACAAGGGGAAATGTGGTGCCAGAGCTGTGCCCTATCAGGTTGTGTTTCCCTTTGGGGACAGGGAGTCTCTGGGCTGAGGTGAGATTGCTGTGTGAGTGGCAGGGAACAGGGAGCTGAGAATTGCAGGCACTGATGGAATAATTGTCTTAGGTCTGTTTGGTTTGTGTTGGTGAAAACTGGGATTTGGGCTGGAGAGGGGCTCTTGGGAACAATGGATAGAGTACATTTGCTCCATGGATGTGTCAGGAAGGACAGAGAAGGGGAGAATTTATAACCTGTTCTCAGTATTTCATGCAAATTTGGGGTGGAGCAGCAATGCAGGTGGGTGGGTTTGGCCTGGGCCTGTCAGGACTAACCACAAAGAATCCAGCCAAGCCCCTGACCCCTCAAGGCATCTGTGAAACACTTCCACAGCAACCCAAGTCAGAAATCCAGTGATTAGGGAGGTAAAATTATAGGTAATTGCCTATGATCTGTGGGGAATTTCCTTTGGAATTATCAATCAAGGCAGGGCCTATCTTTCAGCTCTTTTCCTGGTGTGCAGTTTCCTCTCTGGTTTCAATGAGTTTGTGTGCTCCTGTTAACAAGCAGTTTGTTTTCACCCTGAAATTTGGGGTGATAGGCCTTCTTTAGTGTCTTTCCCACAACTGAATCATCCCTTCCATGGGTAGTCCATGTTGTTCTACACAGCTGCTTTGGCCGTGGCTCAGAGAGAGAGAAGGGAAATGACTTTTTAGGGCATTGAAATTTCTCCAGGCAGGAGTGGGAGGTCGTCTTCCCCCTCCCCAGAGCCCTGCAGGCGCATGGGAGTAGCTCAGTGCCAGCGCAGCTCTCTGAGCAATAACAACGCTTGGGAGGTTTGAGTGTTGATAGCAGCTCTCCTGTCTCCTGGTAGCAGTCCTAGGCGGAGGAGGGGAAAAAAGGAACTTGTGTTATTCATGGAAAACTTTCTGCTGTTTCTTGTGCAGTGTTTTAGATCTTTGTATGATTTACTATCCAGTGTCTGTAGGTAGAGAATGACTTATTGGAGGTAAAAATTGAGATAATCACTAATGGAAATGGTAGGGAAAACTTTTGAAGTGAACTTGAGGTGACCTGTAATGGAGAGCATGAAGATTTTGAAGTAAACTATAGCAATCAGTTGTGCACAAGTAGGGAAACCTTTGGGGGTAAAATACAAGGTCACCTCTAGGTGAGGGAATGAACACTTGTTGAGGTAAACTGAGTGAATCAGTTGTGGAAGTATTAGTAAATTCTGGGGGTGAAACTTGATGTAACCTCCATGGTAGAAAATAAATGAATCTTTTGAGGTAAAAAGGAAGTAATCAGTGTTGGAGAGGCAGGGAGATTGAGAGTAAACTTGAGTCTGTAGTCCAGAGAATGAACATACTGAAGTTAAATGGAGGTAGTAACTTGCAGACAGGGAAAAAATGTGGGGGTCAAGTCTGAGGTAATCTCTAGGGGAGACAACATTTTTGAGGTAAACTGAGGCAGTCACTAGGTGACAGGTTGGACAAGTTTTGGGGGGTAGAAATTAAAATGACCTGTTGGGCAGAGAATGGACATACTGAGGTGAATATCAGGTAATAAGTAGTGGACAAGTAGCAATAATTTTGGAGGTGAAAGCTGGGGTGATGTGTGGCAGGGAGAGCGTACATCCTGAGGTAAAGTGAGACAGTACTGGAAAGATAGTGAAATATTTCAGGGTAAAACTTGATGAAATCTCCAGGATAGAAAGAGAATATTTATGGGTCAAAAAGAGTAAATAGTTAGTGGGCAGGTAGGGAAAATACTGGGGGTAAAACCTGAGGTTATCTCTAGGGGGAGAGAATGAACATAGTGAGGTAAAAATCAGGCAATGACTAGTGAATGTTAGGGCAATTTTGGGGGGGTAAAACTGGAGCTAATATCCAGAGTAGTGAATGAATACTTTCTTGTAAAAAAGAAGAAATCAGGAGTGCACAGACAGGGATAGCTTGGAGGGAAAATCTGAAGCAATCCCCAGGGAAGAGAATGAACAGCATGAGGTAAACTGAGGTAGTCACTTGTAGAGACACAGTGAAAATTTTGGGGATAGACACTGAGACATTCTGGAGGACAGAGAAAATTACTTTTTGGGGTAAAAATGGGATGATGGGTAGGGCAAAGCTTGTGGGAAAAACTTGAAATAATCTGTAGGAAAGAGCATGAGCATTTTGATGGAAAAATGAGATATTTATTCTTTGCTTCCCTTTGGGATAACTTAATCTGCACCCTTCCATGAGCAATTCCTTGGCTTCTCCTGGAGAAAACCCCCATGGCAGAGGCAGTGTGCAAAGGAGCCCAGAGCTGTGCTTGGAGCAGAGAGTGCTGAGAGCTGCGTGTGCCTCTGCTGCCCCAGGCTGGCAATATCCCCATGGAACAGACTGGGCAAATGGGATTAGAGGAAGCACAATCCCTTCCTGGAAGAGGTTTTCTCCTGTGCAGATCAGGCACAGGGCAGGAAGGGAACTTTGGAGATCAGCTGCTTTCCCCCAGAAAGCATCACTCACACCAGCATGGATGACATGACCTGTGCCCAGCGCTCACCATGCACCCGGCCAGAATCAAGAGCAAAGGTTGGTTTGGGTGTGAGCACTTGAAATAACTTTGAAAGAGAAGCAATCACCTTTTGCTGCTTCTTTCTTTCTTGCAGATGCTGCGATTGCCTCTGGGCACATGTGCTGAGCTCTCCCTGCAGGGAACTGTCAGCCCTGAATGCCTGTGCAATAACTGCAGCTGCCCAGGCAGACACAGGAAACTATTCCATGCATTAAATTGCCATGACCCAAGGCACTCCTGGAGAGAGAGTGTAGAGAGTTACAGCACTGATCCTGCTCCCTGCTTTCCCAGTAGTGCATTAACATGATTTCATCCTGATCCTGAGAGCTCCAAGGACAGTAACAACTGAGGTGCCACTGATGCTGCCACTTTTCTGATGGGCCTGGCCCAGAACCATAGCCCAGCAGGGGTCGGTGGGAGCAGTTCAGTTCCCCCTCCCTTCCTGCACTCTGGGCAGTTCCAGGAGCCATCTGATCCCTTTCCGAGCTTGCCACCACAGCCTAAGCTCCCCCTCCCCCCCCCCCCCCCCCCCCACTGGGCCATGATGGCATCTGCGTTCCCAGAGCCAGCGAACGGCTCCGGCCCTCACACCACTGCCGCACATCAGGCCGGGCTAGGGGAGCTGAAATAAAGCCTGGAACTCTCAAGGGTAAACTGGCACCACAACCACAAACCTCCCTCACTTCAGAGTAAAGAGGTGTCCCTGTATTTACACACATCCAGGAACAATACTCCTCTAGAGCAGGTGTGGATTTACTTTTTTATCAGTTGAACTGGCACTGCTGCCACCTGATGCCATTAAATTCTCCATCCCCACAATCCCTGGTTACCCTTGGCTGTGGGGTTTTTGCTGTCTCACAGTGAGTTAGGAGGGATCTCTGGCCAGCCTTGTTGCCCAAGAGCATTCAAAATCCTAATCCTCACTTCTCTGACTACTGAATACCTTAAACGCCACTCTGCGTTGTGCAAAAAAGTGCCTTGGTCCCACTGGGAACTGCACATCTCTAACAGCTGTTCTCAGTTATTCCAACTGAGTAAAATAATTATTAAGGAAAAGAGGAACCAGTTAAACCTAACAACTTTTGCCTGATGTTTTCCTCAGGAATGAGTTAGGAGCGCAGTAGCAAGGCCTTCAGACAGGTATAGTGTCTGATATAAACTATATCTGGGCACACATAAAAAATAGGTTATATATAAATAGATAGCTATATGCCCTAATATATAATACATATTTATATTACAGAGTTATGTAAGGCATAAATATCTGCCCTACATATAACCAAAAATATTTATCACCAACTACCTTTAAATTACCCCCTGACCCCTGATGCTAGGAATGTAACATTTTTAGGGATCCTAAAATCAAACAGATGCAGGAAAATAAACCACGATTTTATGCCATTAATTCCAAGATGTTTTCCTGGATGTGTGCTGCTGCGTCTGTTTTTCTGTAAGATCTTGTGCCTTATCCCTGAAGTGCACTCAGAATTGTCAGGATCATGAAATCCATTTGGGATTTTACTGTTGCTGCAGTATCCAGTGAGATGAGTTTTTTCAAAATTATTTCTCTTGGACCGAGCACATCTCCTCAAGTTCCTTCTCACTTTCTGCATCCTGGAAATGCAAAAAGGGAAAAGATCAATGTACAGCTCAAGTGAAACAAATAAAAAGCATCATTTCCCTTCTTTCTCTCCAACCCCAAATCAGTTTTTAAGCATATCATGGAATCCTGGAATGGTTTGGGTTGGAAGGAGTCTTGAAGCTCATCCAGTTCCACTCGCTTCCACTGGGCCAGGCTGCTCCAAGCACCGTCCAAGCGTGAGTCTGAAAAACCCCAAACAAGTCCCAGATCTAGACAGCCCACTGGAAGAAAACCCAAAATTAATTAGAGCAGCAGAGCCTGGCTTCAGTCTGGCACTTCTCCTTGACAGCACGCAGAGCTGAACGGAGTGGTCAGGGCACACTCGAGGGCAAACTGGGAGAAATCACGGCGGGGTCTGCCCTGGGATGGAGACCCAGCGCCGTCCCGCTCGCCCCCCCCTCCGGCCCCAGGGTAGGTCGGTCCCCGCAGCGCGCGCCCCTTCGGCCGGGCTCGCCCACTCTCCGTGAAGAGGGGCGGGAGAGGGGGCTAAGCAGAAGCTGCGGAGACAGGATCCCCTCATGCCGCTTCTCACCGTTGAAGTCCCCGGTGTCGGCCACCACCGTGGTGTGGTGCTTGAGCTGGTCCAGCGCCGACTCCACCTTCTGCCGCTTCACGGGGGACACCGACACGTCCGCGGCTCCGGGGGACTCGCGCGCCCAGGAGGGACGGTACGTGCCCGAAGGCCACCGGCCCGCGTGCTCCCGCCGCCCGCCGCCAATCCCAGCCTGGCTGGGCGGCAGCGGCCAATCAGGAGCGCGGACAGGAGACGGACGAGGCCGCGGGAGGAGCCGAGGCGGGGCAGCGGGAGGGAGAGCGATTCTGATTGGCTGGTTCGTGAGGGCCGGGCGGGGGTTCGCCTTGGCGACCGTGACGCCGCCATCGTCCCCGACGGAGCGTATCGGGGGAGTCTCCTGGCCCCGAGATCTCTCGGGCCCGGAACCTCCTGTCCCCGGAGTCTCCGTGTCGCCAGAACCCCCGGCAGTCTTCCCCGCGGCCGCTACGGCGCCCGACCCGCCCCTGAGCCACCCGTCCCTCGTGGCCGCGCGGGGCCCGGGCGCGGCCGGTGCCGCAAGGTGGCGGCGGGCAGCCCCTGTGGGAGGCGGCCGTGAGGGAAGGCTCGGGGCCGCGTCGGTGGTGCCCCGCTGCAGGAGCTGAGCGCTCTGGGCTCCCTTCCCCGCCGTTGTGGCAAGGTTCGAAATGGTTTATCGAGTGCAGCTCCAGGCGCTGAGAGAGCCCTCGGCCCAGTAAGGCAGGTGTTTTGGGCTCGTGGTTCGCCTGAACTTTATTTAGGCTGTAAAAGAGGTGGTCTTGTTAGTGTGGGCCCACTTGGAAATTGTACTCTCCAAAACATCTACAGAAGGAATTACCAGTTATTTCAGCTGGGTTATTTAATTGTTAAGGAAAAGAGAAGACAAACTTTTGCTTCTGGAAACAGGATGGCTCTTGGCTGGAAATGTTGGAGAATCCGTGTAACAGGCTCCTAGTCATGGGGTTATGCTGTTCCCTCTTTCTGTATGGTTCCACTTGGGACAGCTGCCACAGTCGTTCCCCTTCCAGAGAGGCAAGAATGTGCTTTTGTGCAGCCTTCTCATGCTTTGCCCCTATTCTTAAGACACAGCTATCCAGGCCGTAACATCCTTCCTGTTGAATGTCAGTCCCCAAACCCAAAAGGAAATGTGTGGTTTCAGACATTCTGCTGAGTTTCTGAGACTCTCAGTGACAAACCATTATGAAAACCCAGTGAAAGAGACGGAGATGGAGTTATAACTTAACTATTTTAATAAATCTTGTACAGTGCATGGTTATATCATTGTCTCCTTCGCTCAGTTACATCAATGTACAGTACTTTATAGCAGTGTCTGCAGGCAGTACAAACAGAACAGATGCACAGCTCAGTCGCGTGGAAATTTGTAAAAGTGGCCTCTGCAATAAGGTCTACTGAGCTATTTGTTTTAGGAAGTGCTCCTGTGGCTCCCGGCTTTACAGAGCTGTCATGTACACTCCTGTTAAAATCCCAGATAACCGTAATTCCCTGTGATTTGCTTTCCTCTACACCCCAGGACTAGAAGATGGTGTGTTTCCTAGCTCAACATTCGTTTTTATTTTCATTTTAGAAACTTTTTCGCCTCCCGTGCTTGCCATCCTGCCTCCCATCTCCACCCTAATCCGGAGCCAGGGCTTCTCAGGAGGATTGTCCTCTTCATCCCTCCCTGACAAGGTGAGTGCCCTTCTCAGATCCTAGCAGGGCTGTGACTAAACCCAGGATCCTCCCCTGCCTGCACCCTAATTCTGCTGGTGAGAGCAGTGTCCTGTTTCAAATGAAGAAAACAGATTATCCATTGGAGACGCTTAAGAATGAAGCCAAAACTAAGGTGCACTGGTGTTCTCAGTTTTAGACATGAGCTCCCCAGATGCTGTTTTAAAGCTTTTTCCATTAAATGTGCAATGACAGGCACAAATTTGGACAAAGACTCAGCATGTGCTGAGAGAGAAAACCCAGCTGTCCCTGGGCTGTGGGCAGCTCTGGAGCTCTGTGTGCTTCACTGCTTTGCAATCAGATTGGTCTGTCAGTCAAACAGAGCTAGAAATGCAATGTGCCAAACTTGCTGTGGACAGGAACTACGCTGCTTGCTTGAGTTTTGAAATGGTGAGTAAATTTTGGAAGCATAATCACTTAATTCTGCTTCTAGGGAGAGGGATTTTCCTCACCCCTATTTACAGATTGCTATATACAAATGCACATAACTTTATGAAGGAAAACGGGAAGTAAAGAGCAACACCCTGTGCTAAATTAGAGGGGTTTTTTTTCTTGTGGCCATTTAATTTGCATTAAACCTGCCTTTCCCAGTGTGCTTTGGGGTTTCAGCTATTTGGGAATCATTTCAGCTGACTTTTTGCAGTGAAAACGTGAAGATGGGGACAAGTGACCAACACCCTGGGAAGGGCTGTGGGTGTGCCTGGGTCGGGAGCAAACGGTCAGGGCTTATCTTCTCCTGGTTTGAGGCCCGGTTTGGCAACACCACCACAACATTCCAGTGCAGGATCCGTGCCCCAGGGAAGGGCTGCACAGCTGCCCCCAGCCCCAGCCTCTGCATCAGCAGCGGTGGGCGGGTGGAACTCACCTATTTCCAGATTCAAATCCCTTTGTTTGTCACTCCTGCTCATTTCTAGGCACTGAAAGCTCATTTCAGCTGTTCAGAGATAGCACTAGCTGGTCCATGGATTTAAGGAAGCAGCCAGACTTTGGGAATGTGTGTTGCCATTCTAGCCTTGTCCAACGAGGGGGCACAGGGGGACAGGACAAGGACAGGCAGTTGTCACCGGCCCTGTGCTCGTGGGCTGCAGGGGACACCTGCACTGAGGAGGAAATGGAAATGGAAATAGAAAGGGTTAGGTTGCCCAGAGAGGTCATGACTCACCATTCCTGGAAGTGTCCGAGGCCAGGTTGGACAAGATTTGGAACAACTTGGGCTTGTGACAGGCATTCCTGCCCATGGCAGGGGGGTGGAATGGGATGAGCTTTAATGTCCTTTCCTTAAACCCAAACCATTGCAGGGTTCTAAAGCCTTATTCCTCTGGTCCAGGCTCCAAGCCTTGAGGCTGGCCTCTCTTGTGCTGTGTGCCACGCCTGCTCTGCCAGGGGAGAGTGGGGAGCAGGGGACAGCCCTCGGAGAAAAGCTTTGGGGGTCTTTTTTTGCTTGAAGCCAGCCCTTGTACATCCAGCCCCGTGTGAATCCTGCTCTGATCGCATGCACGGAAAATTTCAGTATAAAATATATAGTTATAAAAAAAATACTTCATGCAAAATTAAAACACCTTTCCCAGTGGGACATGGTCTTATTGTCAACCCTTCCCAACAGTGTTCAAGGAATTGTCACTCTGATGGCAGCTGGACCCCAAGGGGAGCTCTGCTGCATCTGGCCTGGGCCAGGAATCATTGCTTTCATTCCCTTTTTTTCTGCACTACTTAGGGCTAAGAGCTGAAATAAAGCAGAGAGACTTTAATTTGCAGAATCAATCCTTTCCTGGCGGCGCTTCGTGATTTCTTGGAGCTCCGACTCCCCTCTGCTTTTCTGGAATGGAAACAAAACAGGCAGTTTGGATTTGAACTTCAAGCTGCAGTTAAGTGACAGTATTTAATTAATGCTGTAAAAGTAGAGCTAGTTTCAAAGAGATAAGTGATATCAGTAAAAAGCAGATTAATTAGTGGAAACAGGGGGATCTTACAGATTTGCTCAAAAGACACTTTGGAATTTTTACGTGTGTTTTATTGCTGGTGTAGGTTTGGTTGCATTTTTTTTCCCCACAATTGTATTTTTTAAAATGCCTGTTTAATGAGCTATCTGACGCTGCTGGTACAGCCCCCATTCCAGCAGGAATTATCCAGAAAAATGCTTACCTCCAGCTGGTTTTTCTCCACTGTGATCTTGCTGTAGACTCTGTTTCCCTCATCACCGCACACCTTCTTCAGCTCCTCTCTGTTGAGGGAGAAGAGCTGAGCTCCGGTGAGGATGCCCAGGTGTTCCACGGTCCTGGGGAGACACAAAGTAGGGAGGTGACGATTGTGCTGCACGTGGCCTCGTGCCAGAGGTGAGGAGTTGGAGATGGGAGGCCAGGAGCTGCAGTGGGACCATATCACGGGGCCCTGGGGCTGTTCCAAGGTGGCAGCTGCAATTCCAGTAGCATTTCAGGCCTTGGATTTAGTTAGTTAACTGTTTATCTCCAAGAAAATATTTATACCAGAGAAAGGGAGTGACTTTGGGCTCTGAACATTCTGGTTATAGAGCCTGGATTGAACAGGGTTGAAATCTAATTTGCAACACAGGCTCTGTAAGTAAATCCAAGTGGCTTGTCCCAGGTGAGATGGTGCCGGTGGCCTCCCCCGCTCCTTCTCCAGGGAAGGACGAGCATTGCACGTGGCAATAGGGCAAATCTTACTCTTTGCTGAATGACTTGGCCTCCAGCCAGGCTTTGACTTCTTCAGTGCTGGATTCAAAGGTGAGGGGCACGAAAACTTGCTGAGGCTTTTCCACTTTGAAATTCCTGTGGGGAGGCTGAATTTTATTGTTTGTGATCTTCTTTAGCAGCTCGTCGTTCAGCTCATCCGTTTGGTGAATAAGTTCTGTAGAAACAAGTAGGGAATGAAAGCAAGTCTTCAGTCAAAAATGCCATTAAATGTTTGTGGGGAAACTGTAAGGCAGATGGGGATGTGGCTCAACATTCTTATTTAAATTCAGCCCAGAAAAGTGATTCCCATTTTCCTGTGCCCCTGTGTTGCCATTTATTTTGCTCCCATCACCCCTTGGCTGTTGCCTGATGTGGAAGCACAGTTCTGTGAGAATCTACAATTGGAGGTTTGGAATTGAGACCTTTTCAGTCCTCTCTGCTGCTTCTAGTCACTAATTTGCTGATCGCAGAGCTCCAGGTTTTGCTCCGCAACAGAACGGAAGCGGCAGGAAGCACAAACTGGGAATGAGCAACACACTCATGATGGGATGAGCTTGAAGGTCCCTTCCAGCCCAGGGCATCCTGTGCTTCTGTGAAAACTCCAGTGACTCTTCATCCAGTATCGCTTTCCCCATGAAACTCCTGAAGACTGTGGAGAATAACTCAGTGATACGAACAGATTTGTGTCCTTGTATTGTGGGGCTTCCTGTCGTCCCAGAAGGGCTCCTGCTTCCAGGAGTGGACAGGGTGGGATAAGGGGTGAGGTGAGCAGGGCCCCTGATCTCTCTCCTGCTCTGTGAGCCCCACAGCATGTGCAGGGTGAGGGAGTGATGCGGATCTCCTGTTTGGCCGGGAATTCTGTGGAACCACATGAAGGAAGCGGCCAGGCGGGCACTGTGTGTGTGCCGGGAGATGAGCAAAAGGAAGTGAGAGAAAGGGATTGACCTGAGCTGTTCCTTAGACACACTTAAACATTTTGGAAGAGAAAGGAAACTCTCTCCTTGGGAGGAGGAGGAGGAAGTTAGAACTGGAGGAAGGAGGCATGGGGTGATCACTTATTGCCCTGCTCGGCCCGGGCCGCCCGAGAGCCCCGGCGGTGTCACAAGCCCCAGGGCTGCTCTCTTGGCTCTTGTCCTGCCTGGAATGGCCTCCAGACACAGTGCTGCTCCATTGCTGTGATCAGTAAAAGGTGCAGGGGAGCCCCTTGGGCAGGTCTGGTCCCCCGAGCGCCCAAACCCAGGGGAGCCCAGAGTGGGACACACACGTGCGTTCTTTGGCGTCCTGTGCAGAGTGGCGCGACAACATCTCACTGCCCCACTTATCCCCGGCGTGGCTGGCAGGCAGCTTGTGGGTTGGGCTGGATGGGCCATAGCCCCTGGAGCTCAGGTCTCCTTTGTACCTCTGGTTAGACTGGTTAGAAAGGGAAAGAAAAGTAAGAATTTTTTTTGGTCGTTTTTAATTTTCTTAAGCTTTCTGCCTCACACCCACGGAGGGACAAACTGCCGTGTTCTTCTTGTGCTGATGTGGGGCTGGGGAGACCTCAGGTGGAGCTGCATGGAAGAAGTTAATTTCTGGGAATGAAGAACCCAAAGCAAAGTCTGAAGTTTGCGCAAGGGAATTCCTAGTTGTGCCAAACGTGTTCGATCTCATTGGAAGGCAGAGCCTCACTGCTCCGTAGCTGGGATGTGAAGCGGGACCACTGCCAAGGGCCTGGAGCGGACTGGAAAGTTTTTTGACGTTTTGATTAAACTAGCAGGGATTTATCCAGAAGCCTGCTGGGCCGCCTTAGGCTTTGCCCAAACGCTGCAATACCAAAATGGGGAAGCAATTCCATGCTTCCCTAGGGTGTTTAGAACACTCCAGCTCCACATTTCTGCAGTGCAAGTTGCAGTATTCAGTTAATTCTCACTTAGATGGTGTTTCCATCTGCCTCCACTCCAGTAACGTGTTCCTGGTGCTGAACTGAACTGGCTGAGGGAAGTGTCCATCTTTAATTTAACCCCCAAGAAAAATCTTGATGTGGAAAAATATGGAAAGCAGGAGGCTGGTGCACAAATAGGAAGGATAGGCCTTATTTGGGAAGACGATCGTAGCAAAATGTGAATTTTATCATAGGAGACTCAGGAATCTCCTGGCTTTGTCTACTTCTGAAGGTCTGTCCTGATTGGTGCATAGTATCCTAAGAAATCAGGGAGGTCTAATGACAACATTATTCCCAGAGGCAGATTGTGCCCTGCAGCTGATACCAGTCAGGTATTACCTGACTACAGACCTGTTTGAGCTCTTCCAGTTTCACCACATCCAGGATATTGTACGGAACATAACCGGCCTGCCCACTCCGGTTGAGCAACTTCCACCACTGCTTATTATCTTCCAACACCTGAGAGAGGGACAAAAATAAATCTGCTGTGGGAAAATGGGATTTCAGGCATAAACAACCAGGATATAGCGGGGCCGAACCATCCAAAAGGTGAAGTTGCCAGAAGGACATCACTGAGGCCAGGAGCTCTAATCAGATCTGTTGCTCTCAGATGCAATCCAGGACTGAAACTTTTCCTGGAAAGCATCAGAATGTATCGTAAGGATGAACAGGAGAGCACCTCTGCGTGCTGAAGAACTCATAGTTCCTACATAATGTCCCTGTTTCTCCAGACCTTTTTTTCCTAATGACTGAGTTTCTGATGTCTTTTTGCATTAAAATAAATAATTAAATAAATAAAAAGCCACATTTTGCAGAGAAACCTTTTCCTCAGGTCACAGATCAGTGTCAGCCCAAGTCACGTCCCACCTTGTCCAGCTGCCAACAGTGCTGCAGTAAGAGGAAGGTTATGAGAAAGGTGCTTTTCAGAGAAAACAAATCCTCGTGGAGGAGGAAGTGGTGATAAGGAACCGACCCAGCGGGGGATGAGCAGGGCTCTAGAGCGAGTTGTTGTCCTCCCTCCTCACTGTGGTTAAAATGGGACCGATGTCTTTGAGCTGAGGAAATGACACGACACAGCACAGGCAGCCTGCTCCAGCTTTGGGTTTGAGCAAAGCTTTGTGTCACTGCTGAGATACCACCAGGGAAAATGGAGTTGGTGCTTGTTGCTATCCCGAGCTCTCTCCTGCCCCTGGGGGACACACCTTTTCCAGGAGCGGTCACGTACCTCCAGGATTTCATCCTTCAGCACCGAGAGCTCACTGGCGTTTCGCGCGGTGAAATCGTAGCGGATTTTGGCAAATCTCTTGGGCACAGCCACCCCCTGGGCCTCGAAATTCCTGCAGAAGAGAAGTGGCCTGAAGTTCATTAACCTGAGCTAGACTGTTGGAAGGACTCTGTGTGGAAGCTGGAATTGTATTAGAGGATCATCATAAACTAAAAATATATGTGACAATGTGGCCAGATTGCAATGAATCTAAAGACAGGACAGGGTTGGCTCGAGCTCACAGAGCTGCTGCCTCCAGTGTAAACTAACCGCCTCGTGAAAGCAAATGGTTTTTCACAGACATTATTCAAATAAAAGGGGAAAGGGGAAAAAAAACCCAACCAAGAAAAAAGGAAGGTTCCCATTAGCAAAAAAAGCCTACATGAAAAAGTGAGGTTGTGAGCTATGGCCGAAGGGCCGAGTTTGGTGCTGATTCTCAATCAATTCAGCAAATGACAGTGCATTGATGCAACTGTTTTTTTAGTCAAATTTAGTCCTGATTCTTCACAGTAATTTGCCTCAAGAAAATGAGCCCCATATCCTTTGGTGAGTTCCCTGTTGGCTGAGGCCCAGACCTTCGGGCCGTGACTTCTCAACATACTTGCAGTGAGACTGGCTCCCTCTTAATTGCTTCTTTTTGAAGTATGGTTTGTCACTATCATCCTGCTGAAGATGAACAGGGCTGGTGTCTCATCTTCATATATTCTTCCCCCTCGTCCCCTCTCCTTCTTTTCCCCTTTTTCACCTCTAAATAAATTTCTTCAAGGCGATTTAACCCTGGGATAGTCTAATCCACTTTAGTCCTTCGTGGTCCACCCTCAGATAGATGTGTTGGCACAGAAGAAGTAAGGGTGTTCCTTTAGGATCTGATACTGTAATAAAGGGAAGAGAAAGATGAAACAGGCATTTCATGTTTGTCTGTTTTCTCTCCATGTCATTTCGTGAACATGTACTCACACTTGGCCAAGAGTAGTGCATTCAGACACTGAATATGAGTGTTGAAGAGGGGACTGAGAAGGAAGAAGCTTAGTGTTCTGCAATAGGAATTATGCTTTGGGGATTTTACGAATTGTTTCCCTCTTTTTCACCATCATGCTCTTCTTGCACACTTCCTTGTCTTTTGCTATTGAGCGAAAGTCTGGAGGCTCAGAAAGCCCAAGTTTCATCTGAGAAAGATTTCCTGTGTCAGAGAGAACGGAAGGGATTCTGTTTCCATCCTTTCATGCCAGGAAGGATGAACTGCCTGTATCAGGAGGTGCCGAATTGGTTCTGGGTGCTGCTGTAGCTCACAGAATTGCAAGACCCAGTGCTGCAGGAGTTCAAATAACAGACCGGTGGAAAGGCTCAGGGGCCACAAGCTGTGCTGCATCTCTCATGGACTTGCAAGGAACCTCTCCTTTGGTGTCTGTGCAAGTGCTGGCTGATGTGGGCACTAGGATTGCTCTTTTAATCAGGCAGCTCCAGTACCTTTCAGAAAAGAATTTTCATGGCACATCATGAGCCATTAATCTCTTGACTAACCATAACATTTCCTTACTCCTTGGTTTTACAGCATTACTCAAACACTGACATTTGTCATTTCACCAGCCATCTCCCTTGACCTCTAGCATCAGGCACTTGCAGGGGGAAGGATCTGGTCTCACAAATATTTTCATATTCTGATCTCTGTGATTTATTAACCATGAAGTTTTGCCTTCAGAACTCAAGATGCCATTTCAAATAATTTCATGTGCAAAAGTCGAGTTATTGGGCAAAAGGGATCCTTGATAGCTGGGTACAAAGGACAGCAGGACTGCTGTTGCTGTTTTCTTTTCAACTACTGTGCTTGCTGTGTGACCTTGAGGAAATAGGTTCACTGCAGCTTTATGGTTCCGTTTTTGCATAGGGAAAATAAGGGCAGTGATAATTGCTTTCAGTTGTAAAACACTTCAAGATTTATGGAATATGAATGATTCTTACTAAGTGAAAAGTGTTGCAAAGCTGGCTTAGTTGCACACTGTGCTAACAAAATCCCATATCAGCCTATTGACCCCAGCCTGAAACACTCATTAAAGTTTATGGGACATTTTGGTGGATGAGTTGAGGCAGTTGTTCTGCTGGAAATATCATACTGAAAGCACTTTTAAATCCATCATCCGCTTTGACTTTTTTCTCTATTAAAACTAAACACAACTGCTTGCTCTTTCCAGTTTTCTTAGTTTAGTTTTTGATGGGTAAGTACTCACTGTTAACTCAGCTTGTACCCCCATGGCATCTGAGACATTACAGTTCATTCTAGTCATAGCATAAACACACAATAGCTGTTGTACTGAGACAAAAAGAGTTATAAAACATGTAAGATATCCAATGGACTGGTATTAACTATCAAGTTGCATGGTCACTTTTGAATGTCAAATGTTCTTTTTATGGATACTGCATTAATTTAATTTGTGCTTAAATGTTAGCTAGGCTAGACATTGGTGTCTGAAAAGTTTACATATTTTTCCAATGTCAAAATGTGTAAATTTAGTATTAAAGAAACAAAACATATTTACTTGTACTAGAGGAAAAATACTTTCGTAGCAAAGAAATTAACTGAGGTGCTCTTTAGAAATAGGTCTGGCTTGCTTACAGAATTGTTGCTTATGCAGTAAAGCAGATCTACAGATGTTTTCTTTTTTTCTTCCAGATAAAACTTGGATTGTTTGAAAAGTGGGGAGATATTTCACCATAGTACAAAAGAAGATACAGAAGAGGAGAGCAGAATGAGAGCTTTGCAAGTGCCACATGCCTGCAGCCTGCTGTCTTTAGCGATGCTGTTCCTTCCAGTCACTGGAACGTCAAAACAAAATATCCCAAGACTGAAGCTTTCCTATAAAGGTAAACTTTTCAGTAGTTTTTCTGATTCTGGCACTTTGGTTTCGATGTGATACTGCCAGCAGTTCTTTTTGTATTACTAACCAGGAAATACATAATAGAAGCCTTAAAGATGGATGAATTCTGCCTCGGGGCAGTATTAAAATCTGGGTTTTTTGTTGTGTCGGGGCACATGTTTCTGAAGTATAAATGTCTTTTAAAAGTATTATTTCTGTTTGCTCCAAGAGGATGTTAACAGACTATACATAAATTAGAGGGGAGTGGTCCTTGAAAGGCTCTGAGGTGCATTGGAGACATTCCTGTGTGGCTGGTGCGGATGATGTGACACATGGAGGACATTCACACCTTCCTACAGCATCAGAGAAAGTTGAGAGCGCTGACTCAAGTGTTTCAAGGGGACTGACATTTATTTTTGTAATAATTCTTTTTCTATCACTAAGTGGGTATGTTAAACTCTTCATATGTGGTTTTCTTTCTCCTTGCCTCTTTGGATCACAAAAGCGTGATTCTCTGCAGAATTTCTTAGTCTTGTGTGTAGTTCTTGTTAAGAATGGTACCGTCTGAGGGATTTCAACACAGACATATTTATGTATTAATGGCCAATTTTTTAAAGAAGGTGGATTTCTTTTTGCTTTGAATGTACAGTACACCTCCACAGGCACAGAGATGTGTCACTGACACTTCCTTCTTTAGTGAAAACAAATGCTCTCCTATTAGTTATGTTTCAGCTATGTCAGCACCTTGCCCTTAGGGGAGCTATTTCTGCTCTGTTTTTCAAACTTATGTCTTCCTATGCATTGCAGAGTTACACTCAGGATGGTGTGATGGGACAAGCTGTAGAGCCTTCATCGGGGCTTATGATATGTTTATCATGAGTTTAACACCCAGAGAAATGTATTGAGTAAGCAGAATGACATGCTATTTATTTACAAGCTTCTCTTTTGCTAGATTTGCATGCCACTGTGCATGCTATTCCACTGTGTATATAAATGTGTTTGGATGTGTTTGTGCGAGAGAGACAGAGGAAGCAAGATCAAGGGATCTTGACAACATTTTTATAAATTCAGGGAACAGTTGCACTCCCTGAAGCCAATGCATACAGAAACTGAAAGAGCTGACATGAGTTATGAAAGTTAGCAGTAAAACCCTCCTGACATACAGCCGGCCTTCTCACAGCTAGGCCTTTTGAGCTAATTCCCAAAAGCAGCATATACCATATGGCCATGGCATTTACTGTGGATTTGACGCTCACGATTAGTGAATTCCTCTCAACTTCAAAAGCAGATAGCCTTTGGCAAAATCCTGATGGATGCCTTTGGCAGGTAAAGAGGGGGAGAAAGAAAAATTAGTGAGGTCAACACAGGGGAAAAAAAATGGCTGAAATCTTAGTTTAAAATAGTGGCAGAGACCTGCTGGGAACAGTTGGGAAAATGCCTGAGCTCGTTTAAAAAGACAGTGAGCAGATGATTGATATTTAGGCCCTGACCCAAACTTTTCTTAGCAACTTTATAAACCTTTCAGTTTGGCTTGAGGGATACCGTTTCCTGTCCAAACTTATTCACCTATATCCCTGTAGGGGGGGAAAATCAACAACAGATACAGATGCAAAACAGCACATAAATCTTAGTTTTGAGAGCTGTGATGGAACTGAAAAGTCAGAAGAAAGAGAATTACTAGAATTTATTGTGCCTTGTCTTACTTTCTTGGGGGGTTGGAAGGTGTATATTTTTCCACATGGAACAAGAAATAATTTAATGCTGTTTTTTCACATTTATGTATTGTAAATGATTCCAGTATGGCTTATCATAATTAAACTATATTTTGCGTGTTGACAACAGAATATCAGATGTACTGAATATTTAATATAGTTGTGAGAATTAAGTCCACCTTCCTCCCCCCAAATCTTTCAGACAAAACAATTCCAAGGTTTCTGAGAATAAGATGTAGGAGAAATGAACTGTTTTGCCAGTTCTCATAAAATTGTTAGTCATGTCACTGACAAGTCCTGGCATCTCTGTTCTTTGGAATTCATACTTGAACTCTCATGAAGAGGAGAATACAGGGCTCTTTTCCTTCTTTATGGAAAACAGATGAGAACTGGCCACATCAGGCAGTTCCAAAAACCTGGTCACATGTGTCTTTGAAGGGAAGGTTTCATCTCCTTTCAGGTGCAATGTGCTTATGGCATAGCTCCATCTTCCCAGAAGAGCTGAGCATTTGCTGGGGCAGGAGAGCTGGAAGTAAGCGGGACTTTGCTCTGCAGTTACTGAAGCTTCCAGTTGCATCAATCAGTGGTGGATGGAGGAAGAGGGAGAGGGTAGGGTGGTTAAAGATGTGTCTATAACTGCAGGAGTGCTTCAGTAAACCACAGTATGTCAAAGCTCCTTTGTGTTCAAACAGCAATTGAAATTTTAGACCTTCTCTGAATGGCAGTTATAGGTTTCCTTCTTCTCAAGGTTGTCATCTTAACGAATGGGAATCTGTGCAGGAAATGTTAAGATATTCCAGTGAGTGATGTTGGGATCAATGTAAAGTCATACAATGGATTTCCTTTATTGTTTGTCCCAGTCTAAAGATGTGTTCTAAAA
The DNA here is from genome assembly GCF_965178545.1 of Coloeus monedula. Lineage (NCBI taxonomy): Eukaryota > Metazoa > Chordata > Aves > Passeriformes > Corvidae > Coloeus > Coloeus monedula. The sequence goes on along the minus strand of NW_028120731.1, from coordinate 257,675 downwards.
AATTGTGCATGTATAAAACTAAAACTACACACAAATCAATTAAAATATGTTGTAGTACAGAATCAAAGTCATATATTTTCCACCTGTGTTAACCGAATACACTATGATCTTTAATCACATATCTCATCCTTTCACATTTTCCCTGATCCATTAGTTGAAAAATTCTCTTATTCACTCAGACTTAACGTTTAGATACTCGTTCATGTCATTACTATCCCAGAAATTGTCACTTCTCTTGTGATGTTTTTAGGGTGCTCTCACTGCATATACCTTACTTATTCAGTGTATCTTAGATACTTCTACAAGATTGAGGTGCTTTTACTATTACAGCTTTAATATTAGGAGAAGGTAACAAACTGTCTTCTAATAGAAGATTATGATCTTTAGAAAACCAGGGGATGATTTTGAGTAATATTCCATATTTTGACTCTCTTTGCCTAGTACTGCTTTCAGTCTAAGACTAACAGTGTGTATTTATCACTCATTTTCATGTAGCTGGAGATAACCTGTGACCTTCATCCAAACTGCAGAACTCCACAAGCACAGAAGTGATATTCAGCTTCCCTAAGCAGCACGTCCTTGTTGTCTGCTGCCTCATTTAACATCCTCATTCCAACCTCTAGAGCAGATGCAGAAGGTTTTCATATACCAGTCTAATTCATTAATGTCATTTTCAGGACAGCATCAGTTCTGTTACTAAAGAATGGAAGGCTCAGTGTCCTAATTCATGTATGTTTAATTCATACAGTGTAGACAGTCTTGTTTCTGTTTGATCTTCTGAGTAATAATTTTTCCTAATTCATTGGGAGGTCCTTCCATAAATATCGTGTGTGTGTCTTTTTAGATTTTACTTCATAGGGAGAAGTAAAGAATAGCCAGACCAGAAGGTTGATTGCCTTCTGAGAAAAAGAAGAAAAAAAAGCAAATTTTTCTCAATTTGTGGCTATCCTAAAATTTTCTGCCGAAAGAGAGAATCCTAATTGCAAATTTAACCCTATTGATTTGATTTACTTGGCTGCTTTTCATGGACATTTTAGTAAGTGTAGTCTGTGTTCTCAGTGAATGCATTTATATTACAAAAGTGTGCACCCTAGTTTCTTGGCTGGGGGGCATGCCCTAGCCCAGATTTGGACATTGTCACCAGTGACATCCACAAACATCTATCATTCCCGTGTGGGAATGTGGCCATTCCCCAGAGCAAGACATGTTTACTGGGAATGTGGCCATTCGCCAGAGCAAGCCATGCTTACTGTGACAGCGGTGACTTGGTCAGAGGACCAGGAATCCTGCATTGTGACACAGTACAGAGGAATAAGCAGGACTGAAGGCAACGTTTGGCTTTTAAAGCAGGATTTACTTAGCACTGTTAAAAACTACTATGGTAGTAATTTACATCTAATAAACAAAAGCATTATTCTCAGCTGATTTGTTTTTCTCCATATAGAATGAATTAAGATGCAGTCTCATTCTCACTGAAGTCATGGCAAGAGTTTTTCCACTGAAGTAAATTGAAGCAAGATCAAATTCACGCTCCTCACTTTTTTCATCTTACCTAAATAAACTAAAGACAGGTAGTTCTTTCTCCTCTGCTGAAGGATGACAGTGCTAAATCATCAGCTCCACATGGAAATTAGCCATGTTTAAGGATTGTTTAGTTTCACGCAGTGTTTTGCGCACAGGATTTTCTTCCCCCAGAGTGATCCATTCTTAAAACATGGTGAAAAAGCAAACAGAGAACATTTTGGTGCCAGGAATTCTTTTGAAAATTTGACTGGGTGAATGCATTTCCTTAATGTTCAAAAATTATCCTTTGACCATGCTATTTAACAGTGTCAAGCATTCTGTTCTCTATATTGTTTTTGCTTTAAACCTGTTTCATTTTAGAACTGATGAGATGCTTAACTGTTGCATCAGAGCAGTTAGTTTGTTCAGTTTCAGTACAGCTGGCTTATTTCCATGTCATGCATCATTTAATTATACATATAAAACATAGTTAAAATTGTACAGCTCCATGAGCCTCACTTAAACTGTCTGTGGCACTGCAGTAATCCCAGTACCCTGACGGGGTGTTGCACAGCTGTGACTGGTTGGAATGTGGTAAACTGGTGATGTGTAAGAGAGCCTAGAAGTGAGCTTGCATTTTGCAGCTGTGCTTGCTCTACTGGAAGAGGAAGTTAAACCAGAAAAAAACTGCTCTTGTGGCAATATCAGCATCTGTAAATCTGAATGCTTAATGAAAATCAAGGAAAATGTGCTGAGTGAGGAAGTGGTGCTTTTCCCTTGTTTGTCATTTATTAATTTTTGGTGGTTTGTTATTTCTCAGAAAAATCTATCTCAGATTCCTCTGTGGAAAAACATGAAGTGTTTATGTGAGAGTGAAGATCCTAGTATTGGATGATTGTCTAGATATGCAAAAGACTTTGCCTGTTTTGTCTCAAAAATGCTTTCTGGAGGCAGTGATCATTGACACTTAAAATGTACCCTAGCTTGGGGTACATTTGGATGGATGGGCACTGCTGTCCATGTGTATATGCTGTCGACTGAGTATAAACTTGAAGGCATTTATTACATCTTAGTAATGGGAAAAGCAGCAAATTTCTTACAGACATTTTTTTCCTTTTTTAAGCTAGTGAACTTGAAGGTCAGATTCAACTATATGTTGCATTTTCTGTCATATAATTATCATATCTATAATGTCCTGAAGAGCAGCCTCCAGTCAGTGACATCAACAGTTTACACAGCAGTTGAACTAAGAATAACCTTGGAGAACTGACCCATGTCAACCTCTTATGAGTGTAAACTGTAGTTCACAACAGTTTCTGTTTTTTCATGATCACAGAAGGGCCTCAGTTGGATAAAAGAAGAATTGTGTTCAAAAAATACAAAACTATTCTGCTGAATGTTCACTTTACTGTATCTCAGAAGAGGAGAGGAAACAAAACTGAAAGAGTAATACTTAATAAAGTATTTTTGCTCCCTTATAAAAAGAAGGACAGGACAACATCAAAAACAGCTTCCCTAGAAGAATGCAGGGAAGATACATGATAAGTGGCATCAGCTTGGAAGAGGGATCAAAACTCTTTCTTTGATTGCTTTTACTAATGACATCTGTTTAAGCAAATCCAATTCAGAGCAGTTTCAGAAATCCCAAACTTGTTCTCTTTCTGAGCACTATTTGGAGGGCATGATCTGCCTGACATCAGTGTCTGTCTAGCAGTGGACATCTGTGGTCACTATGCAGGTGCTCGATTCACATCCTGTTTCCTTTTCCTCCCTCCCCATTTCTGCAGTTCCATTTATAGGTGAGTTCCCCAAAGAAGAGCTGAGGAACATAGGGGATGACTCTTCCGTACTCACAGTCCTTTGGAGATAAATACACAGAGATAGCAGAAAGAGTCAGAATTTCCTTTAATAAACCAGCGCAATATCAGACAGGAAGGGCCAGGAAGTGCTCCAAGAGCTAGAGCATTACACAGACGGGCTGGGAGGGCTGGGAATGTTCAGCCTGGAGAAGAGGAGGCTCTGGAGAGCCCTTAGAGCCTTTTCCAGTGCCTAAAGGCACCCCAAGAGAGCTGGAGAGGGACTTGAAGAGCCTGGAGTGAAAGGACAAGGAGGAATGGCTTCCCGCTGCCAGAGGGTGGGTTTAGATGGGATATTGGGAAGAAATCCTTCCCTGTGAAGGTGCTGAGGCCCTGGCACAGGTTGCCCAGAGAAGCTGTGGCTGCCCCTGGATCCCTGGCAGTGTCCAAGGCCAGGCTGGACAGAGCTTGAAGCAACCTGGGATAGTGAAAGGTGTCTCTGGCCATGGCAGGGGGTTGGAACGGGATAATCTTTAAGGTCCCTTCCCACCCAATCCCTTCTGTGATTCCATGATTCCAGCGTCTCTACACACATGGAGAGCCAAAGCGCAGTGCAGCATCTTTGGCACCTGATCCTTAAGGTCACTTTGCTGGGCTGATGTTGGGAAACAAGACCTATGGATGGACTGATGAAGTCAGTCAATATTTTTGCCTCCTGCGGTGGAAAACACCTGCGATTCCTTTCCTTGCAGAGCTGCTGGGGGTTAAACAGCAGACAGTGCTTATGGGAATAACCCCTCAGCTGATCTTTGTCTTCCCTTGGTGGTTATTAACAGTGGCAGGGAGTTGTCTCCAGGATGCCCAAACGTCCCAGTGTCACTGTACGTGTCCGTGTGCGTTCATGAGGTTCCGAGGCGGGAGCCAAAGCTCCGGGCGTGCGGATCCATTACCTATTTCCATGTGGAGTGATGTTCTGTTTGAAGGCATCCCCGACCTGTGTCTGCTCAGCCGTCTGGCCACGCTTGAGTGAGGAGTTCCAGTAAGGATATCCATTGGCTGAGGAGAGCTGGAAAGGCAGACATGGAGTCAGTGTTACCAGGAAAGGGGAAAGCTGATCGGAGAAAAGGAGAGGGATAGTGGTAGATGAGTCATGGTCTGGCAGATTTTGGTCAAGGTGTTCTCCAGGGAAGCCTGTGTCCCTGGAGCTCAGTTACGCTGTAGGGTGCTGTTGCCTTGGATTGGGAGAGGCTCATTATTGCTGCCCTTTTCCAGCCTCATTTGCTTTCTGTATTTAACTGGGGCAACCAGATCCAACTGAGTTTTGAGCCAACTACTTGTTGCATGCCACCACTACCCCTGCAGCTCCATTTCTCCGGAAAAGGGGGAGGGAGAGTGAAGAGACAGGGACACAGGACTAACCTTCCTCTTGCAAGTGTCCAATGTCTATTTCCCAGGGAGCTCCACGGAAGATTTCTGTGGGTGGTTCCCAGCCGTTGTGGAATTTGGGGATGTAGGTGGGGATGTTCGTGTCTCGGGGCCACTCGGCTCTAGGACAGAAAGTGGGAATATGAGGTGACATTCACGAAGAATGTGTCTTTCAGGGCATCCCCTGAAAGAAGAAGCAGGAGCATCAGGGAATCCAAGCATCCCGTCTGCGTGGGGAGCCTGGGGAGATGGCAGCTCTGTCCTTACCTGGATCTGGTCCATGTCTCCCCCAGGGAATCCCAGAGGTTTATCTCTTTGGGTGTCAGGTGTCCTCTCAGGAAATCGGTGGTGTCTTTAGAAAGCAGTGGGCTGAGGACAGACGGGGCCAGCTCGGGGCCACCGCAGCTGTTGATGATCTGGGTCACACACAAACCACACAAAGAGGAGAGAACTTGCAGGAAACGGTCAAAATGTCAAACCAGGGACACACAGATGAGCAGGAAGCGAAGACAAAGCTGATCCTTGGATCAGCACAGTCACTGCAAGAAACATCAACCTAAGTCTTTGAAGGAGACTGGACAGTTCAAGGGAACATGAGATTTTTTTGGATTGGAGTCAAAGGAAGAGCTGATCTACAAATGAGCTGTTGTTACAGACGAGTGAAGTGTCAGAAGCTGACACTTCAAAAAATGGAAAGTATCTTGCTATTCCTTTGTGGCTCCTTTTCCAAGTTGGGATTTCTGCTTCCAAGCATTTTCAGTGCAAATACTGAGCCGTATTTGCCTGAAGGTGAGACCAGACAGATTCCCAGTGGGGATTCCAGCTGGCTGCCCCTTTTGTTCACAGTAATGCCTTATTGACCCGGTGGAAGGATTCATATTTGCTGGGATTCCTGTATTTACTTCAAGCTTCAAACCGGATCAGAGGCCAGGAACAACCGGCATCGCTTCTGGAAGTTCCTGAGAAAGCTGTGGCCAGGTATGAGCAGTTTTCCAACCCTGTTGCACAATCTATCTACTTGTAAGTGTGAACTAGAAATAAAAGGAGTTCCCAGTGAGACCTGGGAATAAGATTTACCAGTTCCAGCGGCCTGAAGAGGAAATGCACCAACTCTGAAGCATGGGGGTTTTGGATGTGCTTCCTTAGTTTGGCCTGAAAAGAGAACGTAAACACAGTTTAACCCTAACCTGAGTGTGCCTTCTCTTTTCTGTCACATGGGGCGAGTGTTGTGGACTGATGAGAAGAGTAAGGGATGGAGGAGTAGGAATCATTCATTTTTATTTTGTGTCCATTTCTAATTCCCAGTGAATTTCAGGCGGGGGGGAATACCCTCTCTGTTAAATCAGTGCCTTTAAAGCTAATTTGAACAGACACAGAAGACCTTGGCTTATTTTGAAAGTCCTAGTGAGGAAGGGCCAGGATTGCTGGTGCTTCTGCCTCTTGCAGGGTTGAGAATCCCACTAGTTCCATGGATGAAAACAACAGGATAGGTGTTCTGAGGGTCCCCTGGCAAACTGCTGACAAGGGAAAGTCTCCACCAAGGTCTTGCCTGGGGCACCCGGAGCTGCCCTGGCCACTGAAAGGCTCCAAATCCAGTGGTATTTGAGGTGAGCTGTGGCAGAATGGAGGAGCAAACACTTGGGATTGATTTACTGCAAGAACTGGGTTTCAGTAACAGCAATCAGCTGAGCTGTGGTGAGAAACCTCTCCAGTTTGTGCTCCCATTCAGCTCCTTCTCCTGTCCTGGACTCCTGGCACTGTTGCCATGGGAGACAGGCTCCCCGCTCCTACCGAAATGCAAAGCATTTGAAATGCCAGAGATGAAACATTAATGTGGAGTGGGAAACAACTGCTGGCAGCAGGGTGACCCAATGAACGGGCACTTCCCAGGGACTCGGCAGCCCCATGGTGAGGAACGTGGCAGGACCCCACCACAGTGTCCCAGCTCTGCTGCGTGCTCCACCCTGGGCTCTTGCCAGGAGATCAGCTGCTCCTTCTGATCCTGAGCAGGCACAAATTAGCCATATTTGCTTCTCAAAGAAAAGGCTGGAGCTTGGTATCCTGCTTTAAGGTTGTTTACAGTCTCTTGGTTTTCCTTATTAATAACTGCCCAGGAAGGAGCTTGTAGGATGTGTTCGCTGGACAAGTTTGGTCACAACTGACAGAATTCCTGCTGCAGTGGTGAGGCAGGGACTGAGCCTGGTTCACTGTCCCCAGAGCTCAGGTAGTACAGGACAGTCAGGCCAGTAAAGCCCCTGCTCAGGGCTGGGAACGAGATCCTGGCCAGCTTTCCCTCTCTGCCCCTCTCTGCAGTCCTGCTGGCCTATGTCATGCCCTGGAGCCACTCTGCCGTTGCTCAAATGGCCAAAATCCACTCATCCAGGAGTGGGAAAGGGAGGGAGGGCACAGGAATTCATCTTCGGTGGTGAGGCCTGGAAATTTTCAAGGCAACAAATTGATCTTTGGATAATTACAGCAGAGCAGAGAACACGGTGCCATGGGCTCTGGCAGGGCTGTGCTCAGCTCTTTGTTCTCTCCCAGGTCCAAAAGTGTGACCAGTTCCAGCAGCAGCAGCAGCAGTGACAGCTCAGCCAGCGACTCCTCTGACAGCCAGGACTCCTCTACCTCCTCCGAGGACAGTGACAGTGAGGACAGCTCCTCCTCTGTTGAGAGTCTTTCTGAAGAATGGCTAAAAAGCAAAGGTCATGATAACACAGCAGGCTTAGTAAAGATGCAGACACTGAGTCCTTGAGCAAGAGGTTGCATAGATAACAGAATGTGCATTCAGATAAGTAAGAAGACAGAAACCATACGGAAGAGGAAGATAAGACCACCGTGTTTGCAGATCCCACGGAATAGCTCCCACCAATGAGGAGCTCGACTTTTGCAATATGTATGAGCTAATTAAAGGTACTATAAGTAAGTGTAGTTTTGAAAAATAAATCGAGACTTGCTGAACATGATGCCTTGAGTGCTTGTCTCCCGCGACTCCACCCAACACTCCTCCTCCTCCCCCTCCTCCTCCTCCAGCAGCTCTTCCTCCTCCTCCGACTTCGACTCGGATCCGAGCTCCTCCAGCAGCAGCAGCAGCAGCAGCTCTGAGGATGAGCCCCCAAAGAAGAAGAAGAAGAAATAGCTGGGGAGCTGCAGGACTGGTGTGGAGTGGGGGACAAGCCCCTCCCAGGGGCTGGAGCACACGGCTGCCAAACATTCAATGGTCAACATTTCTACTGCTCACACTTTCCAAGTGTTTTGCCTAGTTGTTCCTAGGACATGGAAGGTATTAAATGGCTTCCTGAGACGTACTGAGAGAGTATTTTTGTGCTTTATCCTTTTATGGAAGATTTTACTTTTTTAGTTCCAAGAAAAATTAAAAAAAAAATCTATCATCAGATTTGTTTCCATGAGCTGAAGTCCAGTAACCTGGATGCTTACATGCTGGAAAGCAGAAGCTTTTTATTGCAGGTTATGTTGTGCATTGTGTGCTGTTCCTCTGTTAATGACAGCTTCACTTCCATTGAGAAAATCCTCTCCAACTGTTAAAAGCAGAAGTTTTTCAGCGCTGCTGTGGAGCTGTGGCATTGTTGAAGCTGAATGCACAACGTGTCCCACACAGAGCCTCCCATCTCATCAGCTGGTGCCAAATGGATTCTGTGCTGCTGAGCTTGTGTTCCAATGGCTTTTCCTGATGCTTCCAGGTCCAGTCTTAAGTGCACCATCCAGCTGAGCTGTGTTGGTTTGTTACTGATCAATGGAGTGCTTGTCCTGCCCGCAGGCTCTGGGCTTTTCACTCCCCTGTGGCCTTGGCTCGTGCGTTGGAAGTGTTTGCTGAGACACAGAGTGTTGGTGGTGGGAAGCAGCAGCTCAGTGACTTGGGGCTGCTGCTGCTTTAGGAGTTTCATCTTTGTGCCTTTTTTTTGTCAATTCGGTGTGCCCCAGTGAGACAAGGGCTGCAGTGGGTGTTCTGCAGAGCTCCAGCTCAATATTGCCACGCAGCAAAAGCAGAGAAATAATAACAGCCACAACTGGGCACTGTTCTCACTGGATGCTCAGTAAAAAAGAGACTCCTTGAAATAAAGGGCTCAAAGGAAAGTGCTTCCCTTTGCATGTGTGAAATGCAGGATTGCCGAGTGGCAGTCTGCAGAAATTCAGTCATTCTTTGTTTGTGGGAACTGCCCTGGAGAAGGAAGTGAATGCAAAAGCCCCACAAGCCCTACAAAAGCAGATGCAGACAGGCTGCAGAGCAGGGATTGCTGGATGCAGAGTGGGAATTCGTTGTTCTTCTGGTGCATTGAAGCAGTTGCCATTAGGATTTTATTTGGTGATGCAGTCTCCTGAATTTCTTCTTGTCGGAGTGCCCTTTGTGGGGAGGGGGCATCACTTGTGGAAGAATTCTCAAGTATCTTGGTTTAGGTAGAATACAGTAACTAAAGTATTTTTAATAATTTTTATGGAAAAAGTAGTGCGTAGACTTCCTTTGGAATAAACTGTACTTCTTTAAATGTTTGTGCGTGTGTGTCTGTGTGCACTCCTGTGTTTTACAGAACACGCTGCAGACTGTAAATAAAACTACCAGAAAGGTGTTGAAGTCTTGTGGACTGAATGTACCATTTAATGGGAAAGGGAATAAATTATTAAGCAGCAGTTGCTAAGTGGATGCTTCCTGCAAATATCTGAAATCTTTGTGGTGTTTGTGTGCAGGTTTCAGCTGGAGTTGCCCTGGCATTGCCTCCCAGAGGGGCAGGATTGCTCCCCAGGAAGTTCTCCAGCCAGAAGTCCCTCTGGATCCAGATTATTTTTTTAAAAAAGTTTAGTTTGTCTTGGCTTTTTCTTTTTTTCCTGCCCTTTCTGGTTTGTCTCTCCCTGTTCTTCTTTTACAGAGGAACCCCTCCCCAGCCTGGCCAGAGCCGCAGCCTCCTTCATGTGCCGCTGCCTCACTCGCTGCTGCTGGTGCTGGCTCAGGAATGTGCTCAAAGCCCGGCTAAGCAGGAATTGTTCCGGGCCTGCTCTGTTGAATCGCTGCCGCCGCGAGCAAAGCTGCCCCTGCTCCTTGAGGGGAGCGCTCGCTGCAGCCCGGCAGGAAAAGAGCCCAGGAAAAGCCGCGCCCTTTGCAGGAGAAGCGCTGGGAGCAGAGGGGAGAGCGGGAAAAGGCAGCGAGAGCAGCTGGGCGGGCGGGGCGGCATCAGCGCTGATCCCTCCGCGGGCAGGAGCGCATCACAAATAGTCCCTCCGGCGGATCACTCCGCGGGCGGGCGCCATCACCGCTAATACAAGTATTTGTAAATTCAAAAGAACTCATTAACACAGAAGAAAGCAAGTATGCTTCATGCTGGGTGGGAAACATAGGGTCTAAGGGATAAGAATTTTAAAGTTGTTTATTTTATTTATTTATTTTTATTTTATTTTATGAGAGAACTACATATCCCATGGCACCCACAGAGTTCAGGACGGGTAGAGAGGATGAAACAAACTTTAAAGAGAACCTTAACTGAATTAATAATTGAAACTCAAATGTCATGGGGTATGTAGTTCTCTCATAAAATTTAAAAAAATTAATATAAAATAAACAACTTTAAAATTCTTATTTTATTATTATTCCATGTTCTTCTCCCCCTCCTGGATGAGGAATAGGGGTCGGTATTTGCGGCTGTGCACTGTAAGGAAATAAACGAGGAGTGGCTGAACCTGCCATCGCAGGTGGCTGTGATCTGGACACTGGAGGAGAGGGTGCAGTGGATCTGGGTAGGGTACTGCCAGCATGCGGGATGGGTGAGGGGTGGGGACCCAGTGCTGCAACCTCTGGAGGTAGATAATCTGCACGTTCTCTGAGTCGGAAATAAAGGTGACGAACAAAGTCATCCGAAAGCTGAAAGCGACGGTGGAAAAATGAGGGATCAGATGCCTGTTGTGGATTTCGAAGCTGTGAAGAAGGCATATGAGAAGTTGGAGTTGTATTGGTTGTTGTAAAAAAAGGAGATGAACCTTGGGAAGATAGAGGAATGCTTTCTGAAGCTGTGCTGGTCACTATATCCTTCTCACTGAAGTGTTGAGCAGGCATTTGAGGATGAAAAAGTCCCATAAAATCAGCTGAATGTCCCTGAGAAGTTCGAGAAGAATGTGCATGAAATGGAATGTCTCGATGCGAGACGTCACTATTAATAACACGTGCTTGGTCCTGTTGTGATGGAAGAGGTGTCCACGTATAGTTGAGAAAGTCCTCTTTCTGTTCTGGAGATAAAATCGTATTTGTTTCGCTGAAATGGCACGGGAAACATGGTTCAGCATCGTGTGATTGTTGTGATAATCCTCTGAGTGGTGTTATCAGAGTGATGATAGGGGGTACATGCCGTGGTGACACGGCAGCTGTTGAAATGTCTCTGCTGTGTGTCCACGGCTGTGGCTGCGGTGCAGACGGGGGCTGTGTGGACACAGAGCTGGTAGGAGGTGTAGCTGCCGAAAGCTCCTAGGATGGAACTGCAGTAGCCGAACGAATTGCACTGCTGGCTGGAGGTGCTGTGCTTATCGGTCGTATCGGCGTGGCAGCTGAAGCGTCCGTGTGTGGCTGGAGGTGCCGGGCGGGCGGCCGGGACCGTGGGCGGGACCGGGCTGGCCTGGGAAGCGCTGGTGCCGGGCAGCGGGGCCGGGCTGGGCTGGCAGCGGGGGCGGGGCTGGGCTGGAAGCGGGGCCGGGGCTGGGCTGGAAGCGGGGCCGGGGCGGGGCTGGCAGCGGGGCCGGGGCTGGGCTGGAAGCGGGGGCGGGGCTGGAAGCGGGAGCGGGGCGGGGCTGGAAGCGGGGCCGGGGCTGGGCTGGAAGCGGGGCCGGGGCTGGGCTGGAAGCGGGGGCGGGGCGGGGCTGGAAGCGGGGCCGGGGCTGGGCTGGAAGCGGGGCCGGGGCTGGGCTGGCAGCGGGGCCGGGGCTGGGCTGGCAGCGGGGGCGGGGCTGACGTCCCGGGCAGGGCCGGGGCCGGGCCAGGAGCCGCTCGAGCCGCGAGCGGCGTTGCCGGGGTAACCGGCACTGAGGAGGGGCGGCCGATGCCGCGCCGCGCAGGCGTGGAAGCGAGGGCTCCCGAAGGCGGAAGTAAGGCCGGGATGGAAGCGGCGGGAGTGATGACGTCAGCAGCAGGCGCCGCCGTTCAAACGCGGAAGCGGCCGCGAACCCGGGCCGCGTGGGGATAGCGGGAGGGCCCGATGGAAGCTCCGGGACCGCCCCTGGCCGCGCGCATGGCTCATCTGATGGGAGGACCCCAGGCTCGGGAGGTAGGGACCTGCCTCTGCCTTGCGCCGTAACAGATGGATCGGGCGAGATGGAAACCGAGAAATATTCTCGGCACTCTCGGTTCCTACACTCAGGTGTATTCCTAGTTCCTGACATTCCTTTAAAACTACCGAATTCTTCTCTCAGGTCCCTGGCAAATGGGGCTTTGCAGCCTGGGGGAGTTCTTGCAAAACGGGGTCTAGTGAAGCGCTCTGCAGGAGTGGTTGTGCACCTGAGCGGTCATTAATTGTCTCCTCTAATGAGGGAAACGTGATTAAACTCCCGGTGCTGTGCTGCTGTTGTGTGTCGGCCTCGAGGTGTGAGACAGTCCCTGTGTCACACTGGAGTTGCTTAGTGGCTGGACTGGGACTGGGACAGGTCTTGTTGGTCAGGAACAAAAGGGAAAATTTATCTTTTGGCTTGCTTAATATCTTGGCTTTATTAATGTATCAATGTCAATTGTTGTCATTTGCTGCCTCCTGCACAGTGTGTTTGCAGCTCTGTGTGAGAGCAGACTCTCCCCTGTTGGAGAGTGAGACAATCCTGGAACATCCTGAGCTGGAAGGGGCCCACAGGGATCACCCAGTCCCACCCCCGTCCCTGCCCAGAGCCCCCAACAGCCCCAGCCTGGGCATCCCTGGCAGCGCTGTCCAAACGCTCCTGGAGCTCTGGCAGCCTCGGGGCCGTGCCCATTCCCTGGGGAGCCTGGGCAGTGCCCAGCAGCCTCTGGGGGAAGAGCCTTTCCCTGATCTCAGCCTGAGCCTGCCCTGGCCCAGCTCCAGCTGCTCCCTGGGTCCTGTCTGTGTCCCAGGGAGCGGAGATCAGAGCTGTAGCCCCCGATGTGTTCTGACCTCACACTTCTCTACCAGAACAAACCCAGTGCCCTCAGCAGCTCTTTCATGGTCCTTCCACACCCTTCCCCATCCCCATGTCCCTTCTTTGGATGCTGTCAGCTTTGTATCTTTTGTATACTGTGGCGCCCAAAAGTGCCCCCAGGACTCCAGTACAGTTTAACAGCAATGAAAGGAAACAGTGGATTTCAACTTTGATCTCAAAAGCTGTCTCAGGCCCCTGATACTGCCTCGAAATGTCTTTGCAGTTCTTGCTTTATGACTTGTGTCAAACACGGAGAGAGTGAGACTGAGCCCCGGGGTCAGGTTCTGTGTGAGAAGCCACACAGCAAGCCAGAAATCTTTGCTCCAGATCACCAGAAATTTACAGTATTGAGGGTGGAAATACTGAGAGTTGAGTCTTGGGAGCTGAGCCAGGAAAGCAGCACCTCTGCCATGGGCAGATTTGGCACGTGGAGAGAGCTTGAGCAGCTTGCAAGAGGTCCCAGCAATGTGTGTGTGGAGCTGGGAGGAGCATGAGTTGCAGTGTCGTGTTTGGAGTCCCCCTGGGTGAGGATGTAGGAATAGACTGGAGTTTTTGGTGACTGAGGTTTCTTTTCTGTGGCAATAATTGTTCTTGGCCACATCATTTTGGTTTGTTACTCGCCTGTGGTTTGTTCTACAGGCCTGTTTCCTTTCTCTCCTACTATGGTGTCTCAGTTATCTTCAGCAGAGGCTCAGCAATAACTAAACTTGAGCTTAGATACTTAAACTTCAGTTCAGAGTAGATACATGGAAGAAATCCTTCCCTGTGAGGGTGGGCAGGCCCTGGCACAGGGTGCCCAGAGAGCTGTGGCTGCCCCTGGATCCCTGGCAGTGTCCAAGGCCAGGCTGGACACTGGGGCTTGGAGCAGCCTGGGACAGTGGAAGGTGTCCCTGCCCTTGGCAGGGGTGGCACTGGATGGGCTTTAAGGTCCCTTCCCACCAAGGCCTCGTCTTCCTTTGCCTTCAGTGTCTGCCTCAGAGTTTGTACCCAAACCAAAGTGAGGTTGGTGTCACCTTCTCTAAACTGGGAGAACAGATCACTCCAAGCTGTGGGGAGATGGAGAGGCTGTAGGATGGAGAGGGTGCAGCCCTGCAGACGCCGAGCTGTGGGGTTGCTGCTTTCAACAGCCTCGTTGTTGCTGCGGACACAGCTCAAGGTGGGTCTGAGAGAGACAAACTCTGCTTTTGGGGGTTTGTGTTGATGAGGAGGGGAGGGGAGGTCGCTGCTCTGCTTCTTGTAACTGCTGTGGCAGAGCCAGGAGCCCAAGGCAGGACAAGGGCAAAGCAAACCTCTCCGAGCTCTTGGGTTCTCTTCATTCCCAGATATTCTGATTCCTGCCCAAGTCCAAGTTCATTGTGCTGTGCAGGATGCGAGTTTAATCAGGTTTTAGTGCTGGTTTAGCTGAGTGTTTCTAGGGCTTGAGGATGAAGCCAAATGCTCTGCACTGAAAAAGTGATGGATGTTCAGCACGAGATTCTCTTCAGGAACTGGCACGAAAAGTGGTTGCTGAAGCCGAGGGAGGAGCAATTCACAGCTTGGCTGGAAGAGGGAGAAGTGCTCACTGCTGGTCTGTCACTTCATCCTCATGAGTGAGTCTGGGAGCTCCCGAGATCGGCCAGGCTGCAATTTCAGATAGTTTAGATGGGCTGGCCTTGAAAAAATCATATTTTGGTGCCTGGAGCAAAAGCTGAAGGTGGCAGGAAGTGGCAGCAGTGGCAGGGAACTGAAGTGACACCACCCTGAGCTCAGAACTAATTTTGGTTGTGACCTTGAGCAGTCCCTGGGCCACACCAGAGCTTTTTGTGTCACCTGCTTTGGGAGGTTCTTCCTTGCCCGTGGAGAAGTTGGGTCTGGCACAGGTCTGCTGTGGAGCACCTGTGCCACCACCTTTAAAGAGCCACCCTGGAGGTGTCAGTGAGCCCCTCAGTGCCTGCCCAGCCTAGAGCAGGGCTGGGAGGGCAGGGGGCTCAGGGAGTGCTCATTCCTGGTGGTGTTGGAGCTCTGAGCCCAGCCCTGAGCTGGGTTTGTGGCTCTGAGGGCACGGGGAGTGTCCGGAGCAGGCCTGGCCTGGGCAGAGTAGGAACTCCTGGAGTAACTCCTGAGTAAGCCACACCTTCCACGCGAGAGGGAGGCACTCCCAGAGTCAGGCGCTGTCTCCTCAGAGGTGCTTTGGGGTTTAATTCTGTTCTCACAGTGACTCCTCTCACCTGGGAACCCCGTGGTTACCTACAGAGGGTCTGAGGCCTTAGGGATGTAAATATGGACAGGAGGGGTTGGAATCTGCCTATCAGGGAATCTTCCCCTTGCCCAGAGGAGAGTGTGCAGAACTCTTCTGTGTGATGATAATGTTTTCATACTTTAGGTGTAAAAATAAAAAATGGGAGAAATCTCGTTTTTCTGGCAGCACACAAAGAACTTTCTTCTGTGTCACCGCTAAAACTCTGTGAGGGGATGAATACCTGGGAATCTGAAAGAGACATAGCTGGAAAGCATCAATATGAATGGATTTTTCTGCTTCTTTTTGCACTTGAAAGAAAGGTGAAAGTTACAGGCTGAGTCAAGCTTTTACCCTTTATTTCAATCAATTCAGTTATTGCTAAATATGGCTACACACAGGTAGCCCAGGTGACAGAGCTGCCTCCAGCTGCTCCTTGGCCCCAGTGTCCCACGCGGGATGCTTGAGTTATCCACTGAGAGCCCCCTTGAGACTGGAGCACAGGTAAATCTGCCTGTCTGAAGGGCAGGATTGTGTCCTAAGTCCCTCCTCATTCCTTCCTTTCCTCAGGCCCCAGCTGTGGCTGGGCCCACCATTGTGGCTTGGGTGGCAGTGGCACGTTGGAAAGCCCTGGGGGTGCCAGCTGGGGGTGAGAGCTCAGGGTGCCAGCCCAGGCTCCACCAGCACTTGGCCCACACTGGGGCACAGATTGAGAGATGAACTCTTGGAAGCTTGTCCTGAGTGCGGGAGCTTTGGGGTTCAGTCTGGACCGGGCGGTGACGAGTGGAGACGAGAGATCTCTGAAGTCAGATCTTGGAACATGCGGTTTATTGCAAAGGGCGTGGGTACAGGGGCACTGCTTAGAGCTGCCAGCTGCAGCTCTGAGCAGGCCCAAGAGAGCAAGAGTGTAAGCGGGTAAGTAAAGAGAGAGAGGGAGAGAGAGGAATGAGGGTGAAGAAGTAGTGAGAGAGAATGTCTGAAGTCTTGGTTACAATACAATAAATCATCTTCTGTACTGAATATTCTAATTGTCACTAACCAATCTAATACAAGATACAAATCCTATAGCATTTACATACAGCCTGTAAGAGTTCTTGTATTACCATAGAGTGTTACATCTTAACTCTTAAAAACTGCTCTTTGGACCCCTTCTGCTGAGCTAGTAGGGTCTGCTCTGACCCTTGGACCTGCCTGCAAGCAGAGGGTATTGTTCAATCAAGAGGGGATTACCTTCAGTCGGCCATACCATTGTTTTCCAGTTGTTCAGTAACTAAGATTTGGTATTTCAAAAATGGCTTTCATTTCGATGTCGCTTATAGTTTTCATATTGTCAAAATCTTTTGTCAGGCAATCATATTTATAAGGCTTTCCTGTTTCATCTTCCCCAACACTGAGGAGGATGAATGGTACCTGCTGGCAAAATTCGGTGCTTTCACAGAGCTGTGATAAACCCCAAAGTCTTAGACTGCCAACCTACAGCCTCTGCACTGTCACATTCCCCAGTTGCATTTTGTATTGGAATTTTACCTGCTCCCACCTGCGTCCTCCTGCTGGCAGTGCCAGCAGCCCACGTGCTGCCTCTCCTGAGAGCAAGTTCCTGCCTGTTTCCTCTCCCAGCCCCAGCTCTTGCTTCCCTCTGGCAGAGGCAGCTTTAGGTGCAATATCCTGATGTTTCTGCGAGTGGGTTTTGGAATAAACCTACACACAGGATGTTCATGGGTTGCTGCTATGGATTCTGTGAAAGGTGATCAGGAAAAGCAAGTTCAGAGTTACTCAGGGGATCCTCTGATTCCTGCCCATCTCACGGAGCTGCTCAGGGTGAAACTACTACTCCCATGCTTTTTATTTTGCTCCTCTTAGTGCTGGTTTTTCCCCAGGTAAGTCAGTGCTGGAGCAGCCCTTGTGGGTTTATCTGTGATGAGCAGTGGTTGTGTCTGCACACGGAGATAGCAGATTCCAGCTGTAGTGTGCAAACGTCGGTGCTTTGTGCCTTAGTGCACAGCCACATTTGTCAGCTGACAGGGCTGATGCGATGAGAAAACCTCGCACTCTCCAATAACCTGAGCACAGGCACTTCCTGCGTTGTTACATTTAACCAAAGCTCTGATAAAAAATACTACATTAATTTTTCTAATGGAGACCAGATTCCGCATTATCATCATTTACGTTTTTGGATAGTCTTTGATTGACTCTGGTGGGAAGGGAGGTGAATCAGTATCTTGTACTTTAGGGAAAGATCTAGGGGAGAATTGAATTGTACTTCCTTGGAATTCACATCACCCGCCCTTAGTCGGAGATGTTGATCTTGAGAACAACAAGCAGAGAACAGCCCAGGAAGGGCTGAACGTGACAAAACAGTGCAGAGCATACAGAAATCCTCTTTGCTGTGTTCATCATTCTGTCTTCATCTTGGATTGTTTCCACCCTTCTCCTCCACCTGGAAGTCACAAGCATCCTGCAGTGGCAGGTACTCTGGGTTCTTCTGCCAGGAGTAGTCTAAGAACAGCTTTTGCTGGGAGCAGCTCTGACCTTGCTGAAATCACTGCTGAAACCTCCCCTGACTCTTGCAGTGCCAGAATTTCAGGGTGCCAGTGGTGAGGCAGGGACTGAGCCTGGTTCATTGTCCCCAGAGCTCGCGTAGTACAGGACAGTCAGGCCAGTAAAGCCCCTGCTCAGGGCTGGGAACGAGATCCTGGCCGGCTTTCCCTCTCTGCCCCTCTCTGCAGTCCTGCTGGGCTATGTCATGCTACTATGTTACAGCATTGTTCCATGTCTTTTTTTTTTTTTTTGGAAGTAATGCCGGATATTGGCAGTCAGGGGCGATGGAGCGAGGTGAGCAGTGACCGGTGGACAGAATGAGTTGTTACGGCCTCGGTCTCAATTTTTGGAGCAGCTCTAAGCATCCGTTGTTGTTTGTGTGTTTTAGGTGGTCCACTTGCAGGATGTCCTGGCCCTGGATGCTGGAGCGTGCAAGCCTAAGGTATAGGTGTGGTGTACTTCAGTCGGAGCAGGGAGGCTGTGGTTTCACAGTCTCTCAGCATGTTTTGTGTGTTTTTGCTTTGCTTCTCTGCAGGTGCTGCTGCTGCCCTGGGCATGCCAAGGGACAGAGGCGAGCAGGTGAGTTGGCATTTAGGTGGGGTGGCTGATAGGCCAGCGGTCTATGGCAGCGTGCTGAGCGTGTCCCTTTTCATTGTGCAGGTTTGTCCTGGCCACCTCCAGAGTCAGATCAGGATTTGAGGTGAGCCGGGGCAGTGGTGTGGAGTAGCCCGGGGATGCTCTTCTGGAGGGCAACAGTGACGTTTTCTGTTTTGTTGTCTTAGGTACCGTGAGCAGGTGTGGAGCTGAAGTTTGGAGAGAGCAGGTAAGCGCTGAGCCTTGGCAGTTTTGAGGGAGGGGGCCTTGCGGAAGGGGTCTCTTTTGGCGTGTGTTGTCAGAGGCTGAATTTTCTCCTTGTTCTCCATCTTTCGCAGCTGCCAAAGCGGACCGTGGGGAACGTGTTGACATCTGAGGTGCTGATGCATTTTTTCTGCCAAGGATGGATTTTGTCCGTTTGTCTTCAGAAAGCTAAGTGTTGGGAGCGGTGGTTGGGAGAAGGGAAAGGCCTTTGGAGTTCCAGGAGGCAATTGGAAGTTAGCTTAGAGGAGAGGGCTGTTGTGGGAGGGCCCCTTGGAAGTAAAGGGAGAGGGTTTCTCCTCAGCATCACCTGAGCCTTTGCTGGGCAGGGCAGTTCCCACCCATCTCTGTCATCGGCCTTTGAGTCTCGACATCATCGTGGATCTTTTTGCCCGAGGAGCTCGCCTTCGGGTCTGGCACGATCGCCACGGTCTCCATTTCACCTACTCGCTGGCGTAGCCACCCGCGGGCATCTTGGCCACTTGCTGGATGGTCAAAGGTAAGGGATCAAAGCTCGGGTTGTCAAGGAATGGGTCAAGGGGTCAAAGGTCAGGGGATAAAAGGTCAAGGCTCGGGCTCAGGATTAGAGGTTCCAGCATGATTTTCCGTGGTGGTTCCCAGTGTGGGGACACGGGGTGTGGGGTCAGTGGCGCCGGGGGCGGGCAGGAGCCCCGTGGGCAGTGGCCGGCAGCGGCGGGGACGCCTCCGTACGGTCGCGCCCCTCCACTGCCAGCAGAAGCCCCCCTGCGCCGTGCGGTGCCCGGCCCCACTCCTTGCCCTCCCCGCCGCTGCCTTCCCGCACTCCCACCGCACCCCCTGCTCCCCTCCAGCCCAGGGAAATGCAGGAAAACACAAAATCATTGAGGTGGAACAGTCACCGGAGCTGCCCGAGCCATCCCCCCGCCTGAAGGCGGCAGCTGCCCAGAGCCAGGGGCACCCAGCAGGATGCAGCTCCCCTTTCCCAGGAGCTGGAGGCAGGGTTTCCCAGGCAGGGGGAGCAGGGAGAATTTCAGCTCCCAGCAGCTCTCTGTGAGTGCTGGATGGACTCTGGGCTGAGCCAGGTGGGAGGTGTGGGTGGTGTTCATGTCCCCAGGAGCTGCTCAAATCCACCTTAAACTCCTGGAATGGTCTGTGCTGGCAAGAACCTTACAGACCATCCTGTTCAGCCCCTTGCCATGGTCAGGGACACCTTCCTGGGGTGTCTGTGCCAGAGTGGTGGAATGGGCAGGACTTTCTCCCTGAGCCCAGTCCCGGGCAAGATTGGGGTTCCCATGGGAAGAAGCCTGTGAGCTGCATTTCCGGAGCTGGGAGCCTCCATGCCCGGGAGTGTTTCCAGTACTGTTCTTTGGCTTTTTCCATAACTGGGCATGATGTTTCTCCCCAGAGTAAGGTGGTTTTCCCTGGATTGTTGGGGTAAGACACTGGCTGTTTGACAGCTCTGTTGTCTCTTTGTCCTGAATGGAAGAGTGAGGAACGGGGGATGCTCCCGACTGTCCCAGGGATGTGGGAACAGCCCAGTTCCAGTGAGGAATGTGACGCCCAGCTCGTGGCGTGTGCCCTGAGATGGTCTTTGCTGTTGTTTTGTCCTTAGAGCCTGTTGGAGTGCTGGCCTGGATTTGGGAGGAGCCAAGTAGCCTGGAGCAGTGAGGTTTTTCCTGTCAGAAATCCATGCTGGGGATGTTTTCTCTGGCTGTCCCAAGGGGAAGGAACAGCTCTGGAGTTTTTGCAGCCACAGGCTGGGGATGCATCCCCTGAAAACCAGTTCAGGATCGTTCATCTGACTCTGTCCCTGACCTGTGACTTCCAGGGAGCCTTCTGGTCTTCTGGATATTCCCAGGAGAGGATATTCCACCACCTGACTTTTAAGCCAGGAATTCCAAACCCAGTAAGTCGGTCACATTCTATGGGAGCTGCCCCAATGGTGGGATGGCAGAGGGCACACCCCACGCTGCTGTTTGGGACATTCCTGACTGGAACGGGAGCCAGATGGGCATTTTGGAGCACTGAGGCCACCAGGGCAGCCTTGAGTGGCATTCCCAGGCAATGCTGAGGCATCCCATGCCTGTGGCAACACATGCCTGATGTGGAGCAGAGAGAGGAAGGGAGAAATTCTGAGTTGATGGGAGGAATGGAATTGGGCTTTCCAGAATGGAATTGGTATAGGTGCTGATGGTATCATGGAATCATGGGGTGGCTTGGAAGGGACACAAAGACCCTCTGGGCTCTGTTATCCCATCCCGTGGCAAAGAACACGTCCAAAACTGCCTCCTCACCCCCATGGAATGGCAGTGGGTGTTGGGAGCTCTGGCTGGAGCACCTGGAGACCAGGTAAGAATAGCAGTGGCATTGTTTTGGCTGCTGCTGGATGTGGTTTTCTCTTGTCAAGATGTTCCTCTGATTGATGTTTTCACAGTAGCTTGCTAGGCCTCATTTGAGGATAATTCCAAGAATTTGGAAGTCGTTGGAAAAGAATGAGGAAAAAAGGTGAACCTGATCCATTTCTAGTAATTCTGAACTTCTCTTGCAGCACCGTTCCAGGGGAAAGCTGGTGAAAGGATAAAGATGCAGAGGAACAAGTGTTGTAAACCCCCTTGCCTCCCTGACAAAGCAAACCTTTCTGCAATCCCAGTAAATCTCTTGGAGAAACTGTGGGATCATAAGGTTTCCTAGGAAAGGAAAACTAAGGACAGAGATGAGGAAATAGGCTTCCAATTAACAATGATTTGATGGAGGTAGGAATGATTCTTGTATGTTTGATGCACCCCTTTTTATTCCTGGGATAATTTTAAATGATTTCTTTAAAAAATCATTTCGATTTGGGAATTCAGATTAGAGAGGAAACGATGCAAAATAAATGCAGGGAGAGATCACAGAATCATCCTGGAATGGCGGAATAATTTGGGTGGGAAGGGACCTTAAGGATCACCTCATTCCATCCACAGGGTGCTCCAAGCTGCGGCCAGCCTGGCCTTGAACACTTCCAGGGATGGGGCAGCCACGATTTCCCTGGGTTTACGGGCACAAGAGGAAATTTCCAGCAGGAACTGAGGGGTTTCCCTTGCTCTGCCTGGCCCTAGCAGGGCTTTGGGAGGCAGAGGCTGTGGGAACAGGAGCTTTGTCCACTGCCTTGGAGGAGTCTCTGATGTCCCAAAACCCAGCAGAGCAAGTGGTTGTGGTTTAACATCCCGTTCAAAGGAGATGCCAGGCCAGGAACGGGAATGGACTGCAGAGCAGGGATGGTGGCCAGCAGAGGGGTGACTGTCCAGGGGGTCCCAGCAGTCCATCCCTGCTGCCCAGGTTTGGGATGAGCAGGCTGGTGAGTGTCCCTGTGCTTGCTCTGCAGGATGAGGAAGCCAGGCCTGCTGAGGAGGAAGATGAGGAGGTGTGGGAGGATGGAGACAACGGCCACCAAAGGCTGGGGAAGGCACAGATCCAGGTAGGAGACGTTGCCTTGCGAGGAGAGGGACTTGTCTGTCCCGTTGGAATTTGGGGCGTGAGGCCAGTGGAACAAAGGCTTTGATTCCATTTTCTTGCTCGGGTTTTCACGTGCCTTAAGAGAGCTTTGTGAAAATGTCATTATCCCTGATTGAGTCCCTGAAAAACAGGGATTGAACCTTTCAGAAGGGGCCCAACCCTGCCTGCATGTATCCAAGTGCAGCCCCCACTCCCTGTTTTTGTGTACAGCTGGGATGAGACCTCAGCTGCTGTTACTTGCCAGCTCACAAGTTGTGTAGCTCAGAGCCTCAGCCATGAAGGGCCAGGCTGTGTTTAAAACAGCCCAAGGTGCCAGAGAGCTGAAGTAATTTCCTAGCAGGTAACTTGACTTGGAAGCTGCATTCTAAAATTTGTCCGCATTTAATTGATGTCCCACATGGAGACACCTAAAGAAGCAGAGGTGGGGTGTTCCTAAGAAAAGAGCATCTAAATTCTTTGGTGGTAGAGGGCTTAAAGTCTGAGTGAGGTGCCTTTAGGACACTTCCATTCCAGTATCTGAATAGAATTTAAATGAAGTAGCCAAATCCTGACAAGCTTGTATGAACTCCAAAGCCTCTGCAAGTGGTTTACAGCCAGGGAAGGAGATAAGAGTCTGGAGTCTCTTCCCCAAAACCTGGCTCCTGGTTTCTTTGGCCAGGCATAGGAATAATTGCGTATTCCCTGGGGCTCTCCTTATGGGGAGAGGTTTACTTATGTGCCCTGGGTTTATTCAGTGCATCTTCAAAGTGATGGAAACTGATTGCATTGAAATGCCAGGGGTGCCAAATGTTTTCCCCAGCCAGAGCTCGGAGCCAGCCCAGTGGGAAGGGGTTTAGTGGCCATTTTCCCACTCCCTCGGGGCAGCAGCACTGGAGCACTCACACCCACCCGTGCCTGAGGTGCCAAGTACTGGCAGGAGGCAAAGCCAGGGACTGGGCAGGAGGAGCTTGCAGTGCTCCTGGAATCGCAGAGCTGGAGCTGTGGGTTAGAACTGCCAGGAGCTGCTGCCTCACTCAAACCTTGTTTAAAGCTCAGCATCCCTCCTGCTCCCTTGGAATGATTGTTGCTTCTGTTGTTGCTCTTTCCCGATCCATTATGATTATTATTGTAAATTCCCACTCCATTTCTTCCATAGCCCTTTGCTTCCCAGAGGTGGTGCTTTAGGCAAGCCCCTCCAGCCTGGGAAGGGGCTTTTGGCTCCAGACTCAGTCCCAGTCCCCATGAGCAGCTGGAGCTGTGCTGTCCCCAGCAGGTGCCTTTCCTTCCTTCCCTGCTGCACTTTGGCTTTTTGAGGGCTCTCTAGGGGGCTGAGGGAGAAGTTCTTTGTCATTCCAGGGCAGCATAAGCCCTGATCCCACTCAAAGCAGGAGGAATCATTCCATCCTTGTTTTTGGATACACCTTTGGTGTTCTCTCTCTTTTGCTGACACTGTGTGGTGAAGCAGCAGCTCCCTGGAATAACTTTTATTTGTAAAACAGTGAATTCCCTGCTGGAATCCCAGTCCCAGACCCCCAGATCAAGGTGCAGTTTAAGGCCTTACACCCTGACCAGGACAAGTTCCTGTCCTTAGACATGGAAAACAGGGGAAAACTCAAACTGGATTGGAGCCAGCATCCAGAATGGGGAGAGTGAGGCAGCGTGCTTGGCCCAGGCTGGGGCTGGTACAGGGGGTGTTCCCCATAGGATGACACCCGTTTGGAGCAGATGCTTCTCTTCCTTTGTCCAAAGTCCAATGGCAAAGGAGTGAAGAACCCACAAGTGGGGCCTGGAAGGAAAACAGTTCTGTTAAAATTAGGCAAAGAATACACTAAGAAAAAATGGACATCCTTTTTAGGTATGAAAGTAAGTAGGGGAAAAATGTTGAAAAAGAGCTCTTTTATTTGGTGCCACCTCTCATTTTTTTATGGATAAAACCTTCTAGTGAGCAATCAGAACAGGAGTGGGAAAGCCAGGAGCCTTTGACTTCCACAGTGGACTTAATTGCCATGCTTAATTTCAACAATTTCTTCTCTCTCTCAGGCCAGGAAAACCCACTTAACTTGTCCCATCTTTGCCAAAAGCTTTGGTGTTTGAGCAGCCAAACCCAATGGGCTCTGGCCCCACCAGCCTGTACTGGAGGGCCCCTGGTCCTGCCCATGGTGTGGGATGAATCCCCAATTGTCCCCAGAGGGGGCTGCCCTGGTCCCTGCAGTGCCCAGCACCTGAGACACACAGAGAGCCCTGTCCAAAGGGGCTCCTTGTCAGGAATGTGGCAGCAGCCCCAGGAGCAGGCTGGAGGTGAGAACTGGGGCTGTGTTTGAGACTGACCAGGTCAGCTCAGTGTTTACCTGTGGGGGGAGTTTGGCCCCCCATGCTGAGTTGAAGCTGGATCAGGGTGACAGATGCTGCATTTTGGGCACCCTGAGAGTTTCTCTCCCCCTTGGAGATTTCCTGCGGGGATGGGGCAGGGCAGGGAGCAGAATTAACCCTGCACCTCCCGTGGGCACTGCTGGCCTTTGTCTCTCTGCTGTGCCATCAGCCTGTGGGAATTTGCTGCTGCGGCTCCCACCCCACCTGGGGGCTGCGTGCTCCTGGCAGCCCTTCCCAGCCCCACACCCGAGCTCCAGCGCTGCCTCCAGGCTGTGTTGGGAGAGTTTGCTGGGAATGTGCCTCATCCCTGGGAGTATCCTTTCCTTCCAGAGTGGCTGGATGGAGCTTCTGGGCTTGTCAGCTTCAGTGTTTGCTTGCAAAAGTCACTGCAGGGAAGAATGACAAGGAGGTTTGTCAGAGTGCTGCTGTCAGACCGCACCTGCCAGTCTGTGCTTTGGCTTGGAGGTTGTTGTGTATTGGCCCTGCAGGGAATGAATGTCCCCTTCCCACCTCAGCCCAGCAGATCCCAAGGGCTCTTCCTGGAGTACTTACTCTTTGCTTCCCTTTGGGATAACTTAATCTGCACCCTTCCAGGAGCAATTCCTTGGCTTCTCCTGGAGAAAACCCCATGGCAGAGGCAGTCTGCAAAGGAGCCCAGAGCTGTGCTTGGAGCAGGGAGTGCTGAGAGCTGCGTGTGCCTCTGCTGCCCCAGGCTGGCAATATCCCCATGGAACAGACTGGGCAAATGGGATTAGAGGGAGCACAATCCCTTCCTGGAAGAGGTTTTCTCCTGTGCAGATCAGGCACAGGGCAGGAAGGGAACTTTGGAGATCAGCTGCTTTCCCCCAGAAAGCATCACTCACACCAGCATGGATGACATGACCTGTGCCCAGCGCTCACCATGCACCCGGCCAGAATCAAGAGCAAAGGTGGGTTTGGGTGTGAGCACTTGAAATAACTTTGAAAGAGAAGCAATCACCTTTTGCTGCTTCTTTCTTTCTTGCAGATGCTGCGATTGCCTCTGGGCACATGGGCTGAGCTCTCCCTGCAGGGAACTGTCAGGCCTTAACAGCTGTGAGGTTGTGTTCTTCTCAGTGGGGAACTGGAAATAATTATTAATTAATTGCAGAAATGTTTTCTGAACCTTTCCCCTTTCCTGGTAGATCTTCTCTCTCTGCCTCTGAATTTACAGCTGTTCCCTGGTGTCATTGGCCCTGCCTGAATTCCTTGCAGCTCCTCACTGGGAAAACCTGGGATGACTTTGAGGGGACAGAGGAGACATTTTCAGCTGAAAACCTGGGGTGACTGAGAGGGGACACAAGAATTGTTTGTGTAGGAAAATGGGAGGTGATGTCAAGCAGAGCAAGGTGGCATTTTTGAGGGAAAAGCTGAGGTGATGTTTAGGGGAACAAATGCACATTTTTGGGGCAGAAAAGAGTTAATATTGTACAGGAAGGAAAAACTGGGGGGTAAAACTTGATGTAATCTGTAGGGGACAGAATGAATATTTTGGAGCAAAAATGAGGTACTCAGTAATAGACAAAGAAGGAAAATTTTGGAGGCCAAACTTGACAAAGTCTCAAGGGCAGAGAATGAACACTTGGAGGGAAAAAGGAGGTGATGAATACTGAGCATGTGGGGAAAATTTGGGGGCTAAATCTGAGCTAATCTCTAGGGGAGAGCATGAACACACTGAGGTAACATGAGGGAATCAGTTGTGGGCAGATAGGGAAACTTGTGTAAAAATAATATTAAATAAGCTGTAGAAAGAACATTTTGAGGTAAAAATGAGGTAAGCAGTAGTAGACAGATGGAAAACTTTGGGGGTAAATCTTGATAGAAGCTACATGGTAGAAAGGAAATAAATATTGAAGGAAGAATGAGGGAATCAGTAGTGGACAGGTAGGGGAATTTTGGGGGGTCAAACTTGAAATGATCTAAAGGTTGAGAATGAATCTTTTTTGGTAAAAATGAGGTAATAAGTTGTGGACAGTTCAGGAAAATTTTGGGGGTTAAACTTGAGGTAATCTCTAGGGAGAGTGTGACCACTGACATGAACTGAGGCAATCACTGGGGCTAGGCAAGGAAATTTGGGGTGTAAAACTTGGGAAGATCTGTAGGGCAAAGAATGAACATATTGAGGAAGCAATGAGGTGATCAGTAGTCAAGATGAGGTAGAATGTGGGGGGCAAACCCTGAGGTAATTATGTAGGAACCATAAGTGGTTTTGAGAAAAAATCTGACCTAATTTGTAGGGGACAGAATGAACATTTTGGGGGTAAGACAGACATAACCTGCGTGGTTTGGGTTTTAAAATCTAGTCAGTGCACAGGGGACAAAATAGACATTTTGGTAATAAAATCCGAGTTCATCAGTAGAAGAAAGAACTCATGTTTTGAGGTAAAAAGGAGGTGATCAGAACTGGGCAGGTAGGGAAAACTGAGGGGGTAAAATGTGAGGTCATCTCTAGGAGAGAGCAGGAGCATCCTGAGGTAAACGGAGGGAATTGCTGTGGACAGGTGGGTAAATCTGGCAGGTAAAACTTGAGGGAATCTCCATGGTAGAAAATGAGTATTTGGAGGTAAAAATAAAGTACTCAGTCAGTGGTGGAGATGTACGGAAAATGTTGGAGGTAAAATCTGAGGTGATCTGTAGCAGAGAGAATGCACTTGATGGGGTAAACTGAGGTAATCACTTATGGACAGGTAGGGAAGTTCAGAGGGGTAAAAATTGAAAGCATCTGTAGGGCAAAGAATGAAAAGATTGAGGTGGAAATGAGGAAAGAGGTAGTGGACAGGTGGGGAAAGTTTTGGGGGCAAATCTTGTGGTAATCTCCAGAGCAGAGAAAGAATGCTTCCTTGTAAAAAATGAGGAACTCAGAAGGAGGCAGATGGGGACATTTTGGGGGTAAAATCTCAGGTCATCTCAAGGTGAGGGAAGGACTATTTGGAGGTCAACTCAGCACTCACTGTGTCTTCCTTCCTTGGCATCAGCTGGCAGGGAAGGGAGAAGAGGCCTCAGGCTGGAGAGGGGCAGGAGAAAGGCACTGTGGGCAAAGGCACCTCCCTGGCATCCCCAGGGTACCTGTGGGGAACACAGTGGACACTTTGGGAGCAAAGGGAGGTGATGGCATTGTCCCTTTGGGGGATGCTGGCATTTAGATCATTCCATCCATTTGCCTGCTGACATTTCCCAGCCCAGGGGCTTTGGCTGCCAGGGCAGCACAAAGATTGTTCCCTGGGTGGTGGGCAGATTTGGGGGTTGGCTTTGCTAGTTCAGATGAATTCTACCCAAAGCCCTGAATTCCCTGCTGAATTGCCACTGGCATAGCCTCCCAGCGCCTCCTGGAGCATGGATATTCCCATGCAGAGCTGCCTATTTAACACCAGCTGTGTCAGGACCCAGCAGAGCTTCCAGGGAAGCTCAGCAGGGTCAGGGCAAGGACAGCTTCATGTTCCATAGAATTTGCTGTTTGTAACCCTCATCCCCCAGCCCCCCCCCCCCAATGTCCCTGGGGGCACCTGACAGAGTTCCCTGGAATTCAGCTGCCTGCACCCCCCGAGCTGGGGCTCCAGGTGATATTTGAAAGCAGGAACAGGCGCTGGCTGGACACGCTCCCAGCCCGTGCTGAGGCAGCCCCTGTGCCCACGGGAGGACTTCTCTCCCTGCAGGAGTTGATTTCATTCCAGAGCCTCAGGAGTGGCCTCTGCAAGTTCTTTTCCCTCAGGAAAGGGATGCACATCCCTGCCTTCAGGGCACCTGCAGTGGGAGCCACCTGGGAAAGCTTTCCATCAGTTGTGCAGTTCCAGCTGGCTCCCCAAAAACTCCCAACTCAATCCAAAGAGATTTCTCTGACTCTGACCTTTCATTTGAAGGCATCTCTGAGGGCATTGCTTAGCATTTCATTGCTGTGGGCGAAGCTTGCCTTGGCTTTAACACTGCTGAGGGATGATGGCCTCAGGCTGGAAGGGAAGGCATTTTGGGTGGCTGGGACATAGCTGGCAGGTGTGTGGGAGGTCAGCACTGGGAATTGCTGTCTGAGCCCCTCTGCAAACAGCCCATTCTGACATTGCCCAGTGCCAGCTGTTCCTTGGGGCATTTTTGGGGTGTCAGTGGGGTCTGTCGGGACTGAAGCATCTCTGGGTGCCTGTTCAGAGCAGCCCCTGGCCGAGGGGCCGCGGGCAGCCCTTTATCCATGTCCATCCCAGCGCTGCCCGGGCAGCCCAGTGCCCGTTCCGGGGATGTGTGTTTGGCACACTGCGTGCCACGGGCAAGACACTGCAGGCACAGCTCCTCTCTGCAAATCCAAAGCACAAGAGCTGCTGCTTCCCTTCCTGGGCCTCCTGGTCTTCTCCTTCCCCCCATTCCCTGCCAGCTGGGACACACGGAAGGAGCACCAAGGAACACTCCTGGCAGTGAGCAGGAGTCGCTGAGAGCTCTGTGCAGCTCTGGGCCACAAAAGCTGGCCCGGCCTCAGCAGCCCCTGGGATTTTGGGCTGTGAACACTCACCTGTGGGAAAGGCCCCTCTGCAGGCAGGAGCAGCCCTGACCCTCTCCAGAAGAGCTTTGGCTGTGGACCAAGTGAACCCTCAGGACTTGCCTTGCTCATTTCTCCCTGGAAAGGGCCATGGAACAAGCACCTTTACAGCTGTTGGGTAAATCCTGGAAAGGGCAGGAAATCAGGGTTATGGGAAGAGTTCAGTGCTGTCACACAACTGCTCACCTGTGTTGTTGCATGATCAGGTGCTGGCCATGGAGCTCTGCCCTATGGCAATTACAGGGGCTGGTGTGGCAAGCAGCATTAGCATAAAAGAAGGAGTTGTATTTGCATAGGAATGATCTTGCTGGCATTTGGCATTCCTATCCCAGGCAGGACATTGCCAGGAGCTGAGATTGGCTTGGCTGGAGCAGGGTGCTGAGAGTGCCCAGGTGTGGGTTCAGTGGCCAGAGGAGCCATTCACATAAGGGTTCGACTTGGTGGTCCTTGTGTAGCCATTGCCACTCAGGATCTCCTGTGCTCTGGAAATAAAGAAGAAACATTTTTCCCTGGCCTTTTAAAGCCAGAGGTTTTTGCAGTGGAGCGTGCAAGCCGCAGAGAAAGCGGGGGGGGAGGAAGGAGAGCATCAGGTCTCAAGCGGCAGTTGTGGGATGAGCGGCTCAAGCAGCAGCGAGCCCCGGCGAGGCCCCGGTCCCGCAGCGGGCGCAGTCAGAGCAGGAGCGGCAGCAACGGCCTCGGCGCCAGCGGCCGGGCCGGGGGAGCGGCTCGTCCCGCTGCAGCCGCGCTGGTTGGGCGGGGCCGCGGCGGGCGGGAGGCCCCCGGGGGAGCGGCCCGGGGCAGGGGGAGGCGGGCGCTGCCGTGCGCAGGGGGTGCGGCGACCTCGGCAGTGCCGGGGCTGGGGGAGCTCCGCGTCCCCGCGGGGGCTGCGGGCGGGGCCGGGCCGGGAGCGCCGGCGCTCCGGTTGCGCCAGGGGGCGCCCCACAGGGCGGGCGGCGCTGAGGGAGCGGCGGCCTCGGGGGGTGCCGGGGCGGGCACGGGCGGTCCCCGCGGCCCGGCCGCTTCCAGGCGCGATCCAGTGCCTGCTGCGGGGAAGCGCCGCCCTCCCGGCGGGCCCGGCACCGGCACGGCCCCGGCTCCCCACGGCCGCAGCGGGAGCGTAGCCGGAGCTCCGGCGGGAGCCCAGCCCCGCGCTGGCCGCAGCCGGAGCGGCAGCGCCGGGCTCGGCACCAGCGCCAATCCCGGAGCGGCACTTGCCAGCCGCGGCGATCCCGATGCCTAATGCCATCCCCCATCCCACCTCAGTTCTCCGAGCCCGGCAGCCGCACCCCGCCCGCCGAGAGACAAGCGGCTCGGCCCGGGACCCCCAACAGACACCGACAGGACCCAGCCCCGAATCCCAGGGCCCGGGTCCCGTTCCCACCTCAGCGCCTCGGGCTCGGCGCAGCGCCGGGAGTAGCCCCCGGTGCCGGGCTCCGCACAGCGCTCCGAACGACGGTCCCGCCACAGCCCGGGAGGAGCAGGATGAGCATCCACCGCACAAAGCGCAGCGGGCGCGGATCCGCCGGCATTTACGGGCGCGGGCGGGGCGGGGCGGGCCCGGCACAGGTGTGAAGGGCGGGGTCCGCACAGGTGCGCGGGGCCCCAGAGCGGCTGCGCGGGGCGGGGCCGAGGGGATTTAAGCCTCGGGAATCGGCGCCGCCGCCATTTGCTCCCTCGGCGCTCCGTGGGAACGGTTGTGGCCGGACCGGGCTCTAGATCTCTGTATTTCCATATTTCTATGTCTCTGTAGTTCTTTTCCTTTATATTTGTGTTAGTTTGTCTTCTTCTAACCCTTCTCCGTTCTCCCCCCTCTGCCTCCCCTCCCCCACCCCCTACACCCCCCCCCCTACCCCCCCCCCCTCTCCCCCCTAGCCCTCCCCTCCCTCCCCCCCCGGCCCGGTCCCCCCCATCCCCCCTCCCTGTCCCCCTACACACCCCAACCCTGCCCTACCCCTCCACCCTCTCTCCCCTTCTCCACCGTTCCTTCGCCCCCATCCCGGGTCCCCCCTGCCCCCTCACCCTGCTCCCCTTCCCCTCGCAGTTCCCCCCACCTGCCCTCAATCCTCCCCCTCCGTCTCCCACCTTTCCTTCCCCCTCCACCTCCCCCTGTTCCTCTTCCCTCGTTTCCCCTCTGCACCTTGACCCCCCACTTGTGCTCCGTCCTCGTCTTCCCCCCGCCTCCTTTCCTGTCCCCCCATCCCACCTCTCCCTGCACACCCCGAACCCCCCACCTGCGCTCCTTCTTTGACCCCCTCTGCTCCCTTATTCCCATCCTCTGTCCCGTCTTTCCCCCGCAGCCGCGGGGCACGGGGCGCCGGAGAATAAAGCCCAGAGGGCCGGAGCCCGGCGCCCCTGCCCTCGCTGGAGCCCCACACGGGCCGGGCCCGCTCGGCGGGTCCCCCGTGCAGTACAAAAACAGCGCCGGGGCTCCGGCTTTCCACACATCACACTGGGGATCCCCTCCTCAGGAGGGGTTCCCGGGGGGGTGGTGGGTTTCGGGGAGGGTGGTGGGTTGGGGTGGGCCCCCTCCTCAGGAGGGGGTCCCGGGGGGGTGGGTGGGTTTCAGGGAGGGTGGTGGGTTGGGGTGGGCCCCCTCCGGAGGAGGGGGTCCCGGGAGGGGGTTAGGGTGGGCCCCCTCCGGAGGAGGGGGTCGGGGGGAGGGGGGTGGGGCGGAGGGGGGACTTTCCCCCCCTCCAGTCCCCGCCCCCTCTCCCGGACCCCCTCCTCCGGACGGGGCTCACCCCAGCCCCCTCCGCGGGACCCCCTCCTCCGGACCGGGGCCTCGGGGAGGGGGGGTGGGGGGGGGGAAGCAGAGGGGGGTCACGTCACTCTGTGGCATGAACAGACATAGAGACCACAGGCCAAACCAACAGCCCCTCCCGCCCGGACCCCCCCACCCCACCCGCCCCCCCCCTCCGGGGCCCCGGTCCGGAGGAGGGGGTCCCGGGAGGGGGCCGGGGTGAGCCCCGTCCGGAGGAGGGGGTCCGGGAGAGGGGGCGGGGACTGGAGGGGGGGAAAGTCCCCCCTCCGCCCCACCCCCCTCCCCCGGACCCCCTCCTCCGGAGGGGGCCCACCCTGACCCCCTCCCGGGACCCCCTCCTCCGGAGGGGGCCCATCCCACCCACCCCCCCAGGACCCCCTCCTAAGGAGGGGGCCCACCCCAACCCCAACCCACCACCCTCCCCGAAACCCACCACCCCCCCGGGAACCCCTCCTGAGGAGGGGGCCCACCCCAACCCCAACCCACCCCCCTCCCCGAAACCCACCACCCCCCCGGGAACCCCTCCTGAGGAGGGGGCCCACCCCAACCCACCACCCTCCCCAAAACCCACCACCCCCCCCGGGAACCCCTCCTGAGGAGGGGATCCCCAGTGTGATGTGTGGAAAGCCGGAGCCCCGGCGCTGTTTTTGTACTGCACGGGGGACCCGCCGAGCGGGTCCCCCGTGCGAGGCTCCAGCGAGGGCAGGGGCGCCGGGCTCCGGCCCTCTGGGCTTTATTCTCCGGCGCCCCGAGCCCCGCGGCTGCGGGGGAAAGAGGGAAAGGGGAGGGATGAGATGGGGTAGGGAGAGGAGTCGGGGTGGGTTGGGGAGAACGAGGGGGGAAGGGAAAGGTCGGGTGAGGGGGAGGGATGATGGTCAGAGGAGGAGGAAGAGAGGGGAGTCGGGTTGGGGAGCGGGGTACGGAGAGGGGAGAAAGGAGGGGTGGGGGAGAAAGGAGGCGGGGGGGGTCGGGGATGCACAGGGGAGCAGGGAGAGAGGGTGGGGGGGCGCTGGGGAGAGGGCAGGCAGGGGGCTGGGAGAGACAGGGAGGGTGTGGGGGAGAGAGAAAGAAACTGGGGGGGTAGGAAAGAGGTGATAAGCGGGGGAAGAAGGAGGAGGATAAGGGCAGGAGAAACAGGGGGAAGAAAGACGGGGAAGAAAGAGGGGGAGCGGGGGCCTCTCCCGGGCCACGCCGGGGGAGCCCGGCCCGGCCGCAGCCTCCCCGAGCTCTGAGGGAGCAAATGGCGGCAGGGGCGATTTCGGGGGCTTAAATCACCTCGGCCCCGCCCTGCGCAGCCGCCCTGGGACCCCGCGCACCTGTGCGGACCCCGCCCCGCGCACCTGAGCCGGGCCCGGCCCCGCCCCTGAAGCCGCCCCCGGCCCCGCCCGGCCCCGCTCGGCCCCGCCCCAGAGCCCCGGCCCCGCCCGGCCCCGGGGCTCGCCCTGCCCGGCACGGGGGCGGCTCCATCGCTCGGGGCCCCGCCCCTCTCTCCCGGGCCGGGCCCGCCCCGCGCACCGGGGCCGCACCGGGGCCGCTCCCGGGACCCTCCCCTCCGCTGACAGACACCGCCCCGCTCGCTCCCGCTCCTTGCCACGCTCGGCAGCCACCGAGGCCGCCGCCCTCTCGGCTCAGCCGCCACCGGGCGGCAGCAGCGCCGCCCAGCTCAGCCCGGGGGCAGGCACAGAGCACAGGGAAAAGCCGGCTCCGGGCGCTCTGCAGCTCCTGCAGCCCGAGCGTCTCGGCTCCTGCGGCCAGGCGCTTGCTGCTTTCCTTCCTACAGAAAAACGCCGGCTCGTTATTCTCAAAACCTGCGGATCTCTATTCCCAGCTTCTTATATTGCTGTATGCGACAGAGTAGAGAGAGAGGGCTGGCTCATTTCAAAATGAATTTACATCTACATCAGTAGCATTTGCCTATAGATGTAAAAATGAAGAACTTAATACGTTTTAGTATTCTGCACACATCCCTCGCTGGGAGGAATGGTAAAAAGTTAAAAACAAATGAAACTTTAAAAGTAGAAAGTTAGAAACAAAGTTACAACGGCAGAAATTTAGAAACAAACAAAGAGGTAAAATACAAGAAACGAACACGTTTCTAAAGGGAGAAAGTTAAAAACAAACAAAGTTAGAAACAAAAAAAAATTAGAAACAAAGAAAATTAGAAAGGTAGAAATTTAGAAACAAAGTCAGAAAGGCAAGTGTTGAGCCTTTGACAGGGTACCCCTCCTTCTCGGACCAGGGTGAAAGAGCAGAGGAGGCTGCTGTTCTGCTAAGTTCTTTATTTCACGGTCTCACAGCTGTCTTGAAGGCAGAGTTCGAATGGGGTTACATGATACAGCCAAGCAGCAGCAGCAGCAGGCAAAACCAGCTTCTTCTATATGCTCCATACACTATATTTTTTCTTATAGAAGTATGGATTCCATTTGTTCATTGACCAGTAAGATTAACACACGATTCTAGTTTTCCTTAAACCCATCCCGGTCTAATTCTAACAGTCGTAAGCCTCACACAAGTGTCATCTGCCCTTGTTCCATAAGGAATCCCTCTACAGACAGGGAGTTGTCACCGGCCCCGTGCTCATGGGCTGCAGGGGACACCTGCACTGAGGAGGAAATGGAAATGGGAAAGAGGGAAATGCAACCGGAGGGGACGCACCTCTGGCACCACACCTCCTCTTCTTCCTGCTGTCCTGGAAAGCCCCAAGTAAATCCAGTGCCTCAGACCTTGCATCCCTGAACGCCAGGAGAGCTGGAGTTTTACCCAGATCCCAGTGCGCTGCACGGCTGCGCTGACACGAGCACAGGCCGATCGCTCCGCCCAGCACCATCCCTCATTCTCCTCCCATTGCTCCCCAAGCGGCCCCAAACCACCCCAGCGTGTCTGTGCCGGGGCCAGGGCCTGCCCCGAGCCCGACCAGAGGCTGTCACCCAGCCCTGCACCAGCTCCCACCACTGGGAGAGCTGGGAATGCACTGAGAGCTCGGCTCCCCGGGCTCCCCAGCACCCAAACCGGTCCTCAGACACACAGAAATGCCCAACCTGCCCCTCTGGGCACAGCCAAACACCACAATTCCATCATCCCCAAGCAACTCTGGCACTTGCCTCTTCACCTCCGCCCATTTCCAGTAGCCGGGGCTAGGACCGGGCTGTCAGAAATAGCATTCCCTAGGCAGTTCATCCCAGCACAGAGGAGAAGAGGAGCCTGTCCCTGACCCACACCATGGGCAGGACAAGGGGGGCCCTAGCTGGCTTTGCCTACTCCAACACCAAAGCTCTTGGTCCCAAAGATGGGGCGAGTTCAGTGGTTTTTCCTGTCCTGAAAGAGAGCAGAAAAGGGAAGTTAATCCCACTGTGGAATCCAAGACTCCTGCATTTCCTATTTCTGCTCTGATTGCTCACCGTGGAGTTTTAGCCATGGAAAAAAAAGGAGAATGACACCATATCAAATAAAAAGTTGATTAATCCACGTAGGGGCTGTGGAGAGGATACAAAGGAGCTTTTCCATGATTTTGGGGCTTGAAGAGGGACTGAATTTCCCTCAAAGCTGGGAAGGGCCTGAGGATAATAAAGCAAAGGAGCAGCTTCATCTCTCCCTGGCAGAGAGCTCGGGGCTCCATTATGGATACAAATCAATCCCAGCAGGATTTCAAAGGGTTTCTTTAGGATGTCAGGTCCCTCTTTATCAGATCCCTGCTGGGATTCAGGGCCTGCCTGGTCACGGGGTGCTTTGATAAGGGCTGGATTTAAATCCCAGATCTGAGAACAGACATGAAAGGTCCCTGGGTTTCTAGGGGGTTGAAAAACTCAAGCTGGATTCGCTGCAGAGCTGAAAAATCAGGGTAAGAGAGAGCAAGGAGTGGCCAGCAGGCCCAGGCTCCTGATCACGCCCCTGGGATCCATGGGATCCATAGGATCCACGGCCTCTGGCACGCTGCTCCAGCACCCTGCAGGGTGACTGACAGCCGGGCAGGGGAAGGAGCCACCAGCAGCTCTGCCATGTGCACCATCATTCACCTTGCACGTGGCCTAAACAGCCACCAAGCACTGATGGACTGACTGAGCCGAAAATATCGGAGAGATCTCAGTTTGCACTCCAAATTCCCTGCAGCCTGTTCCCTTCCTGATCCATCCCTTCAAGCAGCAAGAGTGGAATTCCTTCCATCGTTGCTCTTTCCCTCCTGTTTTCCACTCAACAAGAAAAAGAGCAGCCACGTGAACAGGAGTAAAAGCCCCAAACCCACAAAAAAGCACATTCTCAGCATCACTAATCCCTGCCAAACTGCCAGGAACCTTCCAAAACTACATCCAAGCTTGGAAACAGGGATCCAGTTGTTTGTTTAAGCAGCTATTGATCCAGTCTCTTCCAGCTAATTAAACTATTCACTATTTAAACTCATTAAACTGCTCATCCTGCTCCTGGCAGCCAGAGGCAAAGAAGAAATCGTGTCTAGATTAAATGGTGTTGGTGAATGTGCCCATCCCAGTCCTTGGAGAGGTTGGAATTGCATCCCTGTTCCTCTGCTCTCTTTTCCTTCCTTTTTCCTGCAGTGATTCCCACACGGATTCCTCAGCTCCAGCTCTCTGAGCAGCCTCAGGGGGAGCATTTCATCCCCTTGGAGCCAACTCCATTTGTTGCATCCTTCATGCCTCAACCACCCCTAAAAGCAGGCAAGTGCTGATGGGCAGTGCAGCTGCTTCCACTTGGGAATGTTTCCAGTGGAACAGGGAGGGAATTCTGAGAAGCTTCCACCCACTGCACGTTATTGCTGGATAAAAGGTGAGGCAGCAAAGGATCAACAAAGGGAGATTTCAGCAAGACAAAGTCCAGACAGAGAGGCTGCAAGTGTGGCTGGGGCTGCTAAACTGGGAAAACTGCAAGGTCAGGCTGTGGGAACATGGATTATACTGATGTCTGGAACTGGTGTTGGGAAGAGAGGGAGAAGGAGAAGGAGAAGGAGAAGGAGAAGGAGAAGGAGAAGGAGAAGGAGAAGGAGAAGGAGAAGGAGAAGGAGAAGGAGAAGGAGAAGGAGAAGGAGAAGGAGAAGGAGAAGGAGAAGGAGAAGGAGAAGGAGAAGGAGAAGGAGAAGGAGAAGGAGAAGGAGAAGGAGGAGAGAAAGGGCCCAAAGTAACTGCACAGTGAATTTCCTTACCATGAGCCAGGCTCATTCCCTGAGCTGACCAATATCTCCGAGCTCCCCTTCATGGCACAGCCCTGCCAGTAAAGAACAGAAGTTCCTGCCGCTCCCACTGGAATTCTGTAGCGTGCCTGGCATTCCATACGTTATGCTGCCTGAGAATTCCTGCAGCCGTCCTCGGGAAGAGCAGTTCACTGCCACAGGAGGAACAAGAGGAAAGCAGTTGCCACTCTCGGGTTCTGTGCTCTGTAAAAAGTAAAACCAGATAAAGATCAAAGCTCCATAAAGCTGGAACCATCTCCAACCTCGGGACAGCACTTCTGTGGGAAAAGCGTGGATGGGCAATTAGGAAGGAGATGATCATGCAAATGGGTAAGGGGGGGAATTAAATTCTGCTGCTTTCTGATTGAGGCCTGCTTCAATTTGCAGCCTTTATAATATCAGTTTAATGGGACTTTTTGTGCTTTAAAAAGGTTTTTATTAGCTGGGGGTTGTCCCTGCCTGGACTGAGGCACAGCACAATGAGTCTCCTGCCTCCTGAAGCCGTGTCGTTATCCCAGCATCTGAAATTAAAAACCAGCACTCTGGGAAACCTCTCTACTCTGAGGAGAAGTGTGAGGAGTGTTTGGGTCTGTGGAGAGCCTGGAACAGCTCTGAGAGACACCAAACATCCTGTGGATCCCAATAAACAGCAAAACATGCCAGCAGCTCCTTCCAACACCGCCCTTGTAGGGAACTCTGTCACCCCAGTGGGTATTTGTGGGAGTAAGGAAGAAATCCCACTAATGACCTCAGTGTGATCACCTCTGGTTCGTCTGGGGATAAATCTCCTTTATCCTTCTGGGAGAATAAAGGAATCCAATGCTGCCTTAATCCCCTGCTCCTCGGAGTCTGCATTTCCAGAATCCATCTCCTGGCCCAGCATGGGAAGGGTTGTCCAGCGCTGGAACAGCTGCCCAGAGCAGTGGTGGAGTCACCAACCCTGGAAGTGCTCATAAAATACATGGATATGGCACTTGAGTGTTCATAAAATACCTGGGTAAATACATGGGTAAATATAGGAATAAATTCATGGGTAAATACATGGATAAACATATGGATAAATATAGGGATAAATATGTAGGGATAAATATGTATGGATAAATACAGACCTTGCTTCCCTGAACACCAGGAGAGCCGGTGTTTTACCCAGATCCCAGTGCCCTGCACGGCTGCGCTGACACGAGCGCAGGCTGACCGTTCCGCCCAGCACCATCCCTCATTTTCCTCCCACGGCTCCCCAAGCGGCCCCAAACCACCCCAGCGTGTCTGTGCCGGGGCCAGGGCCTGCCCCGAGCCCGACCAGAGCCCTGCACCAGCTCCCACCCCCGGGTGAGCTGGGAATGCACTGAGAGCTCGGCTCCCCGGGCTCCCCAGCACCCAAACCGGTCCTCAGACACACCGAAATGCCCAACCTGCCCCTCTGGGCACAGCCAAACACCACAATTCCATCATCCCCAAGCAACTCTGGCACTTGCCTCTTCACCTCCGCCCATTTCCAGTAGCCGGGGCTAGGACCGGGCTGTCAAAAATAGCATTCCCTAGGCAGTTCATCCCAGCGCAGAGGAGAAGAGGAGCCTGTCCCTGACCCACACCATGGGCAGGACAAGGGGGGCCCTAGCTGGCTTTGCCTACTCCAACACCACAGCTCTTGGTCCCAAAGATGGGGCGAGTTCAGTGGTTTTTCCTGTCCTGAAAGAGAGCAGAAAAGGGAAGTTAATCCCACTGTGGAATCCAAGACTCCTGCATTTCCTATTTCTGCTCTGATTGCTCACCGTGGAGTTTTAGCTATGGAAAAAAAAAGGAGAATGACACCATAGCAAATAAAAAGTGCCCTTTTCCAGCATTTTTATTCCAGGCATTAAAAGGATGCTCATTTCTCTTCTAGCATTGTTTCCCTCATTTTAGGAGAACCGTTTTCATCCCAGGCCCCACTCGTCAGTTGTTCGATCCTCTGGCACTGGATTTGGACAAAAGAAGGGACGCACCTGGACTGCAGGAAATCACTGAGAGAAACCCTTCCAAAACGTGACAGAGAAAAACAACAGGACATGCAGGAAGACACATCCCTCATTTGCACGTCTGGAACGCTTTTCTAAAGACTTCTCTGCATCTGGATGCTCTTTGCTCTTGGCTTTCTTCACAGGAATGCATTTGCTGCTAAACACGTCTCAGACCCTTACCTGATCGGGATAAGGTGGGATGGAGATGAAGACTCCCACAGGGAATAGCCAGGGAGATGCAGGGCCTGGGAACATCAAGGACGGAGAAGAGAAGGAACAGGGATTGTTTTTCTTGTTTAGAGCCAGCAGTGCTGTGAGCTTGGAGAACACACGGCACCGCAGGGATCCAGGGCAGGAGCGGGATAACTGCGGGATAAGGGGAATCTGCTCCCACTCCAGGGCTGTGCCAGTGAAGGAGGGGAATTTTTTAGTGCCTTCATTACACACAAAAACCAAACCCAGCACCACCGAGCTGGACTTTCGTGAGCCGCAAAACAAAGCGGCCCCTGGCCTTTGGGGGAACACAACCTCACCGAGTCACGGAGCCAGGGGATGACACTTGGGAATGATCCTTGCTGCTGCCTGCAGGCAAATCGGATGAGGGAGCCACAGGAGCTGCGGGGTTTCCTGCTCTTCCTGCAACGCCATCGGTCCAGACCAGGAGACCTTTCCTGGAACAGCTCTTCCCTGTAAAGGGAGCTACACCAAAGCTCAAGCCCTCATTTAGAGACCCTTGGAAAAGCAAAGGTGAGAGGGGATTACCTGGAGCCCCAGGGGACCGAGGCGAAGGCGATGAAGAAGCAGACAGCAAAGTGCTTCCACTGCTTCTCACTCCAGCAAAGGGAACATCCCTGGAATTTCATGTCCGGCGTCGCTCCCAAACCCCACAGGTGAACCCACACG
Source organism: Coloeus monedula (assembly GCF_965178545.1). Lineage (NCBI taxonomy): Eukaryota > Metazoa > Chordata > Aves > Passeriformes > Corvidae > Coloeus > Coloeus monedula. Next base: position 218,013 of record NW_028120731.1, on the reverse strand, counting down.
TACTCCAGGACTGATCTCCTTCAAACTTCCAGCAGCACAGACTCACCGGGAGGAACTGCGATCCAAGGACACACATCAGCAACCGTCTTCCCGCTTGCCCCTCTCTCCACATTTTCCCTTTCCAGCGGGATGCAGGTGCCACCCCCCAGAGGCAGGAAAACTGCCTTGCAATCCGCTACAAAACCTGCCTGGAAAGCCCAGGATGCCCGGAGCCAGCAGCCGTTTCTCCTGGAGCTCCTGCTGACAGGCATTTGAAGCCTGCTGTGCCTCACAGCTGCTTTTCTGCCAAGGGCATTCCCATCTTTTCTTTTTTAGCCCAAAGAAAGGTTTGCAAAGCTGAGTTTTGTGAGAAGCGCTTCATATTTGGATCATTCTTAACTTGGAGTTTCCCTTGGCACCAAAATCAGGGGCTCACCTTTTGCTTGGAGCTTGGCTGAAGTCCTCAGCAGTGCCAGGGAATGTGGCCATTGGAGGCTTTGGGCAGATTTGGCTCATCTGCCTTTTTAGGCCTTGTTTCTTTCTCTCAGCCTTCCCACTGGATTGTGGCCTCCGAGGAATACGTAAAATCCCATTCCATTCCTATTCTTTCGGACAATTTTTTGTACCGTCCCTGTACAAAACGAGGCCCCCTGTTCGGATGCTTTTCCCCACCGTTCCCCGGCACTTTCATCTGCCGGTGCATTCCCTGCGTTGCTTGGGCTCTTCCCAGCTCTCTGAGCTCCTTCACAAGGCAGCAGATCGATTTGGCCCAGGAACTAAACCCTCCCGAGGAATTGTCTGATGCCATCTCCGCATTTGACACCTGATCCTTGTGCTCAAAGGATCCCTCTTTCTTCCCTTCAGCCAATTCCAAGGCTCGCTGCCCCCAGCTGCGATCAGGCCCCAGCCTGATCCCTGCAGTCTTCCCTGCCGGGATCCTGCTCAGGAATCCCTGGGCTACAAATGTAAGAATTCATTCTTCCCACCCCTGCCCAGTTCCAAAGGATTTGGTGTCTGCCTTACCTGGCTGGAGCCTGCTTCCAACTCTGTTCTTGCTGCTTCTGCTGCTTTCCAGTTCCCAGGAATTCCACCGACGGAGCGACAGCGTTTTCCAGCTCCGCCAGGATTCCCTCTGCTGCGTTTGGGTGCTGGAAGGATATCAAAACCAGGCTCTCTGGGGCTTTACTATCAGGAAATTACATCCCCGGATTTGTTCATTTCCAAATATTATCTCTTCCCAACAAAGCACTGGGCATCCAAGGAATACAGAAAGTGATGGGCTGACCACTGCTTACTCCTCTGGAATGTCAGAGCTTGGAAAAAAAGGGCACTTGAGGCTTCTCCTGGTGCTGCCCGTGAGGTGTATTTTACTTGAGAGCCCCTTCCCGTGTCTTTCCCTGTATCCACCAAAAAATCCACCCCTTCATTCCCCAGCTGCTTGCTTCCTCCCTCTTTTCCTGTATCCAACAGAATTTTAACAGGTCAATAGTCCCCTCTGCAAGAGCACCTTTCATTCCAAACCTAAGAACAAACGAATCACTTCCCTTCCACCGTCCTTATTAGGATTCCACTGAGAGCAGTGGATGGAAAATGATCCTCTCCTGGTCCCTGCTGGATTCCCGGAGCAGGGATCCTTTCCCTCTTTCCCCCCACCACGGTGCCCTCCTCCCCCTCCCGCCCCACCCCACACCCTTTTCAGGCTTTGTTCCACAGCTTTTGCCTCCAGGCCTCAGATCCTTTCGTTCTCCACGAGCTCCCAGCAGCTCCACAGCCTTTCCTCTCCCATCCCGACCATTTCTCCGGGAATGGAGCTCCGCATTTCAATTGCCTTCTCTTTTCTCTGACTACTCCCACCAATCCAGAAGACCTAAAGCTGACACAAGGAACACTCGGTGCCCACAAATCCAAACCCAGACCCGGCCATCCCCAAACCAGCAACTCCCGGACAATTTGCGTTCATTCCAACCTAACACTGAGGACTCACCCAACCCTTCAAAATTCCCAAGAAATATCCTGTTGCCTTCACAGCTCCCAGGGGATTCTGCTTCGTGCTCACACGAAGGATTTGGGACTTCCCTGAAAAAACCCGTGCAGGGCACGCCGGAATCCCCGATCCCGAGAATCCGGGGAGCGTTAAAAGCTCGGTCCAGCCTGGGCCCCCGGAAATTTTTGCCAAATATCCCCCAAGTCCTCGGGATAACAGAACTCTCTGGTACTGCATTTTTGGCGTTGTAAAGCCTGGAATTCCTTTATTCCTAGTGCTGGGCTCTGCATATGGCCGAGAAAATCCCGGCCTCCACACAGACCCAGGTTCCAAACTTTTTGATACATTTTAGCAAGCCGAGAAATTCACCTTCCCTGCTTGTTCTTAAGGGCATCCTTCTCTTCCCTTACCCGGCGTGCTCTCTCCCACTGGGGGTGGGTTTTCCCCTTCCCATGCCAATTAGTCCCTACTTCTAGGAGGTTTAGGTACCTTTCTTCCCTGGCAGGGATTTCTTAACACAGCTACCGAGGCTTTGGGAGTCTCCTTTATCTTCTACTTTCTGGATCCAGAAATGCCACAATCCAGACGCCCAACTTCAACAAGACATCCTTTCTACCTAAAAACACACACTCTCAACTCTTAGATCTTTTAAAGTTTTACCCCCGCAAAATTCCCCTATTTTTCCACCACTGAATTCCTCAGTCCTGCTTCCAAGGATTTCTTGAATACCACGGGGCTTTTCTCAAGATTTACCCCCACGACCTTCCCTACGTGCCCACTGCTCATCACCTCATTTTTCCCTCAATGTGGTCGTTCTCCACCCCAGAGAGTTTGTCAAGTGTTGCCTCCAAAATGTTCCCCATCTCTCCACTACTCAGTTCCCCATTTTGCCTCCAAAATATTCAATCTGTCCCCTCCACATTGCATCCACTTTTACCCCCAGCGTTTTACTTCCTCTACAATATTGATTCAACCTTTTCCACCCCAAAAATCTGCATTCTCTCCCTTAAACAGCACCTCAGCTTTTCCCTCAAAAATGCCCCAGAGGGAAACTCAGATTCAGCCCCCAAACTCCCATTTGCCTACACAAACAGTTCTTGTGGCCCCTCTCAATTCCCCCAGGCTTTCAGCTCAAGGAAGAACTGGAAGCCTATTCCCTCATCTCCACCCTTGTTTTGCTTTCCTGGAAAACCTTGCGATCCCACACTTTCTCCAAGAGATCTGCTGGGACTACTGGAAGGTTTGCTCTCTCAGAGCGCCAGGGGGCTTTACAGCACTTGTTCCTCTGCATCTTTACCCTTTTATCAGCTTTCCCCTGGAACGGTGTTGTGGGAGAAGCTTGGAACTACCAGAAATGGATCACGTTCACATTTTTTCCCCACCAGTTTTTATCTGGTTTCAGATTCCTGGAATTACCCTCAAATGTGCCCTAGAACACTGCTGTGAAAGGATCAATGAGAAGAACAGCCGGAAAGCAGAAAACCACCTCCAGCAGCAGCCACAATGATCCCATTTCTCTTCTTACCTGGTCCTGCCAGAGCTCCCAGCAGCCATTCCCATTCCAAAACAAGAGCTATGGAAGACATTCCTGCTGTCCGTGAGGGTGAGGCGGCAGTTCTGGATGTTCTTCGCTGTGCAATCAGACAACAAACAGAGTGTAAATGATCCTGGTGGTCCCTTCCAAGCCAAACCACCCCGTGATTCCATGAGTGGATCAGCACCTGTTCCAGCTCCATTCCAGAAACCTCCTCCCACTAACCCAGAACTTTCCTTTTTCTGCTCAACATCAGGGGTTTGCTGCCGAGTGCCCCGGGCAGGGGACGCCTCAGCCTTCCCTGGGACCGCAGCATTCCCTGGGCTGCCTCAGCATCCCCTGCGCTGCTGTTCCACGCCCATCCCGTGGTCCAGCGCCTGCGCGGGCTGCAGTGCCGGGCTCTCCCCACGAGGCGGCAGCACCGGGAGCGAGCAGCCCCGGCCGGTCCCGCTGTCTCGGGGCAGCTGCGCCTTTAACCCGCCCTGAGCCGGCGGGGCCGTGAACACAGCGGGCACAAACCCCACCGCTCCCCTTTATTTCACCCTCAGAGGCACAGGATCGCAGCATTTCCTGGGCTGCAAGGGACCCACAGGGAGCATCGAGTCCAAATCCTGGCCCTGCACCCCAAGAATCCCACCCTGTGCCCGAGAGCCTTGTTCAGACCCAAACTCTTCCCCCAAGATCCTGAAAACACAGCGGGGCTGGGAGAAGGATGACCACGGAGGATTTTTTTATACAGATCTCCTTGCACGATCGTTAAATAATATTATTAGACAGTCCATGAACGCATCCCTGTGCCGGGACAGCCACCCCTGTGCCGGAACACTCATCCCTGGGCCGGAATACCGATCCCCCGCGGCCCCCACCGTCCGCTCGGGGCTGTCCCCGTTCCCCGCTCACCTCCGAGCCCGGAGCACCCGCCCCGGTGCCCCCGGCCCGGCAGCGCTGCTCCCCGGGCTCCCCGCCATCGCCGCTCCTGGCGAAGAAGGGCGGAAGTCACCGGTACCGCACCGATGCGGCTATTCGACCTTCTCAAGATGGCGGCCGCGAAGGACCCCCCCCCCCCCCGCCCCGGTCCGTCTATTCGACTGCCTGAATGCTCCCGCCTGCCCCAGGCGCCGCTGACCCCACAGTCGGTGTCCGCGTAGCGGGAAACGCCTCAGAAAATTGCGCGCAAGCGCTGGGCTGGCGTCGGCGTCGGCGTCGCGTTCAGGCAGCCGAATAGACGCAGCTTGGGGGGGGCCTTCCCTGCCGCCATATTGAGAAGGTCAGGAAACAGCGCACACGACCGCCATCTTTAGTGTGGCAGTGACGACACTTCCGCCCTTCGCCGCCATCTTGGGTGCTGGCAGAAGCCACTTCCGGTCGAGCCGCCATCTTTAGTGTGGTACACTTAGGGCCCCCGCCGCCCCTCACAAGGGCTTCTGTCTAGTCGGCTGCCTGAATCCGGCCCGGACTCCGACGCCGGCCCCGCGCTTTCCGCGCGATTTTCCGCCGTGCTTCCCGGTGCGAGGACACGGCTGGCGGGGTCAGCCGCGCCGGAGGCGGGCGACGGCTCCGCGACCGGCGGCAGGCATCGGCAGGGACACCTCTCGCAGGGGGCCTAGTGCGTCCGCCATCTTGAGTGTGGCGGAAGTGTAAACCACCTTCTGCAAGGTCCTGGCAGATAATAAAATAATAAAATCAAATAAATACTGTCATATTCTAATAAAAACGTCACTTAACGCCGTCCCGAGAGCGCGGAACTGCGCCTTCCTTTCCGAGCCGCCTCCTTGAGAGCGACACGCGGGCGGCTCGATTCCGACCGTGCCCGCCCGGTGCCTCCCGCCCGGGTCGCGCTGCGACCGCGCCTCTGCTGCCCGGCAAAACCGGCCCCGCCGGGCCGCCCCCCGCGCTGTCATTCCCCGCGGTCACCGCCCCGCACGGCGCCCGTTCCTTTCCATAGCTGTGGCCCCGCTCATGCACGGCCGTGTCCCTTGGCGCTGCCAACCGCCCTTCGCCCCTCCCCTCCGCTGACACACCCGGCCCCGCTCGCTCCCGCTCCTTGCCACGCTCGGCAGCCACCGAGGCCGCCGCCCTCTCGGCTCAGCCGCCACCGGGCGGCAGCAGCGCCGGGGCGCCGTGTCGGGGGCGGCAGTGCCGCGCTCTCGCCACCAGGCGGCAGCAGCGCCGCCCAGCTCAGCCCGGGGGCAGGCACAGAGCACAGGGAAAAGCCGGCTCCGGGCGCTCTGCAGCTCCTGCAGCCCGAGCGTCTCGGCTCCTGCGGCCAGGCGCTTGCTGCTTTCCTTCCTACAGAAAAACGCCGGCTCCTTATTCTCAAAACCTGCGGATCTCTATTCCCAGCTTCTTATATTGCTGTATGCGACAGAGTAGACAGAGAGGGCTGGCTTATTTCCAAATGAATTTACATCTAAATCACTAGCATTTGCCTATAGACGTAAAAGTGAAGAACTTAACAGGTTTTAGTATTCTGCACACAGCCCTCGCTGGGAGGAATGGTAAAAAGTTAAAAACAAATGAAATTTTAAAAGTAGAAAGTTAGAAACAAAGTTACAACGGCAGAAATTTAGAAACAAACAAAGAGGTAAAATACAAGAAACAAACAAATTTCTAAAGGGAGAAAGTTGAAAACAAACAAAGTTAGAAAAAAACAAACAAAAAAATTAGAAACAAACAAAATTAGAAAGGTAGAAATTTAGAAACAAAGTCAGAAAGGCAAGTGTTGAGCCTTTGACAGGGTACCCCTCCTTCTCGGACCAGGGTGAAAGAGCAGAGGAGGCTGCTGTTCTGCTAAGTTCTTTATTTCACGGTCTCACAGCTGTCTTGAAGGCAGAGTTCGAATGGGGTTACATGATACAGCCAAGCAGCAGCAGCAGGCAAAAACAGCTTCTTCTATATGCTCCATACACTCTATTTTTTCTTATAGAAGTGTGGATTCCATTTGTTCATTGACCAGTAAGATTAACACACGATTCTAGTTTTCCTTAAACCCATCCCGGTCTAATTCTAACAGTCGTAAGCCTCACACAAGTGTCATCTGCCCTTGTTCCATAAGGAATCCCTCTACAGACAGGGAGTTGTCACCGGCCCCGTGCTCATGGGCTGCAGGGGACACCCGCACTGAGGAGGAAATGGAAATGGGAAAGAGGGAACTGCAACCTGATGGGACGCACCTCTGGCACCACATTTCCTCTTCTTCCTGCTGTCCTGGAAAACCCCAAGTAAATCCGGTCCCTCAGACCTTGCACCCCTGAACACCAGGAGAGCCGGTGTTTTACCCAGATCCCAGTGCCCTGCACGGCTGCGCTGACACGAGCACAGGCCGATCGCTCCGCCCAGCACCATCCCTCATTTTCTTCCCATTGCTCCCCAAGCGGCCCCAAACCACCCCAGCGTGTCTGTGCCGGGGCCAGGGCCTGCCCCGAGCCCGACCAGAGGCTGTCACCCAGCCCTGCACCAGCTCCCACCCCCGGGTGAGCTGGGAATGCACTGAGAGCTCGGCTCCCCGGGCTCCCCAGCACCCAAACCGGTCCTCAGACACACAGAAATGCCCAACCTGCCCCTCTGGGCACAGCCAAACACCACAATTCCATCATCCCCAAGCAACTCTGGCACTTGCCTCTTCACCTCCGCCCATTTCCAGTAGCCGGGGCTAGGACCGGGCTGTCAAAAATAGCATTCCCTAGGCAGTTCATCCCAGCGCAGAGGAGAAGAGGAGCCTGTCCCTGACCCACACCATGGGCAGGACAAGGGGGGCCCTAGCTGGCTTTGCCTACTCCAGCACCAAAGCTCTTGGTCCCAAAGATGGGGCGAGTTCAGTGGTTTTTCCTGTCCTGAAAGAGAGCAGAAAAGGGAAGTTAATCCCACTGTGGAATCCAAGACTCCTGCATTTCCTATTTCTGCTCTGATTGCTCACCGTGGAGTTTTAGCCATGGAAAAAAAAGGAGAATGACACCATATCAAATAAAAAGTTGATTAATCCACGTAGGGGCTGTGGAGAGGATACAAAGGAGCTTTTCCATGATTTTGGGGCTTGAAGAGGGACTGAATTTCCCTCAAAGCTGGGAAGGGCCTGAGGATAATAAAGCAAAGGAGCAGCTTCATCTCTCCCTGGCAGAGAGCTCGGGGCTCCATTATGGATACAAATCAATCCCAGCAGGATTTCAAAGGGTTTCTTTAGGATGTCAGGTCCCTCTTTATCAGATCCCTGCTGGGATTCAGGGCCTGCCTGGTCACGGGGTGCTTTGATAAGGGCTGGATTTAAATCCCAGATCTGAGAACAGACATGAAAGGTCCCTGGGTTTCTAGGGGGTTGAAAAACTCAAGCTGGATTCGCTGCAGAGCTGAAAAATCAGGGTAAGAGAGAGCAAGGAGTGGCCAGCAGGCCCAGGCTCCTGATCACGCCCCTGGGATCCATGGGATCCATAGGATCCACGGCCTCTGGCACGCTGCTCCAGCACCCTGCAGGGTGACTGACAGCCGGGCAGGGGAAGGAGCCACCAGCAGCTCTGCCATGTGCACCATCATTCACCTTGCACGTGGCCTAAACAGCCACCAAGCACTGATGGACTGACTGAGCCGAAAATATCGGAGAGATCTCAGTTTGCACTCCAAATTCCCTGCAGCCTGTTCCCTTCCTGATCCATCCCTTCAAGCAGCAAGAGTGGAATTTCTTTCCATCGTTGCTCTTTCCCTCCTGTTTTCCACTCAACAAGAAAAAGAGCAGCCACGTGAACAGGAGTAAAAGCCCCAAACCCACAAAAAAGCACATTCTCAGCATCACTAATCCCTGCCAAACTGCCAGGAACCTTCCAAAACTACATCCAAGCTTGGAAACAGGGATCCAGTTGTTTGTTTAAGCAGCTATTGATCCAGTCTCTTCCAGCTAATTAAACTATTCACTATTTAAACTCATTAAACTGCTCATCCTGCTCCTGGCAGCCAGAGGCAAAGAAGAAATCGTGTCTAGATTAAATGGTGTTGGTGAATGTGCCCATCCCAGTCCTTGGAGAGGTTGGAATTGCATCCCTGTTCCTCTGCTCTCTTTTCCTTCCTTTTTCCTGCAGTGATTCCCACCCGGATTCCTCAGCTCCAGCTCTCTGAGCAGCCTCAGGGGGAGCATTTCATCCCCTTGGAGCCAACTCCATTTGTTGCATCCTTCATGCCTCAACCACCCCTAAAAGCAGGCAAGTGCTGATGGGCAGTGCAGCTGCTTCCACTTGGGAATGTTTCCAGTGGAACAGGGAGGGAATTCTGAGAAGCTTCCACCCACTGCACGTTATTGCTGGATAAAAGGTGAGGCAGCAAAGGATCAACAAAGGGAGATTTCAGCAAGACAAAGTCCAGACAGAGAGGCTGCAAGTGTGGCTGGGGCTGCTAAACTGGGAAAACTGCAAGGTCAGGCTGTGGGAACATGGATTATACTGATGTCTGGAACTGGTGTTGGGAAGAGAGGGAGAAGGAGAAGGAGAAGGAGAAGGAGAAGGAGAAGGAGAAGGAGAAGGAGAAGGAGAAGGAGAAGGAGAAGGAGAAGGAGAAGGAGAAGGAGAAGGAGGAGAGAAAGGGCCCAAAGTAACTGCACAGTGAATTTCCTTACCATGAGCCAGGCTCATTCCCTGAGCTGACCAATATCTCCGAGCTCCCCTTCATGGCACAGCCCTGCCAGTAAAGAACAGAAGTTCCTGCCGCTCCCACTGGAATTCTGTAGCGTGCCTGGCATTCCATACGTTATGCTGCCTGAGAATTCCTGCAGCCGTCCTCGGGAAGAGCAGTTCACTGCCACAGGAGGAACAAGAGGAAAGCAGTTGCCACTCTCGGGTTCTGTGCTCTGTAAAAAGTAAAACCAGATAAAGATCAAAGCTCCATAAAGCTGGAACCATCTCCAACCTCGGGACAGCACTTCTGTGGGAAAAGCGTGGATGGGCAATTAGGAAGGAGATGATCATGCAAATGGGTAAGGGGGGGAATTAAATTCTGCTGCTTTCTGATTGAGGCCTGCTTCAATTTGCAGCCTTTATAATATCAGTTTAATGGGACTTTTTGTGCTTTAAAAAGGTTTTTATTAGCTGGGGGTTGTCCCTGCCTGGACTGAGGCACAGCACAATGAGTCTCCTGCCTCCTGAAGCCGTGTCGTTATCCCAGCATCTGAAATTAAAAACCAGCACTCTGGGAAACCTCTCTACTCTGAGGAGAAGTGTGAGGAGTGTTTGGGTCTGTGGAGAGCCTGGAACAGCTCTGAGAGACACCAAACATCCTGTGGATCCCAATAAACAGCAAAACATGCCAGCAGCTCCTTCCAACACCGCCCTTGTAGGGAACTCTGTCACCCCAGTGGGTATTTGTGGGAGTAAGGAAGAAATCCCACTAATGACCTCAGTGTGATCACCTCTGGTTCGTCTGGGGATAAATCTCCTTTATCCTTCTGGGAGAATAAAGGAATCCAATGCTGCCTTAATCCCCTGCTCCTCGGAGTCTGCATTTCCAGAATCCATCTCCTGGCCCAGCATGGGAAGGGTTGTCCAGCGCTGGAACAGCTGCCCAGAGCAGTGGTGGAGTCACCAACCCTGGAAGTGCTCATAAAATACATGGATATGGCACTTGAGTGTTCATAAAATACCTGGGTAAATACATGGGTAAATATAGGAATAAATTCATGGGTAAATACATGGATAAACATATGGATAAATATAGGGATAAATATGTAGGGATAAATATGTATGGATAAATACAGACCTTGCTTCCCTGAACACCAGGAGAGCCGGTGTTTTACCCAGATCCCAGTGCCCTGCACGGCTGCGCTGACACGAGCGCAGGCTGACCGTTCCGCCCAGCACCATCCCTCATTTTCCTCCCACGGCTCCCCAAGCGGCCCCAAACCACCCCAGCGTGTCTGTGCCGGGGCCAGGGCCTGCCCCGAGCCCGACCAGAGCCCTGCACCAGCTCCCACCCCCGGGTGAGCTGGGAATGCACTGAGAGCTCGGCTCCCCGGGCTCCCCAGCACCCAAACCGGTCCTCAGACACACCGAAATGCCCAACCTGCCCCTCTGGGCACAGCCAAACACCACAATTCCATCATCCCCAAGCAACTCTGGCACTTGCCTCTTCACCTCCGCCCATTTCCAGTAGCCGGGGCTAGGACCGGGCTGTCAAAAATAGCATTCCCTAGGCAGTTCATCCCAGCGCAGAGGAGAAGAGGAGCCTGTCCCTGACCCACACCATGGGCAGGACAAGGGGGGCCCTAGCTGGCTTTGCCTACTCCAACACCACAGCTCTTGGTCCCAAAGATGGGGCGAGTTCAGTGGTTTTTCCTGTCCTGAAAGAGAGCAGAAAAGGGAAGTTAATCCCACTGTGGAATCCAAGACTCCTGCATTTCCTATTTCTGCTCTGATTGCTCACCGTGGAGTTTTAGCTATGGAAAAAAAAAGGAGAATGACACCATAGCAAATAAAAAGTGCCCTTTTCCAGCATTTTTATTCCAGGCATTAAAAGGATGCTCATTTCTCTTCTAGCATTGTTTCCCTCATTTTAGGAGAACCGTTTTCATCCCAGGCCCCACTCGTCAGTTGTTCGATCCTCTGGCACTGGATTTGGACAAAAGAAGGGACGCACCTGGACTGCAGGAAATCACTGAGAGAAACCCTTCCAAAACGTGACAGAGAAAAACAACAGGACATGCAGGAAGACACATCCCTCATTTGCACGTCTGGAACGCTTTTCTAAAGACTTCTCTGCATCTGGATGCTCTTTGCTCTTGGCTTTCTTCACAGGAATGCATTTGCTGCTAAACACGTCTCAGACCCTTACCTGATCGGGATAAGGTGGGATGGAGATGAAGACTCCCACAGGGAATAGCCAGGGAGATGCAGGGCCTGGGAACATCAAGGACGGAGAAGAGAAGGAACAGGGATTGTTTTTCTTGTTTAGAGCCAGCAGTGCTGTGAGCTTGGAGAACACACGGCACCGCAGGGATCCAGGGCAGGAGCGGGATAACTGCGGGATAAGGGGAATCTGCTCCCACTCCAGGGCTGTGCCAGTGAAGGAGGGGAATTTTTTAGTGCCTTCATTACACACAAAAACCAAACCCAGCACCACCGAGCTGGACTTTCGTGAGCCGCAAAACAAAGCGGCCCCTGGCCTTTGGGGGAACACAACCTCACCGAGTCACGGAGCCAGGGGATGACACTTGGGAATGATCCTTGCTGCTGCCTGCAGGCAAATCGGATGAGGGAGCCACAGGAGCTGCGGGGTTTCCTGCTCTTCCTGCAACGCCATCGGTCCAGACCAGGAGACCTTTCCTGGAACAGCTCTTCCCTGTAAAGGGAGCTACACCAAAGCTCAAGCCCTCATTTAGAGACCCTTGGAAAAGCAAAGGTGAGAGGGGATTACCTGGAGCCCCAGGGGACCGAGGCGAAGGCGATGAAGAAGCAGACAGCAAAGTGCTTCCACTGCTTCTCACTCCAGCAAAGGGAACATCCCTGGAATTTCATGTCCGGCGTCGCTCCCAAACCCCACAGGTGAACCCACACGTACTCCAGGACTGATCTCCTTCAAACTTCCAGCAGCACAGACTCACCGGGAGGAACTGCGATCCAAGGACACACATCAGCAACCGTCTTCCCGCTTGCCCCTCTCTCCACATTTTCCCTTTCCAGCGGGATGCAGGTGCCACCCCCCAGAGGCAGGAAAACTGCCTTGCAATCCGCTACAAAACCTGCCTGGAAAGCCCAGGATGCCCGGAGCCAGCAGCCGTTTCTCCTGGAGCTCCTGCTGACAGGCATTTGAAGCCTGCTGTGCCTCACAGCTGCTTTTCTGCCAAGGGCATTCCCATCTTTTCTTTTTTAGCCCAAAGAAAGGTTTGCAAAGCTGAGTTTTGTGAGAAGCGCTTCATATTTGGATCATTCTTAACTTGGAGTTTCCCTTGGCACCAAAATCAGGGGCTCACCTTTTGCTTGGAGCTTGGCTGAAGTCCTCAGCAGTGCCAGGGAATGTGGCCATTGGAGGCTTTGGGCAGATTTGGCTCATCTGCCTTTTTAGGCCTTGTTTCTTTCTCTCAGCCTTCCCACTGGATTGTGGCCTCCGAGGAATACGTAAAATCCCATTCCATTCCTATTCTTTCGGACAATTTTTTGTACCGTCCCTGTACAAAACGAGGCCCCCTGTTCGGATGCTTTTCCCCACCGTTCCCCGGCACTTTCATCTGCCGGTGCATTCCCTGCGTTGCTTGGGCTCTTCCCAGCTCTCTGAGCTCCTTCACAAGGCAGCAGATCGATTTGGCCCAGGAACTAAACCCTCCCGAGGAATTGTCTGATGCCATCTCCGCATTTGACACCTGATCCTTGTGCTCAAAGGATCCCTCTTTCTTCCCTTCAGCCAATTCCAAGGCTCGCTGCCCCCAGCTGCGATCAGGCCCCAGCCTGATCCCTGCAGTCTTCCCTGCCGGGATCCTGCTCAGGAATCCCTGGGCTACAAATGTAAGAATTCATTCTTCCCACCCCTGCCCAGTTCCAAAGGATTTGGTGTCTGCCTTACCTGGCTGGAGCCTGCTTCCAACTCTGTTCTTGCTGCTTCTGCTGCTTTCCAGTTCCCAGGAATTCCACCGACGGAGCGACAGCGTTTTCCAGCTCCGCCAGGATTCCCTCTGCTGCGTTTGGGTGCTGGAAGGATATCAAAACCAGGCTCTCTGGGGCTTTACTATCAGGAAATTACATCCCCGGATTTGTTCATTTCCAAATATTATCTCTTCCCAACAAAGCACTGGGCATCCAAGGAATACAGAAAGTGATGGGCTGACCACTGCTTACTCCTCTGGAATGTCAGAGCTTGGAAAAAAAGGGCACTTGAGGCTTCTCCTGGTGCTGCCCGTGAGGTGTATTTTACTTGAGAGCCCCTTCCCGTGTCTTTCCCTGTATCCACCAAAAAATCCACCCCTTCATTCCCCAGCTGCTTGCTTCCTCCCTCTTTTCCTGTATCCAACAGAATTTTAACAGGTCAATAGTCCCCTCTGCAAGAGCACCTTTCATTCCAAACCTAAGAACAAACGAATCACTTCCCTTCCACCGTCCTTATTAGGATTCCACTGAGAGCAGTGGATGGAAAATGATCCTCTCCTGGTCCCTGCTGGATTCCCGGAGCAGGGATCCTTTCCCTCTTTCCCCCCACCACGGTGCCCTCCTCCCCCTCCCGCCCCACCCCACACCCTTTTCAGGCTTTGTTCCACAGCTTTTGCCTCCAGGCCTCAGATCCTTTCGTTCTCCACGAGCTCCCAGCAGCTCCACAGCCTTTCCTCTCCCATCCCGACCATTTCTCCGGGAATGGAGCTCCGCATTTCAATTGCCTTCTCTTTTCTCTGACTACTCCCACCAATCCAGAAGACCTAAAGCTGACACAAGGAACACTCGGTGCCCACAAATCCAAACCCAGACCCGGCCATCCCCAAACCAGCAACTCCCGGACAATTTGCGTTCATTCCAACCTAACACTGAGGACTCACCCAACCCTTCAAAATTCCCAAGAAATATCCTGTTGCCTTCACAGCTCCCAGGGGATTCTGCTTCGTGCTCACACGAAGGATTTGGGACTTCCCTGAAAAAACCCGTGCAGGGCACGCCGGAATCCCCGATCCCGAGAATCCGGGGAGCGTTAAAAGCTCGGTCCAGCCTGGGCCCCCGGAAATTTTTGCCAAATATCCCCCAAGTCCTCGGGATAACAGAACTCTCTGGTACTGCATTTTTGGCGTTGTAAAGCCTGGAATTCCTTTATTCCTAGTGCTGGGCTCTGCATATGGCCGAGAAAATCCCGGCCTCCACACAGACCCAGGTTCCAAACTTTTTGATACATTTTAGCAAGCCGAGAAATTCACCTTCCCTGCTTGTTCTTAAGGGCATCCTTCTCTTCCCTTACCCGGCGTGCTCTCTCCCACTGGGGGTGGGTTTTCCCCTTCCCATGCCAATTAGTCCCTACTTCTAGGAGGTTTAGGTACCTTTCTTCCCTGGCAGGGATTTCTTAACACAGCTACCGAGGCTTTGGGAGTCTCCTTTATCTTCTACTTTCTGGATCCAGAAATGCCACAATCCAGACGCCCAACTTCAACAAGACATCCTTTCTACCTAAAAACACACACTCTCAACTCTTAGATCTTTTAAAGTTTTACCCCCGCAAAATTCCCCTATTTTTCCACCACTGAATTCCTCAGTCCTGCTTCCAAGGATTTCTTGAATACCACGGGGCTTTTCTCAAGATTTACCCCCACGACCTTCCCTACGTGCCCACTGCTCATCACCTCATTTTTCCCTCAATGTGGTCGTTCTCCACCCCAGAGAGTTTGTCAAGTGTTGCCTCCAAAATGTTCCCCATCTCTCCACTACTCAGTTCCCCATTTTGCCTCCAAAATATTCAATCTGTCCCCTCCACATTGCATCCACTTTTACCCCCAGCGTTTTACTTCCTCTACAATATTGATTCAACCTTTTCCACCCCAAAAATCTGCATTCTCTCCCTTAAACAGCACCTCAGCTTTTCCCTCAAAAATGCCCCAGAGGGAAACTCAGATTCAGCCCCCAAACTCCCATTTGCCTACACAAACAGTTCTTGTGGCCCCTCTCAATTCCCCCAGGCTTTCAGCTCAAGGAAGAACTGGAAGCCTATTCCCTCATCTCCACCCTTGTTTTGCTTTCCTGGAAAACCTTGCGATCCCACACTTTCTCCAAGAGATCTGCTGGGACTACTGGAAGGTTTGCTCTCTCAGAGCGCCAGGGGGCTTTACAGCACTTGTTCCTCTGCATCTTTACCCTTTTATCAGCTTTCCCCTGGAACGGTGTTGTGGGAGAAGCTTGGAACTACCAGAAATGGATCACGTTCACATTTTTTCCCCACCAGTTTTTATCTGGTTTCAGATTCCTGGAATTACCCTCAAATGTGCCCTAGAACACTGCTGTGAAAGGATCAATGAGAAGAACAGCCGGAAAGCAGAAAACCACCTCCAGCAGCAGCCACAATGATCCCATTTCTCTTCTTACCTGGTCCTGCCAGAGCTCCCAGCAGCCATTCCCATTCCAAAACAAGAGCTATGGAAGACATTCCTGCTGTCCGTGAGGGTGAGGCGGCAGTTCTGGATGTTCTTCGCTGTGCAATCAGACAACAAACAGAGTGTAAATGATCCTGGTGGTCCCTTCCAAGCCAAACCACCCCGTGATTCCATGAGTGGATCAGCACCTGTTCCAGCTCCATTCCAGAAACCTCCTCCCACTAACCCAGAACTTTCCTTTTTCTGCTCAACATCAGGGGTTTGCTGCCGAGTGCCCCGGGCAGGGGACGCCTCAGCCTTCCCTGGGACCGCAGCATTCCCTGGGCTGCCTCAGCATCCCCTGCGCTGCTGTTCCACGCCCATCCCGTGGTCCAGCGCCTGCGCGGGCTGCAGTGCCGGGCTCTCCCCACGAGGCGGCAGCACCGGGAGCGAGCAGCCCCGGCCGGTCCCGCTGTCTCGGGGCAGCTGCGCCTTTAACCCGCCCTGAGCCGGCGGGGCCGTGAACACAGCGGGCACAAACCCCACCGCTCCCCTTTATTTCACCCTCAGAGGCACAGGATCGCAGCATTTCCTGGGCTGCAAGGGACCCACAGGGAGCATCGAGTCCAAATCCTGGCCCTGCACCCCAAGAATCCCACCCTGTGCCCGAGAGCCTTGTTCAGACCCAAACTCTTCCCCCAAGATCCTGAAAACACAGCGGGGCTGGGAGAAGGATGACCACGGAGGATTTTTTTATACAGATCTCCTTGCACGATCGTTAAATAATATTATTAGACAGTCCATGAACGCATCCCTGTGCCGGGACAGCCACCCCTGTGCCGGAACACTCATCCCTGGGCCGGAATACCGATCCCCCGCGGCCCCCACCGTCCGCTCGGGGCTGTCCCCGTTCCCCGCTCACCTCCGAGCCCGGAGCACCCGCCCCGGTGCCCCCGGCCCGGCAGCGCTGCTCCCCGGGCTCCCCGCCATCGCCGCTCCTGGCGAAGAAGGGCGGAAGTCACCGGTACCGCACCGATGCGGCTATTCGACCTTCTCAAGATGGCGGCCGCGAAGGACCCCCCCCCCCCCGCCCCGGTCCGTCTATTCGACTGCCTGAATGCTCCCGCCTGCCCCAGGCGCCGCTGACCCCACAGTCGGTGTCCGCGTAGCGGGAAACGCCTCAGAAAATTGCGCGCAAGCGCTGGGCTGGCGTCGGCGTCGGCGTCGCGTTCAGGCAGCCGAATAGACGCAGCTTGGGGGGGGCCTTCCCTGCCGCCATATTGAGAAGGTCAGGAAACAGCGCACACGACCGCCATCTTTAGTGTGGCAGTGACGACACTTCCGCCCTTCGCCGCCATCTTGGGTGCTGGCAGAAGCCACTTCCGGTCGAGCCGCCATCTTTAGTGTGGTACACTTAGGGCCCCCGCCGCCCCTCACAAGGGCTTCTGTCTAGTCGGCTGCCTGAATCCGGCCCGGACTCCGACGCCGGCCCCGCGCTTTCCGCGCGATTTTCCGCCGTGCTTCCCGGTGCCAGGACACGGCTGGCGGGGTCAGCCGCGCCGGAGGCGGGCGACGGCTCCGCGACCGGCGGCAGGCATCGGCAGGGACACCTCTCGCAGGGGGCCTAGTGCGTCCGCCATCTTGAGTGTGGCGGAAGTGTAAACCACCTTCTGCAAGGTCCTGGCAGATAATAAAATAATAAAATCAAATAAATACTGTCATATTCTAATAAAAACGTCACTTAACGCCGTCCCGAGAGCGCGGAACTGCGCCTTCCTTTCCGAGCCGCCTCCTTGAGAGCGACACGCGGGCGGCTCGATTCCGACCGTGCCCGCCCGGTGCCTCCCGCCCGGGTCGCGCTGCGACCGCGCCTCTGCTGCCCGGCAAAACCGGCCCCGCCGGGCCGCCCCCCGCGCTGTCATTCCCCGCGGTCACCGCCCCGCACGGCGCCCGTTCCTTTCCATAGCTGTGGCCCCGCTCATGCACGGCCGTGTCCCTTGGCGCTGCCAACCGCCCTTCGCCCCTCCCCTCCGCTGACACACCCGGCCCCGCTCGCTCCCGCTCCTTGCCACGCTCGGCAGCCACCGAGGCCGCCGCCCTCTCGGCTCAGCCGCCACCGGGCGGCAGCAGCGCCGGGGCGCCGTGTCGGGGGCGGCAGTGCCGCGCTCTCGCCACCAGGCGGCAGCAGCGCCGCCCAGCTCAGCCCGGGGGCAGGCACAGAGCACAGGGAAAAGCCGGCTCCGGGCGCTCTGCAGCTCCTGCAGCCCGAGCGTCTCGGCTCCTGCGGCCAGGCGCTTGCTGCTTTCCTTCCTACAGAAAAACGCCGGCTCCTTATTCTCAAAACCTGCGGATCTCTATTCCCAGCTTCTTATATTGCTGTATGCGACAGAGTAGACAGAGAGGGCTGGCTTATTTCCAAATGAATTTACATCTAAATCACTAGCATTTGCCTATAGACGTAAAAGTGAAGAACTTAACAGGTTTTAGTATTCTGCACACAGCCCTCGCTGGGAGGAATGGTAAAAAGTTAAAAACAAATGAAATTTTAAAAGTAGAAAGTTAGAAACAAAGTTACAACGGCAGAAATTTAGAAACAAACAAAGAGGTAAAATACAAGAAACAAACAAATTTCTAAAGGGAGAAAGTTGAAAACAAACAAAGTTAGAAAAAAACAAACAAAAAAATTAGAAACAAACAAAATTAGAAAGGTAGAAATTTAGAAACAAAGTCAGAAAGGCAAGTGTTGAGCCTTTGACAGGGTACCCCTCCTTCTCGGACCAGGGTGAAAGAGCAGAGGAGGCTGCTGTTCTGCTAAGTTCTTTATTTCACGGTCTCACAGCTGTCTTGAAGGCAGAGTTCGAATGGGGTTACATGATACAGCCAAGCAGCAGCAGCAGGCAAAAACAGCTTCTTCTATATGCTCCATACACTCTATTTTTTCTTATAGAAGTGTGGATTCCATTTGTTCATTGACCAGTAAGATTAACACACGATTCTAGTTTTCCTTAAACCCATCCCGGTCTAATTCTAACAGTCGTAAGCCTCACACAAGTGTCATCTGCCCTTGTTCCATAAGGAATCCCTCTACAGACAGGGAGTTGTCACCGGCCCCGTGCTCATGGGCTGCAGGGGACACCCGCACTGAGGAGGAAATGGAAATGGGAAAGAGGGAACTGCAACCTGATGGGACGCACCTCTGGCACCACATTTCCTCTTCTTCCTGCTGTCCTGGAAAACCCCAAGTAAATCCGGTCCCTCAGACCTTGCACCCCTGAACACCAGGAGAGCCGGTGTTTTACCCAGATCCCAGTGCCCTGCACGGCTGCGCTGACACGAGCACAGGCCGATCGCTCCGCCCAGCACCATCCCTCATTTTCTTCCCATTGCTCCCCAAGCGGCCCCAAACCACCCCAGCGTGTCTGTGCCGGGGCCAGGGCCTGCCCCGAGCCCGACCAGAGGCTGTCACCCAGCCCTGCACCAGCTCCCACCCCCGGGTGAGCTGGGAATGCACTGAGAGCTCGGCTCCCCGGGCTCCCCAGCACCCAAACCGGTCCTCAGACACACAGAAATGCCCAACCTGCCCCTCTGGGCACAGCCAAACACCACAATTCCATCATCCCCAAGCAACTCTGGCACTTGCCTCTTCACCTCCGCCCATTTCCAGTAGCCGGGGCTAGGACCGGGCTGTCAAAAATAGCATTCCCTAGGCAGTTCATCCCAGCGCAGAGGAGAAGAGGAGCCTGTCCCTGACCCACACCATGGGCAGGACAAGGGGGGCCCTAGCTGGCTTTGCCTACTCCAGCACCAAAGCTCTTGGTCCCAAAGATGGGGCGAGTTCAGTGGTTTTTCCTGTCCTGAAAGAGAGCAGAAAAGGGAAGTTAATCCCACTGTGGAATCCAAGACTCCTGCATTTCCTATTTCTGCTCTGATTGCTCACCGTGGAGTTTTAGCCATGGAAAAAAAAGGAGAATGACACCATATCAAATAAAAAGTTGATTAATCCACGTAGGGGCTGTGGAGAGGATACAAAGGAGCTTTTCCATGATTTTGGGGCTTGAAGAGGGACTGAATTTCCCTCAAAGCTGGGAAGGGCCTGAGGATAATAAAGCAAAGGAGCAGCTTCATCTCTCCCTGGCAGAGAGCTCGGGGCTCCATTATGGATACAAATCAATCCCAGCAGGATTTCAAAGGGTTTCTTTAGGATGTCAGGTCCCTCTTTATCAGATCCCTGCTGGGATTCAGGGCCTGCCTGGTCACGGGGTGCTTTGATAAGGGCTGGATTTAAATCCCAGATCTGAGAACAGACATGAAAGGTCCCTGGGTTTCTAGGGGGTTGAAAAACTCAAGCTGGATTCGCTGCAGAGCTGAAAAATCAGGGTAAGAGAGAGCAAGGAGTGGCCAGCAGGCCCAGGCTCCTGATCACGCCCCTGGGATCCATGGGATCCATAGGATCCACGGCCTCTGGCACGCTGCTCCAGCACCCTGCAGGGTGACTGACAGCCGGGCAGGGGAAGGAGCCACCAGCAGCTCTGCCATGTGCACCATCATTCACCTTGCACGTGGCCTAAACAGCCACCAAGCACTGATGGACTGACTGAGCCGAAAATATCGGAGAGATCTCAGTTTGCACTCCAAATTCCCTGCAGCCTGTTCCCTTCCTGATCCATCCCTTCAAGCAGCAAGAGTGGAATTTCTTTCCATCGTTGCTCTTTCCCTCCTGTTTTCCACTCAACAAGAAAAAGAGCAGCCACGTGAACAGGAGTAAAAGCCCCAAACCCACAAAAAAGCACATTCTCAGCATCACTAATCCCTGCCAAACTGCCAGGAACCTTCCAAAACTACATCCAAGCTTGGAAACAGGGATCCAGTTGTTTGTTTAAGCAGCTATTGATCCAGTCTCTTCCAGCTAATTAAACTATTCACTATTTAAACTCATTAAACTGCTCATCCTGCTCCTGGCAGCCAGAGGCAAAGAAGAAATCGTGTCTAGATTAAATGGTGTTGGTGAATGTGCCCATCCCAGTCCTTGGAGAGGTTGGAATTGCATCCCTGTTCCTCTGCTCTCTTTTCCTTCCTTTTTCCTGCAGTGATTCCCACCCGGATTCCTCAGCTCCAGCTCTCTGAGCAGCCTCAGGGGGAGCATTTCATCCCCTTGGAGCCAACTCCATTTGTTGCATCCTTCATGCCTCAACCACCCCTAAAAGCAGGCAAGTGCTGATGGGCAGTGCAGCTGCTTCCACTTGGGAATGTTTCCAGTGGAACAGGGAGGGAATTCTGAGAAGCTTCCACCCACTGCACGTTATTGCTGGATAAAAGGTGAGGCAGCAAAGGATCAACAAAGGGAGATTTCAGCAAGACAAAGTCCAGACAGAGAGGCTGCAAGTGTGGCTGGGGCTGCTAAACTGGGAAAACTGCAAGGTCAGGCTGTGGGAACATGGATTATACTGATGTCTGGAACTGGTGTTGGGAAGAGAGGGAGAAGGAGAAGGAGAAGGAGAAGGAGAAGGAGAAGGAGAAGGAGAAGGAGAAGGAGAAGGAGAAGGAGAAGGAGAAGGAGAAGGAGAAGGAGAAGGAGAAGGAGAAGGAGAAGGAGAAGGAGAAGGAGAAGGAGAAGGAGAAGGAGAAGGAGGAGAGAAAGGGCCCAAAGTAACTGCACAGTGAATTTCCTTACCATGAGCCAGGCTCATTCCCTGAGCTGACCAATATCTCCGAGCTCCCCTTCATGGCACAGCCCTGCCAGTAAAGAACAGAAGTTCCTGCCGCTCCCACTGGAATTCTGTAGCGTGCCTGGCATTCCATACGTTATGCTGCCTGAGAATTCCTGCAGCCGTCCTCGGGAAGAGCAGTTCACTGCCACAGGAGGAACAAGAGGAAAGCAGTTGCCACTCTCGGGTTCTGTGCTCTGTAAAAAGTAAAACCAGATAAAGATCAAAGCTCCATAAAGCTGGAACCATCTCCAACCTCGGGACAGCACTTCTGTGGGAAAAGCGTGGATGGGCAATTAGGAAGGAGATGATCATGCAAATGGGTAAGGGGGGGAATTAAATTCTGCTGCTTTCTGATTGAGGCCTGCTTCAATTTGCAGCCTTTATAATATCAGTTTAATGGGACTTTTTGTGCTTTAAAAAGGTTTTTATTAGCTGGGGGTTGTCCCTGCCTGGACTGAGGCACAGCACAATGAGTCTCCTGCCTCCTGAAGCCGTGTCGTTATCCCAGCATCTGAAATTAAAAACCAGCACTCTGGGAAACCTCTCTACTCTGAGGAGAAGTGTGAGGAGTGTTTGGGTCTGTGGAGAGCCTGGAACAGCTCTGAGAGACACCAAACATCCTGTGGATCCCAATAAACAGCAAAACATGCCAGCAGCTCCTTCCAACACCGCCCTTGTAGGGAACTCTGTCACCCCAGTGGGTATTTGTGGGAGTAAGGAAGAAATCCCACTAATGACCTCAGTGTGATCACCTCTGGTTCGTCTGGGGATAAATCTCCTTTATCCTTCTGGGAGAATAAAGGAATCCAATGCTGCCTTAATCCCCTGCTCCTCGGAGTCTGCATTTCCAGAATCCATCTCCTGGCCCAGCATGGGAAGGGTTGTCCAGCGCTGGAACAGCTGCCCAGAGCAGTGGTGGAGTCACCAACCCTGGAAGTGCTCATAAAATACATGGATATGGCACTTGAGTGTTCATAAAATACCTGGGTAAATACATGGGTAAATATAGGAATAAATTCATGGGTAAATACATGGATAAACATATGGATAAATATAGGGATAAATATGTAGGGATAAATATGTATGGATAAATACAGACCTTGCTTCCCTGAACACCAGGAGAGCCGGTGTTTTACCCAGATCCCAGTGCCCTGCACGGCTGCGCTGACACGAGCGCAGGCTGACCGTTCCGCCCAGCACCATCCCTCATTTTCCTCCCACGGCTCCCCAAGCGGCCCCAAACCACCCCAGCGTGTCTGTGCCGGGGCCAGGGCCTGCCCCGAGCCCGACCAGAGCCCTGCACCAGCTCCCACCCCCGGGTGAGCTGGGAATGCACTGAGAGCTCGGCTCCCCGGGCTCCCCAGCACCCAAACCGGTCCTCAGACACACCGAAATGCCCAACCTGCCCCTCTGGGCACAGCCAAACACCACAATTCCATCATCCCCAAGCAACTCTGGCACTTGCCTCTTCACCTCCGCCCATTTCCAGTAGCCGGGGCTAGGACCGGGCTGTCAAAAATAGCATTCCCTAGGCAGTTCATCCCAGCGCAGAGGAGAAGAGGAGCCTGTCCCTGACCCACACCATGGGCAGGACAAGGGGGGCCCTAGCTGGCTTTGCCTACTCCAACACCACAGCTCTTGGTCCCAAAGATGGGGCGAGTTCAGTGGTTTTTCCTGTCCTGAAAGAGAGCAGAAAAGGGAAGTTAATCCCACTGTGGAATCCAAGACTCCTGCATTTCCTATTTCTGCTCTGATTGCTCACCGTGGAGTTTTAGCTATGGAAAAAAAAAGGAGAATGACACCATAGCAAATAAAAAGTGCCCTTTTCCAGCATTTTTATTCCAGGCATTAAAAGGATGCTCATTTCTCTTCTAGCATTGTTTCCCTCATTTTAGGAGAACCGTTTTCATCCCAGGCCCCACTCGTCAGTTGTTCGATCCTCTGGCACTGGATTTGGACAAAAGAAGGGACGCACCTGGACTGCAGGAAATCACTGAGAGAAACCCTTCCAAAACGTGACAGAGAAAAACAACAGGACATGCAGGAAGACACATCCCTCATTTGCACGTCTGGAACGCTTTTCTAAAGACTTCTCTGCATCTGGATGCTCTTTGCTCTTGGCTTTCTTCACAGGAATGCATTTGCTGCTAAACACGTCTCAGACCCTTACCTGATCGGGATAAGGTGGGATGGAGATGAAGACTCCCACAGGGAATAGCCAGGGAGATGCAGGGCCTGGGAACATCAAGGACGGAGAAGAGAAGGAACAGGGATTGTTTTTCTTGTTTAGAGCCAGCAGTGCTGTGAGCTTGGAGAACACACGGCACCGCAGGGATCCAGGGCAGGAGCGGGATAACTGCGGGATAAGGGGAATCTGCTCCCACTCCAGGGCTGTGCCAGTGAAGGAGGGGAATTTTTTAGTGCCTTCATTACACACAAAAACCAAACCCAGCACCACCGAGCTGGACTTTCGTGAGCCGCAAAACAAAGCGGCCCCTGGCCTTTGGGGGAACACAACCTCACCGAGTCACGGAGCCAGGGGATGACACTTGGGAATGATCCTTGCTGCTGCCTGCAGGCAAATCGGATGAGGGAGCCACAGGAGCTGCGGGGTTTCCTGCTCTTCCTGCAACGCCATCGGTCCAGACCAGGAGACCTTTCCTGGAACAGATCTTCCCTGTAAAGGGAGCTACACCAAAGCTCAAGCCCTCATTTAGAGACCCTTGGAAAAGCAAAGGTGAGAGGGGATTACCTGGAGCCCCAGGGGACCGAGGCGAAGGCGATGAAGAAGCAGACAGCAAAGTGCTTCCACTGCTTCTCACTCCAGCAAAGGGAACATCCCTGGAATTTCATGTCCGGCGTCGCTCCCAAACCCCACAGGTGAACCCACACGTACTCCAGGACTGATCTCCTTCAAACTTCCAGCAGCACAGACTCACCGGGAGGAACTGCGATCCAAGGACACACATCAGCAACCGTCTTCCCGCTTGCCCCTCTCTCCACATTTTCCCTTTCCAGCGGGATGCAGGTGCCACCCCCCAGAGGCAGGAAAACTGCCTTGCAATCCGCTACAAAACCTGCCTGGAAAGCCCAGGATGCCCGGAGCCAGCAGCCGTTTCTCCTGGAGCTCCTGCTGACAGGCATTTGAAGCCTGCTGTGCCTCACAGCTGCTTTTCTGCCAAGGGCATTCCCATCTTTTCTTTTTTAGCCCAAAGAAAGGTTTGCAAAGCTGAGTTTTGTGAGAAGCGCTTCATATTTGGATCATTCTTAACTTGGAGTTTCCCTTGGCACCAAAATCAGGGGCTCACCTTTTGCTTGGAGCTTGGCTGAAGTCCTCAGCAGTGCCAGGGAATGTGGCCATTGGAGGCTTTGGGCAGATTTGGCTCATCTGCCTTTTTAGGCCTTGTTTCTTTCTCTCAGCCTTCCCACTGGATTGTGGCCTCCGAGGAATACGTAAAATCCCATTCCATTCCTATTCTTTCGGACAATTTTTTGTACCGTCCCTGTACAAAACGAGGCCCCCTGTTCGGATGCTTTTCCCCACCGTTCCCCGGCACTTTCATCTGCCGGTGCATTCCCTGCGTTGCTTGGGCTCTTCCCAGCTCTCTGAGCTCCTTCACAAGGCAGCAGATCGATTTGGCCCAGGAACTAAACCCTCCCGAGGAATTGTCTGATGCCATCTCCGCATTTGACACCTGATCCTTGTGCTCAAAGGATCCCTCTTTCTTCCCTTCAGCCAATTCCAAGGCTCGCTGCCCCCAGCTGCGATCAGGCCCCAGCCTGATCCCTGCAGTCTTCCCTGCCGGGATCCTGCTCAGGAATCCCTGGGCTACAAATGTAAGAATTCATTCTTCCCACCCCTGCCCAGTTCCAAAGGATTTGGTGTCTGCCTTACCTGGCTGGAGCCTGCTTCCAACTCTGTTCTTGCTGCTTCTGCTGCTTTCCAGTTCCCAGGAATTCCACCGACGGAGCGACAGCGTTTTCCAGCTCCGCCAGGATTCCCTCTGCTGCGTTTGGGTGCTGGAAGGATATCAAAACCAGGCTCTCTGGGGCTTTACTATCAGGAAATTACATCCCCGGATTTGTTCATTTCCAAATATTATCTCTTCCCAACAAAGCACTGGGCATCCAAGGAATACAGAAAGTGATGGGCTGACCACTGCTTACTCCTCTGGAATGTCAGAGCTTGGAAAAAAAGGGCACTTGAGGCTTCTCCTGGTGCTGCCCGTGAGGTGTATTTTACTTGAGAGCCCCTTCCCGTGTCTTTCCCTGTATCCACCAAAAAATCCACCCCTTCATTCCCCAGCTGCTTGCTTCCTCCCTCTTTTCCTGTATCCAACAGAATTTTAACAGGTCAATAGTCCCCTCTGCAAGAGCACCTTTCATTCCAAACCTAAGAACAAACGAATCACTTCCCTTCCACCGTCCTTATTAGGATTCCACTGAGAGCAGTGGATGGAAAATGATCCTCTCCTGGTCCCTGCTGGATTCCCGGAGCAGGGATCCTTTCCCTCTTTCCCCCCACCACGGTGCCCTCCTCCCCCTCCCGCCCCACCCCACACCCTTTTCAGGCTTTGTTCCACAGCTTTTGCCTCCAGGCCTCAGATCCTTTCGTTCTCCACGAGCTCCCAGCAGCTCCACAGCCTTTCCTCTCCCATCCCGACCATTTCTCCGGGAATGGAGCTCCGCATTTCAATTGCCTTCTCTTTTCTCTGACTACTCCCACCAATCCAGAAGACCTAAAGCTGACACAAGGAACACTCGGTGCCCACAAATCCAAACCCAGACCCGGCCATCCCCAAACCAGCAACTCCCGGACAATTTGCGTTCATTCCAACCTAACACTGAGGACTCACCCAACCCTTCAAAATTCCCAAGAAATATCCTGTTGCCTTCACAGCTCCCAGGGGATTCTGCTTCGTGCTCACACGAAGGATTTGGGACTTCCCTGAAAAAACCCGTGCAGGGCACGCCGGAATCCCCGATCCCGTGAATCCGGGGAGCGTTAAAAGCTCGGTCCAGCCTGGGCCCCCGGAAATTTTTGCCAAATATCCCCCAAGTCCTCGGGATAACAGAACTCTCTGGTACTGCATTTTTGGCGTTGTAAAGCCTGGAATTCCTTTATTCCTAGTGCTGGGCTCTGCATATGGCCGAGAAAATCCCGGCCTCCACACAGACCCAGGTTCCAAACTTTTTGATACATTTTAGCAAGCCGAGAAATTCACCTTCCCTGCTTGTTCTTAAGGGCATCCTTCTCTTCCCTTACCCGGCGTGCTCTCTCCCACTGGGGGTGGGTTTTCCCCTTCCCATGCCAATTAGTCCCTACTTCTAGGAGGTTTAGGTACCTTTCTTCCCTGGCAGGGATTTCTTAACACAGCTACCGAGGCTTTGGGAGTCTCCTTTATCTTCTACTTTCTGGATCCAGAAATGCCACAATCCAGACGCCCAACTTCAACAAGACATCCTTTCTACCTAAAAACACACACTCTCAACTCTTAGATCTTTTAAAGTTTTACCCCCGCAAAATTCCCCTATTTTTCCACCACTGAATTCCTCAGTCCTGCTTCCAAGGATTTCTTGAATACCACGGGGCTTTTCTCAAGATTTACCCCCACGACCTTCCCTACGTGCCCACTGCTCATCACCTCATTTTTCCCTCAATGTGGTCGTTCTCCACCCCAGAGAGTTTGTCAAGTGTTGCCTCCAAAATGTTCCCCATCTCTCCACTACTCAGTTCCCCATTTTGCCTCCAAAATATTCAATCTGTCCCCTCCACATTGCATCCACTTTTACCCCCAGCGTTTTACTTCCTCTACAATATTGATTCAACCTTTTCCACCCCAAAAATCTGCATTCTCTCCCTTAAACAGCACCTCAGCTTTTCCCTCAAAAATGCCCCAGAGGGAAACTCAGATTCAGCCCCCAAACTCCCATTTGCCTACACAAACAGTTCTTGTGGCCCCTCTCAATTCCCCCAGGCTTTCAGCTCAAGGAAGAACTGGAAGCCTATTCCCTCATCTCCACCCTTGTTTTGCTTTCCTGGAAAACCTTGCGATCCCACACTTTCTCCAAGAGATCTGCTGGGACTACTGGAAGGTTTGCTCTCTCAGAGCGCCAGGGGGCTTTACAGCACTTGTTCCTCTGCATCTTTACCCTTTTATCAGCTTTCCCCTGGAACGGTGTTGTGGGAGAAGCTTGGAACTACCAGAAATGGATCACGTTCACATTTTTTCCCCACCAGTTTTTATCTGGTTTCAGATTCCTGGAATTACCCTCAAATGTGCCCTAGAACACTGCTGTGAAAGGATCAATGAGAAGAACAGCCGGAAAGCAGAAAACCACCTCCAGCAGCAGCCACAATGATCCCATTTCTCTTCTTACCTGGTCCTGCCAGAGCTCCCAACAGCCATTCCCATTCCAAAACAAGAGCTATGGAAGACATTCCTGCTGTCCGTGAGGGTGAGGCGGCAGTTCTGGATGTTCTTCGCTGTGCAATCAGACAACAAACAGAGTGTAAATGATCCTGGTGGTCCCTTCCAAGCCAAACCAGCCCGTGATTCCATGCGTGGATCAGCACCTGTTCCAGCTCCATTCCAGAAACCTCCTCCCACTAACCCAGAACTTTCCTTTTTCTGCTCAACATCAGGGGTTTGCTGCCGAGTGCCCCGGGCAGGGGACGCCTCAGCCTTCCCTGGGACCGCAGCATTCCCTGGGCTGCCTCAGCATCCCCTGCGCTGCTGTTCCACGCCCATCCCGTGGTCCAGCGCCTGCGCGGGCTGCAGTGCCGGGCTCTCCCCACGAGGCGGCAGCACCG
The DNA here is from genome assembly GCF_965178545.1 of Coloeus monedula. NCBI lineage: Eukaryota > Metazoa > Chordata > Aves > Passeriformes > Corvidae > Coloeus > Coloeus monedula. Next base: position 189,993 of record NW_028120731.1, on the reverse strand, counting down.
GGAGCGAGCAGCCCCGGCCGGTCCCGCTGTCTCGGGGCAGCTGCGCCTTTAACCCGCCCTGAGCCGGCGGGGCCGTGAACACAGCGGGCACAAACCCCACCGCTCCCCTTTATTTCACCCTCAGAGGCACAGGATCGCAGCATTTCCTGGGCTGCAAGGGACCCACAGGGAGCATCGAGTCCAAATCCTGGCCCTGCACCCCAAGAATCCCACCCTGTGCCCGAGAGCCTTGTTCAGACCCAAACTCTTCCCCCAAGATCCTGAAAACACAGCGGGGCTGGGAGAAGGATGACCACGGAGGATTTTTTAATACAGATCTCCTTGCACGATCGTTAAATAATATTATTAGACAGTCCATGAACGCATCCCTGTGCCGGGACAGCCACCCCTGTGCCGGAACACTCATCCCTGGGCCGGAATACCGATCCCCCGCGGCCCCCACCGTCCGCTCGGGGCTGTCCCCGTTCCCCGCTCACCTCCGAGCCCGGAGCACCCGCCCCGGTGCCCCCGGCCCGGCAGCGCTGCTCCCCGGGCTCCCCGCCATCGCCGCTCCTGGCGAAGAAGGGCGGAAGTCACCGGTACCGCACCGATGCGGCTATTCGACCTTCTCAAGATGGCGGCCGCGAAGGACCCCCCCCCCCCCCCCCGCCCCGGTCCGTCTATTCGACTGCCTGAATGCTCCCGCCTGCCCCAGGCGCCGCTGACCCCACAGTCGGTGTCCGCGTAGCGGGAAACGCCTCAGAAAATTGCGCGCAAGCGCTGGGCTGGCGTCGGCGTCGGCGTCGCGTTCAGGCAGCCGAATAGACGCAGCTTGGGGGGGGGGGCCTTCCCTGCCGCCATATTGAGAAGGTCAGGAAACAGCGCACACGACCGCCATCTTTAGTGTGGCAGTGACGACACTTCCGCCCTTCGCCGCCATCTTGGGTGCTGGCAGAAGCCACTTCCGGTCGAGCCGCCATCTTTAGTGTGGTACACTTAGGGCCCCCGCCGCCCCTCACAAGGGCTTCTGTCTAGTCGGCTGCCTGAATCCGGCCCGGACTCCGACGCCGGCCCCGCGCTTTCCGCGCGATTTTCCGCCGTGCTTCCCGGTGCGAGGACACGGCTGGCGGGGTCAGCCGCGCCGGAGGCGGGCGACGGCTCCGCGACCGGCGGCAGGCATCGGCAGGGACACCTCTCGCAGGGGGCCTAGTGCGTCCGCCATCTTGAGTGTGGCGGAAGTGTAAACCACCTTCTGCAAGGTCCTGGCAGATAATAAAATAATAAAATCAAATAAATACTGTCATATTCTAATAAAAACGTCACTTAACGCCGTCCCGAGAGCGCGGAACTGCGCCTTCCTTTCCGAGCCGCCTCCTTGAGAGCGACACGCGGGCGGCTCGATTCCGACCGTGCCCGCCCGGTGCCTCCCGCCCGGGTCGCGCTGCGACCGCGCCTCTGCTGCCCGGCAAAACCGGCCCCGCCGGGCCGCCCCCCGCGCTGTCATTCCCCGCGGTCACCGCCCCGCACGGCGCCCGTTCCTTTCCATAGCTGTGGCCCCGCTCATGCACGGCCGTGTCCCTTGGCGCTGCCAACCGCCCTTCGCCCCTCCCCTCCGCTGACACACCCGGCCCCGCTCGCTCCCGCTCCTTGCCACGCTCGGCAGCCACCGAGGCCGCCGCCCTCTCGGCTCAGCCGCCACCGGGCGGCAGCAGCGCCGGGGCGCCGTGTCGGGGGCGGCAGTGCCGCGCTCTCGCCACCAGGCGGCAGCAGCGCCGCCCAGCTCAGCCCGGGGGCAGGCACAGAGCACAGGGAAAAGCCGGCTCCGGGCGCTCTGCAGCTCCTGCAGCCCGAGCGTCTCGGCTCCTGCGGCCAGGCGCTTGCTGCTTTCCTTCCTACAGAAAAACGCCGGCTCCTTATTCTCAAAACCTGCGGATCTCTATTCCCAGCTTCTTATATTGCTGTATGCGACAGAGTAGACAGAGAGGGCTGGCTTATTTCCAAATGAATTTACATCTAAATCACTAGCATTTGCCTATAGACGTAAAAGTGAAGAACTTAACAGGTTTTAGTATTCTGCACACAGCCCTCGCTGGGAGGAATGGTAAAAAGTTAAAAACAAATGAAATTTTAAAAGTAGAAAGTTAGAAACAAAGTTACAACGGCAGAAATTTAGAAACAAACAAAGAGGTAAAATACAAGAAACAAACAAATTTCTAAAGGGAGAAAGTTGAAAACAAACAAAGTTAGAAAAAAACAAACAAAAAAATTAGAAACAAACAAAATTAGAAAGGTAGAAATTTAGAAACAAAGTCAGAAAGGCAAGTGTTGAGCCTTTGACAGGGTACCCCTCCTTCTCGGACCAGGGTGAAAGAGCAGAGGAGGCTGCTGTTCTGCTAAGTTCTTTATTTCACGGTCTCACAGCTGTCTTGAAGGCAGAGTTCGAATGGGGTTACATGATACAGCCAAGCAGCAGCAGCAGGCAAAAACAGCTTCTTCTATATGCTCCATACACTCTATTTTTTCTTATAGAAGTGTGGATTCCATTTGTTCATTGACCAGTAAGATTAACACACGATTCTAGTTTTCCTTAAACCCATCCCGGTCTAATTCTAACAGTCGTAAGCCTCACACAAGTGTCATCTGCCCTTGTTCCATAAGGAATCCCTCTACAGACAGGGAGTTGTCACCGGCCCCGTGCTCATGGGCTGCAGGGGACACCCGCACTGAGGAGGAAATGGAAATGGGAAAGAGGGAACTGCAACCTGATGGGACGCACCTCTGGCACCACATTTCCTCTTCTTCCTGCTGTCCTGGAAAACCCCAAGTAAATCCGGTCCCTCAGACCTTGCACCCCTGAACACCAGGAGAGCCGGTGTTTTACCCAGATCCCAGTGCCCTGCACGGCTGCGCTGACACGAGCACAGGCCGATCGCTCCGCCCAGCACCATCCCTCATTTTCTTCCCATTGCTCCCCAAGCGTCCCCAAACCACCCCAGCGTGTCTGTGCCGGGGCCAGGGCCTGCCCCGAGCCCGACCAGAGGCTGTCACCCAGCCCTGCACCAGCTCCCACCCCCGGGTGAGCTGGGAATGCACTGAGAGCTCGGCTCCCCGGGCTCCCCAGCACCCAAACCGGTCCTCAGACACACAGAAATGCCCAACCTGCCCCTCTGGGCACAGCCAAACACCACAATTCCATCATCCCCAAGCAACTCTGGCACTTGCCTCTTCACCTCCGCCCATTTCCAGTAGCCGGGGCTAGGACCGGGCTGTCAAAAATAGCATTCCCTAGGCAGTTCATCCCAGCGCAGAGGAGAAGAGGAGCCTGTCCCTGACCCACACCATGGGCAGGACAAGGGGGGCCCTAGCTGGCTTTGCCTACTCCAGCACCAAAGCTCTTGGTCCCAAAGATGGGGCGAGTTCAGTGGTTTTTCCTGTCCTGAAAGAGAGCAGAAAAGGGAAGTTAATCCCACTGTGGAATCCAAGACTCCTGCATTTCCTATTTCTGCTCTGATTGCTCACCGTGGAGTTTTAGCCATGGAAAAAAAAGGAGAATGACACCATATCAAATAAAAAGTTGATTAATCCACGTAGGGGCTGTGGAGAGGATACAAAGGAGCTTTTCCATGATTTTGGGGCTTGAAGAGGGACTGAATTTCCCTCAAAGCTGGGAAGGGCCTGAGGATAATAAAGCAAAGGAGCAGCTTCATCTCTCCCTGGCAGAGAGCTCGGGGCTCCATTATGGATACAAATCAATCCCAGCAGGATTTCAAAGGGTTTCTTTAGGATGTCAGGTCCCTCTTTATCAGATCCCTGCTGGGATTCAGGGCCTGCCTGGTCACGGGGTGCTTTGATAAGGGCTGGATTTAAATCCCAGATCTGAGAACAGACATGAAAGGTCCCTGGGTTTCTAGGGGGTTGAAAAACTCAAGCTGGATTCGCTGCAGAGCTGAAAAATCAGGGTAAGAGAGAGCAAGGAGTGGCCAGCAGGCCCAGGCTCCTGATCACGCCCCTGGGATCCATGGGATCCATAGGATCCACGGCCTCTGGCACGCTGCTCCAGCACCCTGCAGGGTGACTGACAGCCGGGCAGGGGAAGGAGCCACCAGCAGCTCTGCCATGTGCACCATCATTCACCTTGCACGTGGCCTAAACAGCCACCAAGCACTGATGGACTGACTGAGCCGAAAATATCGGAGAGATCTCAGTTTGCACTCCAAATTCCCTGCAGCCTGTTCCCTTCCTGATCCATCCCTTCAAGCAGCAAGAGTGGAATTCCTTCCATCGTTGCTCTTTCCCTCCTGTTTTCCACTCAACAAGAAAAAGAGCAGCCACGTGAACAGGAGTAAAAGCCCCAAACCCACAAAAAAGCACATTCTCAGCATCACTAATCCCTGCCAAACTGCCAGGAACCTTCCAAAACTACATCCAAGCTTGGAAACAGGGATCCAGTTGTTTGTTTAAGCAGCTATTGATCCAGTCTCTTCCAGCTAATTAAACTATTCACTATTTAAACTCATTAAACTGCTCATCCTGCTCCTGGCAGCCAGAGGCAAAGAAGAAATCGTGTCTAGATTAAATGGTGTTGGTGAATGTGCCCATCCCAGTCCTTGGAGAGGTTGGAATTGCATCCCTGTTCCTCTGCTCTCTTTTCCTTCCTTTTTCCTGCAGTGATTCCCACCCGGATTCCTCAGCTCCAGCTCTCTGAGCAGCCTCAGGGGGAGCATTTCATCCCCTTGGAGCCAACTCCATTTGTTGCATCCTTCATGCCTCAACCACCCCTAAAAGCAGGCAAGTGCTGATGGGCAGTGCAGCTGCTTCCACTTGGGAATGTTTCCAGTGGAACAGGGAGGGAATTCTGAGAAGCTTCCACCCACTGCACGTTATTGCTGGATAAAAGGTGAGGCAGCAAAGGATCAACAAAGGGAGATTTCAGCAAGACAAAGTCCAGACAGAGAGGCTGCAAGTGTGGCTGGGGCTGCTAAACTGGGAAAACTGCAAGGTCAGGCTGTGGGAACATGGATTATACTGATGTCTGGAACTGGTGTTGGGAAGAGAGGGAGAAGGAGAAGGAGAAGGAGAAGGAGAAGGAGAAGGAGAAGGAGAAGGAGAAGGAGAAGGAGAAGGAGAAGGAGAAGGAGAAGGAGAAGGAGAAGGAGAAGGAGAAGGAGAAGGAGAAGGAGAAGGAGAAGGAGAAGGAGAAGGAGGAGAGAAAGGGCCCAAAGTAACTGCACAGTGAATTTCCTTACCATGAGCCAGGCTCATTCCCTGAGCTGACCAATATCTCCGAGCTCCCCTTCATGGCACAGCCCTGCCAGTAAAGAACAGAAGTTCCTGCCGCTCCCACTGGAATTCTGTAGCGTGCCTGGCATTCCATACGTTATGCTGCCTGAGAATTCCTGCAGCCGTCCTCGGGAAGAGCAGTTCACTGCCACAGGAGGAACAAGAGGAAAGCAGTTGCCACTCTCGGGTTCTGTGCTCTGTAAAAAGTAAAACCAGATAAAGATCAAAGCTCCATAAAGCTGGAACCATCTCCAACCTCGGGACAGCACTTCTGTGGGAAAAGCGTGGATGGGCAATTAGGAAGGAGATGATCATGCAAATGGGTAAGGGGGGGAATTAAATTCTGCTGCTTTCTGATTGAGGCCTGCTTCAATTTGCAGCCTTTATAATATCAGTTTAATGGGACTTTTTGTGCTTTAAAAAGGTTTTTATTAGCTGGGGGTTGTCCCTGCCTGGACTGAGGCACAGCACAATGAGTCTCCTGCCTCCTGAAGCCGTGTCGTTATCCCAGCATCTGAAATTAAAAACCAGCACTCTGGGAAACCTCTCTACTCTGAGGAGAAGTGTGAGGAGTGTTTGGGTCTGTGGAGAGCCTGGAACAGCTCTGAGAGACACCAAACATCCTGTGGATCCCAATAAACAGCAAAACATGCCAGCAGCTCCTTCCAACACCGCCCTTGTAGGGAACTCTGTCACCCCAGTGGGTATTTGTGGGAGTAAGGAAGAAATCCCACTAATGACCTCAGTGTGATCACCTCTGGTTCGTCTGGGGATAAATCTCCTTTATCCTTCTGGGAGAATAAAGGAATCCAATGCTGCCTTAATCCCCTGCTCCTCGGAGTCTGCATTTCCAGAATCCATCTCCTGGCCCAGCATGGGAAGGGTTGTCCAGCGCTGGAACAGCTGCCCAGAGCAGTGGTGGAGTCACCAACCCTGGAAGTGCTCATAAAATACATGGATATGGCACTTGAGTGTTCATAAAATACCTGGGTAAATACATGGGTAAATATAGGAATAAATTCATGGGTAAATACATGGATAAACATATGGATAAATATAGGGATAAATATGTAGGGATAAATATGTATGGATAAATACAGACCTTGCTTCCCTGAACACCAGGAGAGCCGGTGTTTTACCCAGATCCCAGTGCCCTGCACGGCTGCGCTGACACGAGCGCAGGCTGACCGTTCCGCCCAGCACCATCCCTCATTTTCCTCCCACGGCTCCCCAAGCGGCCCCAAACCACCCCAGCGTGTCTGTGCCGGGGCCAGGGCCTGCCCCGAGCCCGACCAGAGCCCTGCACCAGCTCCCACCCCCGGGTGAGCTGGGAATGCACTGAGAGCTCGGCTCCCCGGGCTCCCCAGCACCCAAACCGGTCCTCAGACACACCGAAATGCCCAACCTGCCCCTCTGGGCACAGCCAAACACCACAATTCCATCATCCCCAAGCAACTCTGGCACTTGCCTCTTCACCTCCGCCCATTTCCAGTAGCCGGGGCTAGGACCGGGCTGTCAAAAATAGCATTCCCTAGGCAGTTCATCCCAGCGCAGAGGAGAAGAGGAGCCTGTCCCTGACCCACACCATGGGCAGGACAAGGGGGGCCCTAGCTGGCTTTGCCTACTCCAACACCACAGCTCTTGGTCCCAAAGATGGGGCGAGTTCAGTGGTTTTTCCTGTCCTGAAAGAGAGCAGAAAAGGGAAGTTAATCCCACTGTGGAATCCAAGACTCCTGCATTTCCTATTTCTGCTCTGATTGCTCACCGTGGAGTTTTAGCTATGGAAAAAAAAAGGAGAATGACACCATAGCAAATAAAAAGTGCCCTTTTCCAGCATTTTTATTCCAGGCATTAAAAGGATGCTCATTTCTCTTCTAGCATTGTTTCCCTCATTTTAGGAGAACCGTTTTCATCCCAGGCCCCACTCGTCAGTTGTTCGATCCTCTGGCACTGGATTTGGACAAAAGAAGGGACGCACCTGGACTGCAGGAAATCACTGAGAGAAACCCTTCCAAAACGTGACAGAGAAAAACAACAGGAGATGCAGGAAGACACATCCCTCATTTGCACGTCTGGAACGCTTTTCTAAAGACTTCTCTGCATCTGGATGCTCTTTGCTCTTGGCTTTCTTCACAGGAATGCATTTGCTGCTAAACACGTCTCAGACCCTTACCTGATCGGGATAAGGTGGGATGGAGATGAAGACTCCCACAGGGAATAGCCAGGGAGATGCAGGGCCTGGGAACATCAAGGACGGAGAAGAGAAGGAACAGGGATTGTTTTTCTTGTTTAGAGCCAGCAGTGCTGTGAGCTTGGAGAACACACGGCACCGCAGGGATCCAGGGCAGGAGCGGGATAACTGCGGGATAAGGGGAATCTGCTCCCACTCCAGGGCTGTGCCAGTGAAGGAGGGGAATTTTTTAGTGCCTTCATTACACACAAAAACCAAACCCAGCACCACCGAGCTGGACTTTCGTGAGCCGCAAAACAAAGCGGCCCCTGGCCTTTGGGGGAACACAACCTCACCGAGTCACGGAGCCAGGGGATGACACTTGGGAATGATCCTTGCTGCTGCCTGCAGGCAAATCGGATGAGGGAGCCACAGGAGCTGCGGGGTTTCCTGCTCTTCCTGCAACGCCATCGGTCCAGACCAGGAGACCTTTCCTGGAACAGATCTTCCCTGTAAAGGGAGCTACACCAAAGCTCAAGCCCTCATTTAGAGACCCTTGGAAAAGCAAAGGTGAGAGGGGATTACCTGGAGCCCCAGGGGACCGAGGCGAAGGCGATGAAGAAGCAGACAGCAAAGTGCTTCCACTGCTTCTCACTCCAGCAAAGGGAACATCCCTGGAATTTCATGTCCGGCATCGCTCCCAAACCCCACAGGTGAACCCACACGTACTCCAGGACTGATCTCCTTCAAACTTCCAGCAGCACAGACTCACCGGGAGGAACTGCGATCCAAGGACACACATCAGCAACCGTCTTCCCGCTTGCCCCTCTCTCCACATTTTCCCTTTCCAGCGGGATGCAGGTGCCACCCCCCAGAGGCAGGAAAACTGCCTTGCAATCCGCTACAAAACCTGCCTGGAAAGCCCAGGATGCCCGGAGCCAGCAGCCGTTTCTCCTGGAGCTCCTGCTGACAGGCATTTGAAGCCTGCTGTGCCTCACAGCTGCTTTTCTGCCAAGGGCATTCCCATCTTTTCTTTTTTAGCCCAAAGAAAGGTTTGCAAAGCTGAGTTTTGTGAGAAGCGCTTCATATTTGGATCATTCTTAACTTGGAGTTTCCCTTGGCACCAAAATCAGGGGCTCACCTTTTGCTTGGAGCTTGGCTGAAGTCCTCAGCAGTGCCAGGGAATGTGGCCATTGGAGGCTTTGGGCAGATTTGGCTCATCTGCCTTTTTAGGCCTTGTTTCTTTCTCTCAGCCTTCCCACTGGATTGTGGCCTCCGAGGAATACGTAAAATCCCATTCCATTCCTATTCTTTCGGACAATTTTTTGTACCGTCCCTGTACAAAACGAGGCCCCCTGTTCGGATGCTTTTCCCCACCGTTCCCCGGCACTTTCATCTGCCGGTGCATTCCCTGCGTTGCTTGGGCTCTTCCCAGCTCTCTGAGCTCCTTCACAAGGCAGCAGATCGATTTGGCCCAGGAACTAAACCCTCCCGAGGAATTGTCTGATGCCATCTCCGCATTTGACACCTGATCCTTGTGCTCAAAGGATCCCTCTTTCTTCCCTTCAGCCAATTCCAAGGCTCGCTGCCCCCAGCTGCGATCAGGCCCCAGCCTGATCCCTGCAGTCTTCCCTGCCGGGATCCTGCTCAGGAATCCCTGGGCTACAAATGTAAGAATTCATTCTTCCCACCCCTGCCCAGTTCCAAAGGATTTGGTGTCTGCCTTACCTGGCTGGAGCCTGCTTCCAACTCTGTTCTTGCTGCTTCTGCTGCTTTCCAGTTCCCAGGAATTCCACCGACGGAGCGACAGCGTTTTCCAGCTCCGCCAGGATTCCCTCTGCTGCGTTTGGGTGCTGGAAGGATATCAAAACCAGGCTCTCTGGGGCTTTACTATCAGGAAATTACATCCCCGGATTTGTTCATTTCCAAATATTATCTCTTCCCAACAAAGCACTGGGCATCCAAGGAATACAGAAAGTGATGGGCTGACCACTGCTTACTCCTCTGGAATGTCAGAGCTTGGAAAAAAAGGGCACTTGAGGCTTCTCCTGGTGCTGCCCGTGAGGTGTATTTTACTTGAGAGCCCCTTCCCGTGTCTTTCCCTGTATCCACCAAAAAATCCACCCCTTCATTCCCCAGCTGCTTGCTTCCTCCCTCTTTTCCTGTATCCAACAGAATTTTAACAGGTCAATAGTCCCCTCTGCAAGAGCACCTTTCATTCCAAACCTAAGAACAAACGAATCACTTCCCTTCCACCGTCCTTATTAGGATTCCACTGAGAGCAGTGGATGGAAAATGATCCTCTCCTGGTCCCTGCTGGATTCCCGGAGCAGGGATCCTTTCCCTCTTTCCCCCCACCACGGTGCCCTCCTCCCCCTCCCGCCCCACCCCACACCCTTTTCAGGCTTTGTTCCACAGCTTTTGCCTCCAGGCCTCAGATCCTTTCGTTCTCCACGAGCTCCCAGCAGCTCCACAGCCTTTCCTCTCCCATCCCGACCATTTCTCCGGGAATGGAGCTCCGCATTTCAATTGCCTTCTCTTTTCTCTGACTACTCCCACCAATCCAGAAGACCTAAAGCTGACACAAGGAACACTCGGTGCCCACAAATCCAAACCCAGACCCGGCCATCCCCAAACCAGCAACTCCCGGACAATTTGCGTTCATTCCAACCTAACACTGAGGACTCACCCAACCCTTCAAAATTCCCAAGAAATATCCTGTTGCCTTCACAGCTCCCAGGGGATTCTGCTTCGTGCTCACACGAAGGATTTGGGACTTCCCTGAAAAAACCCGTGCAGGGCACGCCGGAATCCCCGATCCCGAGAATCCGGGGAGCGTTAAAAGCTCGGTCCAGCCTGGGCCCCCGGAAATTTTTGCCAAATATCCCCCAAGTCCTCGGGATAACAGAACTCTCTGGTACTGCATTTTTGGCGTTGTAAAGCCTGGAATTCCTTTATTCCTAGTGCTGGGCTCTGCATATGGCCGAGAAAATCCCGGCCTCCACACAGACCCAGGTTCCAAACTTTTTGATACATTTTAGCAAGCCGAGAAATTCACCTTCCCTGCTTGTTCTTAAGGGCATCCTTCTCTTCCCTTACCCGGCGTGCTCTCTCCCACTGGGGGTGGGTTTTCCCCTTCCCATGCCAATTAGTCCCTACTTCTAGGAGGTTTAGGTACCTTTCTTCCCTGGCAGGGATTTCTTAACACAGCTACCGAGGCTTTGGGAGTCTCCTTTATCTTCTACTTTCTGGATCCAGAAATGCCACAATCCAGACGCCCAACTTCAACAAGACATCCTTTCTACCTAAAAACACACACTCTCAACTCTTAGATCTTTTAAAGTTTTACCCCCGCAAAATTCCCCTATTTTTCCACCACTGAATTCCTCAGTCCTGCTTCCAAGGATTTCTTGAATACCACGGGGCTTTTCTCAAGATTTACCCCCACGACCTTCCCTACGTGCCCACTGCTCATCACCTCATTTTTCCCTCAATGTGGTCGTTCTCCACCCCAGAGAGTTTGTCAAGTGTTGCCTCCAAAATGTTCCCCATCTCTCCACTACTCAGTTCCCCATTTTGCCTCCAAAATATTCAATCTGTCCCCTCCACATTGCATCCACTTTTACCCCCAGCGTTTTACTTCCTCTACAATATTGATTCAACCTTTTCCACCCCAAAAATCTGCATTCTCTCCCTTAAACAGCACCTCAGCTTTTCCCTCAAAAATGCCCCAGAGGGAAACTCAGATTCAGCCCCCAAACTCCCATTTGCCTACACAAACAGTTCTTGTGGCCCCTCTCAATTCCCCCAGGCTTTCAGCTCAAGGAAGAACTGGAAGCCTATTCCCTCATCTCCACCCTTGTTTTGCTTTCCTGGAAAACCTTGCGATCCCACACTTTCTCCAAGAGATCTGCTGGGACTACTGGAAGGTTTGCTCTCTCAGAGCGCCAGGGGGCTTTACAGCACTTGTTCCTCTGCATCTTTACCCTTTTATCAGCTTTCCCCTGGAACGGTGTTGTGGGAGAAGCTTGGAACTACCAGAAATGGATCACGTTCACATTTTTTCCCCACCAGTTTTTATCTGGTTTCAGATTCCTGGAATTACCCTCAAATGTGCCCTAGAACACTGCTGTGAAAGGATCAATGAGAAGAACAGCCGGAAAGCAGAAAACCACCTCCAGCAGCAGCCACAATGATCCCATTTCTCTTCTTACCTGGTCCTGCCAGAGCTCCCAGCAGCCATTCCCATTCCAAAACAAGAGCTATGGAAGACATTCCTGCTGTCCGTGAGGGTGAGGCGGCAGTTCTGGATGTTCTTCGCTGTGCAATCAGACAACAAACAGAGTGTAAATGATCCTGGTGGTCCCTTCCAAGCCAAACCAGCCCGTGATTCCATGCGTGGATCAGCACCTGTTCCAGCTCCATTCCAGAAACCTCCTCCCACTAACCCAGAACTTTCCTTTTTCTGCTCAACATCAGGGGTTTGCTGCCGAGTGCCCCGGGCAGGGGACGCCTCAGCCTTCCCTGGGACCGCAGCATTCCCTGGGCTGCCTCAGCATCCCCTGCGCTGCTGTTCCACGCCCATCCCGTGGTCCAGCGCCTGCGCGGGCTGCAGTGCCGGGCTCTCCCCACGAGGCGGCAGCACCGGGAGCGAGCAGCCCCGGCCGGTCCCGCTGTCTCGGGGCAGCTGCGCCTTTAACCCGCCCTGAGCCGGCGGGGCCGTGAACACAGCGGGCACAAACCCCACCGCTCCCCTTTATTTCACCCTCAGAGGCACAGGATCGCAGCATTTCCTGGGCTGCAAGGGACCCACAGGGAGCATCGAGTCCAAATCCTGGCCCTGCACCCCAAGAATCCCACCCTGTGCCCGAGAGCCTTGTTCAGACCCAAACTCTTCCCCCAAGATCCTGAAAACACAGCGGGGCTGGGAGAAGGATGACCACGGAGGATTTTTTTATACAGATCTCCTTGCACGATCGTTAAATAATATTATTAGACAGTCCATGAACGCATCCCTGTGCCGGGACAGCCACCCCTGTGCCGGAACACTCATCCCTGGGCCGGAATACCGATCCCCCGCGGCCCCCACCGTCCGCTCGGGGCTGTCCCCGTTCCCCGCTCACCTCCGAGCCCGGAGCACCCGCCCCGGTGCCCCCGGCCCGGCAGCGCTGCTCCCCGGGCTCCCCGCCATCGCCGCTCCTGGCGAAGAAGGGCGGAAGTCACCGGTACCGCACCGATGCGGCTATTCGACCTTCTCAAGATGGCGGCCGCGAAGGACCCCCCCCCCCCCCCCCCGCCCCGGTCCGTCTATTCGACTGCCTGAATGCTCCCGCCTGCCCCAGGCGCCGCTGACCCCACAGTCGGTGTCCGCGTAGCGGGAAACGCCTCAGAAAATTGCGCGCAAGCGCTGGGCTGGCGTCGGCGTCGGCGTCGCGTTCAGGCAGCCGAATAGACGCAGCTTGGGGGGGGGCCTTCCCTGCCGCCATATTGAGAAGGTCAGGAAACAGCGCACACGACCGCCATCTTTAGTGTGGCAGTGACGACACTTCCGCCCTTCGCCGCCATCTTGGGTGCTGGCAGAAGCCACTTCCGGTCGAGCCGCCATCTTTAGTGTGGTACACTTAGGGCCCCCGCCGCCCCTCACAAGGGCTTCTGTCTAGTCGGCTGCCTGAATCCGGCCCGGACTCCGACGCCGGCCCCGCGCTTTCCGCGCGATTTTCCGCCGTGCTTCCCGGTGCGAGGACACGGCTGGCGGGGTCAGCCGCGCCGGAGGCGGGCGACGGCTCCGCGACCGGCGGCAGGCATCGGCAGGGACACCTCTCGCAGGGGGCCTACTGCGTCCGCCATCTTGAGTGTGGCGGAAGTGTAAACCACCTTCTGCAAGGTCCTGGCAGATAATAAAATAATAAAATCAAATAAATACTGTCATATTCTAATAAAAACGTCACTTAACGCCGTCCCGAGAGCGCGGAACTGCGCCTTCCTTTCCGAGCCGCCTCCTTGAGAGCGACACGCGGGCGGCTCGATTCCGACCGTGCCCGCCCGGTGCCTCCCGCCCGGGTCGCGCTGCGACCGCGCCTCTGCTGCCCGGCAAAACCGGCCCCGCCGGGCCGCCCCCCGCGCTGTCATTCCCCGCGGTCACCGCCCCGCACGGCGCCCGTTCCTTTCCATAGCTGTGGCCCCGCTCATGCACGGCCGTGTCCCTTGGCGCTGCCAACCGCCCTTCGCCCCTCCCCTCCGCTGACACACCCGGCCCCGCTCGCTCCCGCTCCTTGCCACGCTCGGCAGCCACCGAGGCCGCCGCCCTCTCGGCTCAGCCGCCACCGGGCGGCAGCAGCGCCGGGGCGCCGTGTCGGGGGCGGCAGTGCCGCGCTCTCGCCACCAGGCGGCAGCAGCGCCGCCCAGCTCAGCCCGGGGGCAGGCACAGAGCACAGGGAAAAGCCGGCTCCGGGCGCTCTGCAGCTCCTGCAGCCCGAGCGTCTCGGCTCCTGCGGCCAGGCGCTTGCTGCTTTCCTTCCTACAGAAAAACGCCGGCTCCTTATTCTCAAAACCTGCGGATCTCTATTCCCAGCTTCTTATATTGCTGTATGCGACAGAGTAGACAGAGAGGGCTGGCTTATTTCCAAATGAATTTACATCTAAATCACTAGCATTTGCCTATAGACGTAAAAGTGAAGAACTTAACAGGTTTTAGTATTCTGCACACAGCCCTCGCTGGGAGGAAGGGTAAAAAGTTAAAAACAAATGAAATTTTAAAAGTAGAAAGTTAGAAACAAAGTTACAACGGCAGAAATTTAGAAACAAACAAAGAGGTAAAATACAAGAAACAAACAAATTTCTAAAGGGAGAAAGTTGAAAACAAACAAAGTTAGAAAAAAACAAACAAAAAAATTAGAAACAAACAAAATTAGAAAGGTAGAAATTTAGAAACAAAGTCAGAAAGGCAAGTGTTGAGCCTTTGACAGGGTACCCCTCCTTCTCGGACCAGGGTGAAAGAGCAGAGGAGGCTGCTGTTCTGCTAAGTTCTTTATTTCACGGTCTCACAGCTGTCTTGAAGGCAGAGTTCGAATGGGGTTACATGATACAGCCAAGCAGCAGCAGCAGGCAAAAACAGCTTCTTCTATATGCTCCATACACTCTATTTTTTCTTATAGAAGTGTGGATTCCATTTGTTCATTGACCAGTAAGATTAACACACGATTCTAGTTTTCCTTAAACCCATCCCGGTCTAATTCTAACAGTCGTAAGCCTCACACAAGTGTCATCTGCCCTTGTTCCATAAGGAATCCCTCTACAGACAGGGAGTTGTCACCGGCCCCGTGCTCATGGGCTGCAGGGGACACCCGCACTGAGGAGGAAATGGAAATGGGAAAGAGGGAACTGCAACCTGATGGGACGCACCTCTGGCACCACATTTCCTCTTCTTCCTGCTGTCCTGGAAAACCCCAAGTAAATCCGGTCCCTCAGACCTTGCACCCCTGAACACCAGGAGAGCCGGTGTTTTACCCAGATCCCAGTGCCCTGCACGGCTGCGCTGACACGAGCACAGGCCGATCGCTCCGCCCAGCACCATCCCTCATTTTCTTCCCATTGCTCCCCAAGCGTCCCCAAACCACCCCAGCGTGTCTGTGCCGGGGCCAGGGCCTGCCCCGAGCCCGACCAGAGGCTGTCACCCAGCCCTGCACCAGCTCCCACCCCCGGGTGAGCTGGGAATGCACTGAGAGCTCGGCTCCCCGGGCTCCCCAGCACCCAAACCGGTCCTCAGACACACAGAAATGCCCAACCTGCCCCTCTGGGCACAGCCAAACACCACAATTCCATCATCCCCAAGCAACTCTGGCACTTGCCTCTTCACCTCCGCCCATTTCCAGTAGCCGGGGCTAGGACCGGGCTGTCAAAAATAGCATTCCCTAGGCAGTTCATCCCAGCGCAGAGGAGAAGAGGAGCCTGTCCCTGACCCACACCATGGGCAGGACAAGGGGGGCCCTAGCTGGCTTTGCCTACTCCAACACCAAAGCTCTTGGTCCCAAAGATGGGGCGAGTTCAGTGGTTTTTCCTGTCCTGAAAGAGAGCAGAAAAGGGAAGTTAATCCCACTGTGGAATCCAAGACTCCTGCATTTCCTATTTCTGCTCTGATTGCTCACCGTGGAGTTTTAGCCATGGAAAAAAAAGGAGAATGACACCATATCAAATAAAAAGTTGATTAATCCACGTAGGGGCTGTGGAGAGGATACAAAGGAGCTTTTCCATGATTTTGGGGCTTGAAGAGGGACTGAATTTCCCTCAAAGCTGGGAAGGGCCTGAGGATAATAAAGCAAAGGAGCAGCTTCATCTCTCCCTGGCAGAGAGCTCGGGGCTCCATTATGGATACAAATCAATCCCAGCAGGATTTCAAAGGGTTTCTTTAGGATGTCAGGTCCCTCTTTATCAGATCCCTGCTGGGATTCAGGGCCTGCCTGGTCACGGGGTGCTTTGATAAGGGCTGGATTTAAATCCCAGATCTGAGAACAGACATGAAAGGTCCCTGGGTTTCTAGGGGGTTGAAAAACTCAAGCTGGATTCGCTGCAGAGCTGAAAAATCAGGGTAAGAGAGAGCAAGGAGTGGCCAGCAGGCCCAGGCTCCTGATCACGCCCCTGGGATCCATGGGATCCATAGGATCCACGGCCTCTGGCACGCTGCTCCAGCACCCTGCAGGGTGACTGACAGCCGGGCAGGGGAAGGAGCCACCAGCAGCTCTGCCATGTGCACCATCATTCACCTTGCACGTGGCCTAAACAGCCACCAAGCACTGATGGACTGACTGAGCCGAAAATATCGGAGAGATCTCAGTTTGCACTCCAAATTCCCTGCAGCCTGTTCCCTTCCTGATCCATCCCTTCAAGCAGCAAGAGTGGAATTCCTTCCATCGTTGCTCTTTCCCTCCTGTTTTCCACTCAACAAGAAAAAGAGCAGCCACGTGAACAGGAGTAAAAGCCCCAAACCCACAAAAAAGCACATTCTCAGCATCACTAATCCCTGCCAAACTGCCAGGAACCTTCCAAAACTACATCCAAGCTTGGAAACAGGGATCCAGTTGTTTGTTTAAGCAGCTATTGATCCAGTCTCTTCCAGCTAATTAAACTATTCACTATTTAAACTCATTAAACTGCTCATCCTGCTCCTGGCAGCCAGAGGCAAAGAAGAAATCGTGTCTAGATTAAATGGTGTTGGTGAATGTGCCCATCCCAGTCCTTGGAGAGGTTGGAATTGCATCCCTGTTCCTCTGCTCTCTTTTCCTTCCTTTTTCCTGCAGTGATTCCCACTCGGATTCCTCAGCTCCAGCTCTCTGAGCAGCCTCAGGGGGAGCATTTCATCCCCTTGGAGCCAACTCCATTTGTTGCATCCTTCATGCCTCAACCACCCCTAAAAGCAGGCAAGTGCTGATGGGCAGTGCAGCTGCTTCCACTTGGGAATGTTTCCAGTGGAACAGGGAGGGAATTCTGAGAAGCTTCCACCCACTGCACGTTACTGCTGGATAAAAGGTGAGGCAGCAAAGGATCAACAAAGGGAGATTTCAGCAAGACAAAGTCCAGACAGAGAGGCTGCAAGTGTGGCTGGGGCTGCTAAACTGGGAAAACTGCAAGGTCAGGCTGTGGGAACATGGATTATACTGATGTCTGGAACTGGTGTTGGGAAGAGAGGGAGAAGGAGAAGGAGAAGGAGAAGGAGAAGGAGAAGGAGAAGGAGAAGGAGAAGGAGAAGGAGAAGGAGAAGGAGAAGGAGAAGGAGAAGGAGAAGGAGAAGGAGAAGGAGAAGGAGAAGGAGAAGGAGAAGGAGGAGAGAAAGGGCCCAAAGTAACTGCACAGTGAATTTCCTTACCATGAGCCAGGCTCATTCCCTGAGCTGACCAATATCTCCGAGCTCCCCTTCATGGCACAGCCCTGCCAGTAAAGAACAGAAGTTCCTGCCGCTCCCACTGGAATTCTGTAGCGTGCCTGGCATTCCATACGTTATGCTGCCTGAGAATTCCTGCAGCCGTCCTCGGGAAGAGCAGTTCACTGCCACAGGAGGAACAAGAGGAAAGCAGTTGCCACTCTCGGGTTCTGTGCTCTGTAAAAAGTAAAACCAGATAAAGATCAAAGCTCCATAAAGCTGGAACCATCTCCAACCTCGGGACAGCACTTCTGTGGGAAAAGCGTGGATGGGCAATTAGGAAGGAGATGATCATGCAAATGGGTAAGGGGGGGAATTAAATTCTGCTGCTTTCTGATTGAGGCCTGCTTCAATTTGCAGCCTTTATAATATCAGTTTAATGGGACTTTTTGTGCTTTAAAAAGGTTTTTATTAGCTGGGGGTTGTCCCTGCCTGGACTGAGGCACAGCACAATGAGTCTCCTGCCTCCTGAAGCCGTGTCGTTATCCCAGCATCTGAAATTAAAAACCAGCACTCTGGGAAACCTCTCTACTCTGAGGAGAAGTGTGAGGAGTGTTTGGGTCTGTGGAGAGCCTGGAACAGCTCTGAGAGACACCAAACATCCTGTGGATCCCAATAAACAGCAAAACATGCCAGCAGCTCCTTCCAACACCGCCCTTGTAGGGAACTCTGTCACCCCAGTGGGTATTTGTGGGAGTAAGGAAGAAATCCCACTAATGACCTCAGTGTGATCACCTCTGGTTCGTCTGGGGATAAATCTCCTTTATCCTTCTGGGAGAATAAAGGAATCCAATGCTGCCTTAATCCCCTGCTCCTCGGAGTCTGCATTTCCAGAATCCATCTCCTGGCCCAGCATGGGAAGGGTTGTCCAGCGCTGGAACAGCTGCCCAGAGCAGTGGTGGAGTCACCAACCCTGGAAGTGCTCATAAAATACATGGATATGGCACTTGAGTGTTCATAAAATACCTGGGTAAATACATGGGTAAATATAGGAATAAATTCATGGGTAAATACATGGATAAACATATGGATAAATATAGGGATAAATATGTAGGGATAAATATGTATGGATAAATACAGACCTTGCTTCCCTGAACACCAGGAGAGCCGGTGTTTTACCCAGATCCCAGTGCCCTGCACGGCTGCGCTGACACGAGCGCAGGCTGACCGTTCCGCCCAGCACCATCCCTCATTTTCCTCCCACGGCTCCCCAAGCGGCCCCAAACCACCCCAGCGTGTCTGTGCCGGGGCCAGGGCCTGCCCCGAGCCCGACCAGAGCCCTGCACCAGCTCCCACCCCCGGGTGAGCTGGGAATGCACTGAGAGCTCGGCTCCCCGGGCTCCCCAGCACCCAAACCGGTCCTCAGACACACAGAAATGCCCAACCTGCCCCTCTGGGCACAGCCAAACACCACAATTCCATCATCCCCAAGCAACTCTGGCACTTGCCTCTTCACCTCCGCCCATTTCCAGTAGCCGGGGCTAGGACCGGGCTGTCAAAAATAGCATTCCCTAGGCAGTTCATCCCAGCGCAGAGGAGAAGAGGAGCCTGTCCCTGACCCACACCATGGGCAGGACAAGGGGGGCCCTAGCTGGCTTTGCCTACTCCAACACCACAGCTCTTGGTCCCAAAGATGGGGCGAGTTCAGTGGTTTTTCCTGTCCTGAAAGAGAGCAGAAAAGGGAAGTTAATCCCACTGTGGAATCCAAGACTCCTGCATTTCCTATTTCTGCTCTGATTGCTCACCGTGGAGTTTTAGCTATGGAAAAAAAAAGGAGAATGACACCATAGCAAATAAAAAGTGCCCTTTTCCAGCATTTTTATTCCAGGCATTAAAAGGATGCTCATTTCTCTTCTAGCATTGTTTCCCTCATTTTAGGAGAACCGTTTTCATCCCAGGCCCCACTCGTCAGTTGTTCGATCCTCTGGCACTGGATTTGGACAAAAGAAGGGACGCACCTGGACTGCAGGAAATCACTGAGAGAAACCCTTCCAAAACGTGACAGAGAAAAACAACAGGAGATGCAGGAAGACACATCCCTCATTTGCACGTCTGGAACGCTTTTCTAAAGACTTCTCTGCATCTGGATGCTCTTTGCTCTTGGCTTTCTTCACAGGAATGCATTTGCTGCTAAACACGTCTCAGACCCTTACCTGATCGGGATAAGGTGGGATGGAGATGAAGACTCCCACAGGGAATAGCCAGGGAGATGCAGGGCCTGGGAACATCAAGGACGGAGAAGAGAAGGAACAGGGATTGTTTTTCTTGTTTAGAGCCAGCAGTGCTGTGAGCTTGGAGAACACACGGCACCGCAGGGATCCAGGGCAGGAGCGGGATAACTGCGGGATAAGGGGAATCTGCTCCCACTCCAGGGCTGTGCCAGTGAAGGAGGGGAATTTTTTAGTGCCTTCATTACACACAAAAACCAAACCCAGCACCACCGAGCTGGACTTTCGTGAGCCGCAAAACAAAGCGGCCCCTGGCCTTTGGGGGAACACAACCTCACCGAGTCACGGAGCCAGGGGATGACACTTGGGAATGATCCTTGCTGCTGCCTGCAGGCAAATCGGATGAGGGAGCCACAGGAGCTGCGGGGTTTCCTGCTCTTCCTGCAACGCCATCGGTCCAGACCAGGAGACCTTTCCTGGAACAGATCTTCCCTGTAAAGGGAGCTACACCAAAGCTCAAGCCCTCATTTAGAGACCCTTGGAAAAGCAAAGGTGAGAGGGGATTACCTGGAGCCCCAGGGGACCGAGGCGAAGGCGATGAAGAAGCAGACAGCAAAGTGCTTCCACTGCTTCTCACTCCAGCAAAGGGAACATCCCTGGAATTTCATGTCCGGCGTCGCTCCCAAACCCCACAGGTGAACCCACACGTACTCCAGGACTGATCTCCTTCAAACTTCCAGCAGCACAGACTCACCGGGAGGAACTGCGATCCAAGGACACACATCAGCAACCGTCTTCCCGCTTGCCCCTCTCTCCACATTTTCCCTTTCCAGCGGGATGCAGGTGCCACCCCCCAGAGGCAGGAAAACTGCCTTGCAATCCGCTACAAAACCTGCCTGGAAAGCCCAGGATGCCCGGAGCCAGCAGCCGTTTCTCCTGGAGCTCCTGCTGACAGGCATTTGAAGCCTGCTGTGCCTCACAGCTGCTTTTCTGCCAAGGGCATTCCCATCTTTTCTTTTTTAGCCCAAAGAAAGGTTTGCAAAGCTGAGTTTTGTGAGAAGCGCTTCATATTTGGATCATTCTTAACTTGGAGTTTCCCTTGGCACCAAAATCAGGGGCTCACCTTTTGCTTGGAGCTTGGCTGAAGTCCTCAGCAGTGCCAGGGAATGTGGCCATTGGAGGCTTTGGGCAGATTTGGCTCATCTGCCTTTTTAGGCCTTGTTTCTTTCTCTCAGCCTTCCCACTGGATTGTGGCCTCCGAGGAATACGTAAAATCCCATTCCATTCCTATTCTTTCGGACAATTTTTTGTACCGTCCCTGTACAAAACGAGGCCCCCTGTTCGGATGCTTTTCCCCACCGTTCCCCGGCACTTTCATCTGCCGGTGCATTCCCTGCGTTGCTTGGGCTCTTCCCAGCTCTCTGAGCTCCTTCACAAGGCAGCAGATCGATTTGGCCCAGGAACTAAACCCTCCCGAGGAATTGTCTGATGCCATCTCCGCATTTGACACCTGATCCTTGTGCTCAAAGGATCCCTCTTTCTTCCCTTCAGCCAATTCCAAGGCTCGCTGCCCCCAGCTGCGATCAGGCCCCAGCCTGATCCCTGCAGTCTTCCCTGCCGGGATCCTGCTCAGGAATCCCTGGGCTACAAATGTAAGAATTCATTCTTCCCACCCCTGCCCAGTTCCAAAGGATTTGGTGTCTGCCTTACCTGGCTGGAGCCTGCTTCCAACTCTGTTCTTGCTGCTTCTGCTGCTTTCCAGTTCCCAGGAATTCCACCGACGGAGCGACAGCGTTTTCCAGCTCCGCCAGGATTCCCTCTGCTGCGTTTGGGTGCTGGAAGGATATCAAAACCAGGCTCTCTGGGGCTTTACTATCAGGAAATTACATCCCCGGATTTGTTCATTTCCAAATATTATCTCTTCCCAACAAAGCACTGGGCATCCAAGGAATACAGAAAGTGATGGGCTGACCACTGCTTACTCCTCTGGAATGTCAGAGCTTGGAAAAAAAGGGCACTTGAGGCTTCTCCTGGTGCTGCCCGTGAGGTGTATTTTACTTGAGAGCCCCTTCCCGTGTCTTTCCCTGTATCCACCAAAAAATCCACCCCTTCATTCCCCAGCTGCTTGCTTCCTCCCTCTTTTCCTGTATCCAACAGAATTTTAACAGGTCAATAGTCCCCTCTGCAAGAGCACCTTTCATTCCAAACCTAAGAACAAACGAATCACTTCCCTTCCACCGTCCTTATTAGGATTCCACTGAGAGCAGTGGATGGAAAATGATCCTCTCCTGGTCCCTGCTGGATTCCCGGAGCAGGGATCCTTTCCCTCTTTCCCCCCACCACGGTGCCCTCCTCCCCCTCCCGCCCCACCCCACACCCTTTTCAGGCTTTGTTCCACAGCTTTTGCCTCCAGGCCTCAGATCCTTTCGTTCTCCACGAGCTCCCAGCAGCTCCACAGCCTTTCCTCTCCCATCCCGACCATTTCTCCGGGAATGGAGCTCCGCATTTCAATTGCCTTCTCTTTTCTCTGACTACTCCCACCAATCCAGAAGACCTAAAGCTGACACAAGGAACACTCGGTGCCCACAAATCCAAACCCAGACCCGGCCATCCCCAAACCAGCAACTCCCGGACAATTTGCGTTCATTCCAACCTAACACTGAGGACTCACCCAACCCTTCAAAATTCCCAAGAAATATCCTGTTGCCTTCACAGCTCCCAGGGGATTCTGCTTCGTGCTCACACGAAGGATTTGGGACTTCCCTGAAAAAACCCGTGCAGGGCACGCCGGAATCCCCGATCCCGAGAATCCGGGGAGCGTTAAAAGCTCGGTCCAGCCTGGGCCCCCGGAAATTTTTGCCAAATATCCCCCAAGTCCTCGGGATAACAGAACTCTCTGGTACTGCATTTTTGGCGTTGTAAAGCCTGGAATTCCTTTATTCCTAGTGCTGGGCTCTGCATATGGCCGAGAAAATCCCGGCCTCCACACAGACCCAGGTTCCAAACTTTTGGATACATTTTAGCAAGCCGAGAAATTCACCTTCCCTGCTTGTTCTTAAGGGCATCCTTCTCTTCCCTTACCCGGCGTGCTCTCTCCCACTGGGGGTGGGTTTTCCCCTTCCCATGCCAATTAGTCCCTACTTCTAGGAGGTTTAGGTACCTTTCTTCCCTGGCAGGGATTTCTTAACACAGCTACCGAGGCTTTGGGAGTCTCCTTTATCTTCTACTTTCTGGATCCAGAAATGCCACAATCCAGACGCCCAACTTCAACAAGACATCCTTTCTACCTAAAAACACACACTCTCAACTCTTAGATCTTTTAAAGTTTTACCCCCGCAAAATTCCCCTATTTTTCCACCACTGAATTCCTCAGTCCTGCTTCCAAGGATTTCTTGAATACCACGGGGCTTTTCTCAAGATTTACCCCCACGACCTTCCCTACGTGCCCACTGCTCATCACCTCATTTTTCCCTCAATGTGGTCGTTCTCCACCCCAGAGAGTTTGTCAAGTGTTGCCTCCAAAATGTTCCCCATCTCTCCACTACTCAGTTCCCCATTTTGCCTCCAAAATATTCAATCTGTCCCCTCCACATTGCATCCACTTTTACCCCCAGCGTTTTACTTCCTCTACAATATTGATTCAACCTTTTCCACCCCAAAAATCTGCATTCTCTCCCTTAAACAGCACCTCAGCTTTTCCCTCAAAAATGCCCCAGAGGGAAACTCAGATTCAGCCCCCAAACTCCCATTTGCCTACACAAACAGTTCTTGTGGCCCCTCTCAATTCCCCCAGGCTTTCAGCTCAAGGAAGAACTGGAAGCCTATTCCCTCATCTCCACCCTTGTTTTGCTTTCCTGGAAAACCTTGCGATCCCACACTTTCTCCAAGAGATCTGCTGGGACTACTGGAAGGTTTGCTCTCTCAGAGCGCCAGGGGGCTTTACAGCACTTGTTCCTCTGCATCTTTACCCTTTTATCAGCTTTCCCCTGGAACGGTGTTGTGGGAGAAGCTTGGAACTACCAGAAATGGATCACGTTCACATTTTTTCCCCACCAGTTTTTATCTGGTTTCAGATTCCTGGAATTACCCTCAAATGTGCCCTAGAACACTGCTGTGAAAGGATCAATGAGAAGAACAGCCGGAAAGCAGAAAACCACCTCCAGCAGCAGCCACAATGATCCCATTTCTCTTCTTACCTGGTCCTGCCAGAGCTCCCAGCAGCCATTCCCATTCCAAAACAAGAGCTATGGAAGACATTCCTGCTGTCCGTGAGGGTGAGGCGGCAGTTCTGGATGTTCTTCGCTGTGCAATCAGACAACAAACAGAGTGTAAATGATCCTGGTGGTCCCTTCCAAGCCAAACCAGCCCGTGATTCCATGCGTGGATCAGCACCTGTTCCAGCTCCATTCCAGAAACCTCCTCCCACTAACCCAGAACTTTCCTTTTTCTGCTCAACATCAGGGGTTTGCTGCCGAGTGCCCCGGGCAGGGGACGCCTCAGCCTTCCCTGGGACCGCAGCATTCCCTGGGCTGCCTCAGCATCCCCTGCGCTGCTGTTCCACGCCCATCCCGTGGTCCAGCGCCTGCGCGGGCTGCAGTGCCGGGCTCTCCCCACGAGGCGGCAGCACCGGGAGCGAGCAGCCCCGGCCGGTCCCGCTGTCTCGGGGCAGCTGCGCCTTTAACCCGCCCTGAGCCGGCGGGGCCGTGAACACAGCGGGCACAAACCCCACCGCTCCCCTTTATTTCACCCTCAGAGGCACAGGATCGCAGCATTTCCTGGGCTGCAAGGGACCCACAGGGAGCATCGAGTCCAAATCCTGGCCCTGCACCCCAAGAATCCCACCCTGTGCCCGAGAGCCTTGTTCAGACCCAAACTCTTCCCCCAAGATCCTGAAAACACAGCGGGGCTGGGAGAAGGATGACCACGGAGGATTTTTTTATACAGATCTCCTTGCACGATCGTTAAATAATATTATTAGACAGTCCATGAACGCATCCCTGTGCCGGGACAGCCACCCCTGTGCCGGAACACTCATCCCTGGGCCGGAATACCGATCCCCCGCGGCCCCCACCGTCCGCTCGGGGCTGTCCCCGTTCCCCGCTCACCTCCGAGCCCGGAGCACCCGCCCCGGTGCCCCCGGCCCGGCAGCGCTGCTCCCCGGGCTCCCCGCCATCGCCGCTCCTGGCGAAGAAGGGCGGAAGTCACCGGTACCGCACCGATGCGGCTATTCGACCTTCTCAAGATGGCGGCCGCGAAGGACCCCCCCCCCCCCCCCGCCCCGGTCCGTCTATTCGACTGCCTGAATGCTCCCGCCTGCCCCAGGCGCCGCTGACCCCACAGTCGGTGTCCGCGTAGCGGGAAACGCCTCAGAAAATTGCGCGCAAGCGCTGGGCTGGCGTCGGCGTCGGCGTCGCGTTCAGGCAGCCGAATAGACGCAGCTTGGGGGGGGGGGCCTTCCCTGCCGCCATATTGAGAAGGTCAGGAAACAGCGCACACGACCGCCATCTTTAGTGTGGCAGTGACGACACTTCCGCCCTTCGCCGCCATCTTGGGTGCTGGCAGAAGCCACTTCCGGTCGAGCCGCCATCTTTAGTGTGGTACACTTAGGGCCCCCGCCGCCCCTCACAAGGGCTTCTGTCTAGTCGGCTGCCTGAATCCGGCCCGGACTCCGACGCCGGCCCCGCGCTTTCCGCGCGATTTTCCGCCGTGCTTCCCGGTGCGAGGACACGGCTGGCGGGGTCAGCCGCGCCGGAGGCGGCCGACGGCTCCGCGACCGGCGGCAGGCATCGGCAGGGACACCTCTCGCAGGGGGCCTACTGCGTCCGCCATCTTGAGTGTGGCGGAAGTGTAAACCACCTTCTGCAAGGTCCTGGCAGATAATAAAATAATAAAATCAAATAAATACTGTCATATTCTAATAAAAACGTCACTTAACGCCGTCCCGAGAGCGCGGAACTGCGCCTTCCTTTCCGAGCCGCCTCCTTGAGAGCGACACGCGGGCGGCTCGATTCCGACCGTGCCCGCCCGGTGCCTCCCGCCCGGGTCGCGCTGCGACCGCGCCTCTGCTGCCCGGCAAAACCGGCCCCGCCGGGCCGCCCCCCGCGCTGTCATTCCCCGCGGTCACCGCCCCGCACGGCGCCCGTTCCTTTCCATAGCTGTGGCCCCGCTCATGCACGGCCGTGTCCCTTGGCGCTGCCAACCGCCCTTCGCCCCTCCCCTCCGCTGACACACCCGGCCCCGCTCGCTCCCGCTCCTTGCCACGCTCGGCAGCCACCGAGGCCGCCGCCCTCTCGGCTCAGCCGCCACCGGGCGGCAGCAGCGCCGGGGCGCCGTGTCGGGGGCGGCAGTGCCGCGCTCTCGCCACCAGGCGGCAGCAGCGCCGCCCAGCTCAGCCCGGGGGCAGGCACAGAGCACAGGGAAAAGCCGGCTCCGGGCGCTCTGCAGCTCCTGCAGCCCGAGCGTCTCGGCTCCTGCGGCCAGGCGCTTGCTGCTTTCCTTCCTACAGAAAAACGCCGGCTCCTTATTCTCAAAACCTGCGGATCTCTATTCCCAGCTTCTTATATTGCTGTATGCGACAGAGTAGACAGAGAGGGCTGGCTTATTTCCAAATGAATTTACATCTAAATCACTAGCATTTGCCTATAGACGTAAAAGTGAAGAACTTAACAGGTTTTAGTATTCTGCACACAGCCCTCGCTGGGAGGAAGGGTAAAAAGTTAAAAACAAATGAAATTTTAAAAGTAGAAAGTTAGAAACAAAGTTACAACGGCAGAAATTTAGAAACAAACAAAGAGGTAAAATACAAGAAACAAACAAATTTCTAAAGGGAGAAAGTTGAAAACAAACAAAGTTAGAAACAAACAAACAAAAAAATTAGAAACAAACAAAATTAGAAAGGTAGAAATTTAGAAACAAAGTCAGAAAGGCAAGTGTTGAGCCTTTGACAGGGTACCCCTCCTTCTCGGACCAGGGTGAAAGAGCAGAGGAGGCTGCTGTTCTGCTAAGTTCTTTATTTCACGGTCTCACAGCTGTCTTGAAGGCAGAGTTCGAATGGGGTTACATGATACAGCCAAGCAGCAGCAGCAGGCAAAAACAGCTTCTTCTATATGCTCCATACACTCTATTTTTTCTTATAGAAGTGTGGATTCCATTTGTTCATTGACCAGTAAGATTAACACACGATTCTAGTTTTCCTTAAACCCATCCCGGTCTAATTCTAACAGTCGTAAGCCTCACACAAGTGTCATCTGCCCTTGTTCCATAAGGAATCCCTCTACAGACAGGGAGTTGTCACCGGCCCCGTGCTCATGGGCTGCAGGGGACACCCGCACTGAGGAGGAAATGGAAATGGGAAAGAGGGAACTGCAACCTGATGGGACGCACCTCTGGCACCACATTTCCTCTTCTTCCTGCTGTCCTGGAAAACCCCAAGTAAATCCGGTCCCTCAGACCTTGCACCCCTGAACACCAGGAGAGCCGGTGTTTTACCCAGATCCCAGTGCCCTGCACGGCTGCGCTGACACGAGCACAGGCCGATCGCTCCGCCCAGCACCATCCCTCATTTTCTTCCCATTGCTCCCCAAGCGTCCCCAAACCACCCCAGCGTGTCTGTGCCGGGGCCAGGGCCTGCCCCGAGCCCGACCAGAGGCTGTCACCCAGCCCTGCACCAGCTCCCACCCCCGGGTGAGCTGGGAATGCACTGAGAGCTCGGCTCCCCGGGCTCCCCAGCACCCAAACCGGTCCTCAGACACACAGAAATGCCCAACCTGCCCCTCTGGGCACAGCCAAACACCACAATTCCATCATCCCCAAGCAACTCTGGCACTTGCCTCTTCACCTCCGCCCATTTCCAGTAGCCGGGGCTAGGACCGGGCTGTCAAAAATAGCATTCCCTAGGCAGTTCATCCCAGCGCAGAGGAGAAGAGGAGCCTGTCCCTGACCCACACCATGGGCAGGACAAGGGGGGCCCTAGCTGGCTTTGCCTACTCCAACACCACAGCTCTTGGTCCCAAAGATGGGGCGAGTTCAGTGGTTTTTCCTGTCCTGAAAGAGAGCAGAAAAGGGAAGTTAATCCCACTGTGGAATCCAAGACTCCTGCATTTCCTATTTCTGCTCTGATTGCTCACCGTGGAGTTTTAGCCATGGAAAAAAAAGGAGAATGACACCATATCAAATAAAAAGTTGATTAATCCACGTAGGGGCTGTGGAGAGGATACAAAGGAGCTTTTCCATGATTTTGGGGCTTGAAGAGGGACTGAATTTCCCTCAAAGCTGGGAAGGGCCTGAGGATAATAAAGCAAAGGAGCAGCTTCATCTCTCCCTGGCAGAGAGCTCGGGGCTCCATTATGGATACAAATCAATCCCAGCAGGATTTCAAAGGGTTTCTTTAGGATGTCAGGTCCCTCTTTATCAGATCCCTGCTGGGATTCAGGGCCTGCCTGGTCACGGGGTGCTTTGATAAGGGCTGGATTTAAATCCCAGATCTGAGAACAGACATGAAAGGTCCCTGGGTTTCTAGGGGGTTGAAAAACTCAAGCTGGATTCGCTGCAGAGCTGAAAAATCAGGGTAAGAGAGAGCAAGGAGTGGCCAGCAGGCCCAGGCTCCTGATCACGCCCCTGGGATCCATGGGATCCATAGGATCCACGGCCTCTGGCACGCTGCTCCAGCACCCTGCAGGGTGACTGACAGCCGGGCAGGGGAAGGAGCCACCAGCAGCTCTGCCATGTGCACCATCATTCACCTTGCACGTGGCCTAAACAGCCACCAAGCACTGATGGACTGACTGAGCCGAAAATATCGGAGAGATCTCAGTTTGCACTCCAAATTCCCTGCAGCCTGTTCCCTTCCTGATCCATCCCTTCAAGCAGCAAGAGTGGAATTTCTTTCCATCGTTGCTCTTTCCCTCCTGTTTTCCACTCAACAAGAAAAAGAGCAGCCACGTGAACAGGAGTAAAAGCCCCAAACCCACAAAAAAGCACATTCTCAGCATCACTAATCCCTGCCAAACTGCCAGGAACCTTCCAAAACTACATCCAAGCTTGGAAACAGGGATCCAGTTGTTTGTTTAAGCAGCTATTGATCCAGTCTCTTCCAGCTAATTAAACTATTCACTATTTAAACTCATTAAACTGCTCATCCTGCTCCTGGCAGCCAGAGGCAAAGAAGAAATCGTGTCTAGATTAAATGGTGTTGGTGAATGTGCCCATCCCAGTCCTTGGAGAGGTTGGAATTGCATCCCTGTTCCTCTGCTCTCTTTTCCTTCCTTTTTCCTGCAGTGATTCCCACCCGGATTCCTCAGCTCCAGCTCTCTGAGCAGCCTCAGGGGGAGCATTTCATCCCCTTGGAGCCAACTCCATTTGTTGCATCCTTCATGCCTCAACCACCCCTAAAAGCAGGCAAGTGCTGATGGGCAGTGCAGCTGCTTCCACTTGGGAATGTTTCCAGTGGAACAGGGAGGGAATTCTGAGAAGCTTCCACCCACTGCACGTTATTGCTGGATAAAAGGTGAGGCAGCAAAGGATCAACAAAGGGAGATTTCAGCAAGACAAAGTCCAGACAGAGAGGCTGCAAGTGTGGCTGGGGCTGCTAAACTGGGAAAACTGCAAGGTCAGGCTGTGGGAACATGGATTATACTGATGTCTGGAACTGGTGTTGGGAAGAGAGGGAGAAGGAGAAGGAGAAGGAGAAGGAGAAGGAGAAGGAGAAGGAGAAGGAGAAGGAGAAGGAGAAGGAGAAGGAGAAGGAGAAGGAGAAGGAGAAGGAGAAGGAGAAGGAGAAGGAGAAGGAGAAGGAGAAGGAGAAGGAGAAGGAGAAGGAGAAGGAGAAGGAGGAGAGAAAGGGCCCAAAGTAACTGCACAGTGAATTTCCTTACCATGAGCCAGGCTCATTCCCTGAGCTGACCAATATCTCCGAGCTCCCCTTCATGGCACAGCCCTGCCAGTAAAGAACAGAAGTTCCTGCCGCTCCCACTGGAATTCTGTAGCGTGCCTGGCATTCCATACGTTATGCTGCCTGAGAATTCCTGCAGCCGTCCTCGGGAAGAGCAGTTCACTGCCACAGGAGGAACAAGAGGAAAGCAGTTGCCACTCTCGGGTTCTGTGCTCTGTAAAAAGTAAAACCAGATAAAGATCAAAGCTCCATAAAGCTGGAACCATCTCCAACCTCGGGACAGCACTTCTGTGGGAAAAGCGTGGATGGGCAATTAGGAAGGAGATGATCATGCAAATGGGTAAGGGGGGGAATTAAATTCTGCTGCTTTCTGATTGAGGCCTGCTTCAATTTGCAGCCTTTATAATATCAGTTTAATGGGACTTTTTGTGCTTTAAAAAGGTTTTTATTAGCTGGGGGTTGTCCCTGCCTGGACTGAGGCACAGCACAATGAGTCTCCTGCCTCCTGAAGCCGTGTCGTTATCCCAGCATCTGAAATTAAAAACCAGCACTCTGGGAAACCTCTCTACTCTGAGGAGAAGTGTGAGGAGTGTTTGGGTCTGTGGAGAGCCTGGAACAGCTCTGAGAGACACCAAACATCCTGTGGATCCCAATAAACAGCAAAACATGCCAGCAGCTCCTTCCAACACCGCCCTTGTAGGGAACTCTGTCACCCCAGTGGGTATTTGTGGGAGTAAGGAAGAAATCCCACTAATGACCTCAGTGTGATCACCTCTGGTTCGTCTGGGGATAAATCTCCTTTATCCTTCTGGGAGAATAAAGGAATCCAATGCTGCCTTAATCCCCTGCTCCTCGGAGTCTGCATTTCCAGAATCCATCTCCTGGCCCAGCATGGGAAGGGTTGTCCAGCGCTGGAACAGCTGCCCAGAGCAGTGGTGGAGTCACCAACCCTGGAAGTGCTCATAAAATACATGGATATGGCACTTGAGTGTTCATAAAATACCTGGGTAAATACATGGGTAAATATAGGAATAAATTCATGGGTAAATACATGGATAAACATATGGATAAATATAGGGATAAATATGTAGGGATAAATATGTATGGATAAATACAGACCTTGCTTCCCTGAACACCAGGAGAGCCGGTGTTTTACCCAGATCCCAGTGCCCTGCACGGCTGCGCTGACACGAGCGCAGGCTGACCGTTCCGCCCAGCACCATCCCTCATTTTCCTCCCACGGCTCCCCAAGCGGCCCCAAACCACCCCAGCGTGTCTGTGCCGGGGCCAGGGCCTGCCCCGAGCCCGACCAGAGCCCTGCACCAGCTCCCACCCCCGGGTGAGCTGGGAATGCACTGAGAGCTCGGCTCCCCGGGCTCCCCAGCACCCAAACCGGTCCTCAGACACACCGAAATGCCCAACCTGCCCCTCTGGGCACAGCCAAACACCACAATTCCATCATCCCCAAGCAACTCTGGCACTTGCCTCTTCACCTCCGCCCATTTCCAGTAGCCGGGGCTAGGACCGGGCTGTCAAAAATAGCATTCCCTAGGCAGTTCATCCCAGCGCAGAGGAGAAGAGGAGCCTGTCCCTGACCCACACCATGGGCAGGACAAGGGGGGCCCTAGCTGGCTTTGCCTACTCCAACACCACAGCTCTTGGTCCCAAAGATGGGGCGAGTTCAGTGGTTTTTCCTGTCCTGAAAGAGAGCAGAAAAGGGAAGTTAATCCCACTGTGGAATCCAAGACTCCTGCATTTCCTATTTCTGCTCTGATTGCTCACCGTGGAGTTTTAGCTATGGAAAAAAAAAGGAGAATGACACCATAGCAAATAAAAAGTGCCCTTTTCCAGCATTTTTATTCCAGGCATTAAAAGGATGCTCATTTCTCTTCTAGCATTGTTTCCCTCATTTTAGGAGAACCGTTTTCATCCCAGGCCCCACTCGTCAGTTGTTCGATCCTCTGGCACTGGATTTGGACAAAAGAAGGGACGCACCTGGACTGCAGGAAATCACTGAGAGAAACCCTTCCAAAACGTGACAGAGAAAAACAACAGGACATGCAGGAAGACACATCCCTCATTTGCACGTCTGGAACGCTTTTCTAAAGACTTCTCTGCATCTGGATGCTCTTTGCTCTTGGCTTTCTTCACAGGAATGCATTTGCTGCTAAACACGTCTCAGACCCTTACCTGATCGGGATAAGGTGGGATGGAGATGAAGACTCCCACAGGGAATAGCCAGGGAGATGCAGGGCCTGGGAACATCAAGGACGGAGAAGAGAAGGAACAGGGATTGTTTTTCTTGTTTAGAGCCAGCAGTGCTGTGAGCTTGGAGAACACACGGCACCGCAGGGATCCAGGGCAGGAGCGGGATAACTGCGGGATAAGGGGAATCTGCTCCCACTCCAGGGCTGTGCCAGTGAAGGAGGGGAATTTTTTAGTGCCTTCATTACACACAAAAACCAAACCCAGCACCACCGAGCTGGACTTTCGTGAGCCGCAAAACAAAGCGGCCCCTGGCCTTTGGGGGAACACAACCTCACCGAGTCACGGAGCCAGGGGATGACACTTGGGAATGATCCTTGCTGCTGCCTGCAGGCAAATCGGATGAGGGAGCCACAGGAGCTGCGGGGTTTCCTGCTCTTCCTGCAACGCCATCGGTCCAGACCAGGAGACCTTTCCTGGAACAGATCTTCCCTGTAAAGGGAGCTACACCAAAGCTCAAGCCCTCATTTAGAGACCCTCGGAAAAGCAAAGGTGAGAGGGGATTACCTGGAGCCCCAGGGGACCGAGGCGAAGGCGATGAAGAAGCAGACAGCAAAGTGCTTCCACTGCTTCTCACTCCAGCAAAGGGAACATCCCTGGAATTTCATGTCCGGCGTCGCTCCCAAACCCCACAGGTGAACCCACACGTACTCCAGGACTGATCTCCTTCAAACTTCCAGCAGCACAGACTCACCGGGAGGAACTGCGATCCAAGGACACACATCAGCAACCGTCTTCCCGCTTGCCCCTCTCTCCACATTTTCCCTTTCCAGCGGGATGCAGGTGCCACCCCCCAGAGGCAGGAAAACTGCCTTGCAATCCGCTACAAAACCTGCCTGGAAAGCCCAGGATGCCCGGAGCCAGCAGCCGTTTCTCCTGGAGCTCCTGCTGACAGGCATTTGAAGCCTGCTGTGCCTCACAGCTGCTTTTCTGCCAAGGGCATT
The DNA here is from genome assembly GCF_965178545.1 of Coloeus monedula. Classification (NCBI taxonomy): domain Eukaryota; kingdom Metazoa; phylum Chordata; class Aves; order Passeriformes; family Corvidae; genus Coloeus; species Coloeus monedula. Next base: position 157,385 of record NW_028120731.1, on the reverse strand, counting down.
CCCATCTTTTCTTTTTTAGCCCAAAGAAAGGTTTGCAAAGCTGAGTTTTGTGAGAAGCGCTTCATATTTGGATCATTCTTAACTTGGAGTTTCCCTTGGCACCAAAATCAGGGGCTCACCTTTTGCTTGGAGCTTGGCTGAAGTCCTCAGCAGTGCCAGGGAATGTGGCCATTGGAGGCTTTGGGCAGATTTGGCTCATCTGCCTTTTTAGGCCTTGTTTCTTTCTCTCAGCCTTCCCACTGGATTGTGGCCTCCGAGGAATACGTAAAATCCCATTCCATTCCTATTCTTTCGGACAATTTTTTGTACCGTCCCTGTACAAAACGAGGCCCCCTGTTCGGATGCTTTTCCCCACCGTTCCCCGGCACTTTCATCTGCCGGTGCATTCCCTGCGTTGCTTGGGCTCTTCCCAGCTCTCTGAGCTCCTTCACAAGGCAGCAGATCGATTTGGCCCAGGAACTAAACCCTCCCGAGGAATTGTCTGATGCCATCTCCGCATTTGACACCTGATCCTTGTGCTCAAAGGATCCCTCTTTCTTCCCTTCAGCCAATTCCAAGGCTCGCTGCCCCCAGCTGCGATCAGGCCCCAGCCTGATCCCTGCAGTCTTCCCTGCCGGGATCCTGCTCAGGAATCCCTGGGCTACAAATGTAAGAATTCATTCTTCCCACCCCTGCCCAGTTCCAAAGGATTTGGTGTCTGCCTTACCTGGCTGGAGCCTGCTTCCAACTCTGTTCTTGCTGCTTCTGCTGCTTTCCAGTTCCCAGGAATTCCACCGACGGAGCGACAGCGTTTTCCAGCTCCGCCAGGATTCCCTCTGCTGCGTTTGGGTGCTGGAAGGATATCAAAACCAGGCTCTCTGGGGCTTTACTATCAGGAAATTACATCCCCGGATTTGTTCATTTCCAAATATTATCTCTTCCCAACAAAGCACTGGGCATCCAAGGAATACAGAAAGTGATGGGCTGACCACTGCTTACTCCTCTGGAATGTCAGAGCTTGGAAAAAAAGGGCACTTGAGGCTTCTCCTGGTGCTGCCCGTGAGGTGTATTTTACTTGAGAGCCCCTTCCCGTGTCTTTCCCTGTATCCACCAAAAAATCCACCCCTTCATTCCCCAGCTGCTTGCTTCCTCCCTCTTTTCCTGTATCCAACAGAATTTTAACAGGTCAATAGTCCCCTCTGCAAGAGCACCTTTCATTCCAAACCTAAGAACAAACGAATCACTTCCCTTCCACCGTCCTTATTAGGATTCCACTGAGAGCAGTGGATGGAAAATGATCCTCTCCTGGTCCCTGCTGGATTCCCGGAGCAGGGATCCTTTCCCTCTTTCCCCCCACCACGGTGCCCTCCTCCCCCTCCCGCCCCACCCCACACCCTTTTCAGGCTTTGTTCCACAGCTTTTGCCTCCAGGCCTCAGATCCTTTCGTTCTCCACGAGCTCCCAGCAGCTCCACAGCCTTTCCTCTCCCATCCCGACCATTTCTCCGGGAATGGAGCTCCGCATTTCAATTGCCTTCTCTTTTCTCTGACTACTCCCACCAATCCAGAAGACCTAAAGCTGACACAAGGAACACTCGGTGCCCACAAATCCAAACCCAGACCCGGCCATCCCCAAACCAGCAACTCCCGGACAATTTGCGTTCATTCCAACCTAACACTGAGGACTCACCCAACCCTTCAAAATTCCCAAGAAATATCCTGTTGCCTTCACAGCTCCCAGGGGATTCTGCTTCGTGCTCACACGAAGGATTTGGGACTTCCCTGAAAAAACCCGTGCAGGGCACGCCGGAATCCCCGATCCCGAGAATCCGGGGAGCGTTAAAAGCTCGGTCCAGCCTGGGCCCCCGGAAATTTTTGCCAAATATCCCCCAAGTCCTCGGGATAACAGAACTCTCTGGTACTGCATTTTTGGCGTTGTAAAGCCTGGAATTCCTTTATTCCTAGTGCTGGGCTCTGCATATGGCCGAGAAAATCCCGGCCTCCACACAGACCCAGGTTCCAAACTTTTGGATACATTTTAGCAAGCCGAGAAATTCACCTTCCCTGCTTGTTCTTAAGGGCATCCTTCTCTTCCCTTACCCGGCGTGCTCTCTCCCACTGGGGGTGGGTTTTCCCCTTCCCATGCCAATTAGTCCCTACTTCTAGGAGGTTTAGGTACCTTTCTTCCCTGGCAGGGATTTCTTAACACAGCTACCGAGGCTTTGGGAGTCTCCTTTATCTTCTACTTTCTGGATCCAGAAATGCCACAATCCAGACGCCCAACTTCAACAAGACATCCTTTCTACCTAAAAACACACACTCTCAACTCTTAGATCTTTTAAAGTTTTACCCCCGCAAAATTCCCCTATTTTTCCACCACTGAATTCCTCAGTCCTGCTTCCAAGGATTTCTTGAATACCACGGGGCTTTTCTCAAGATTTACCCCCACGACCTTCCCTACGTGCCCACTGCTCATCACCTCATTTTTCCCTCAATGTGGTCGTTCTCCACCCCAGAGAGTTTGTCAAGTGTTGCCTCCAAAATGTTCCCCATCTCTCCACTACTCAGTTCCCCATTTTGCCTCCAAAATATTCAATCTGTCCCCTCCACATTGCATCCACTTTTACCCCCAGCGTTTTACTTCCTCTACAATATTGATTCAACCTTTTCCACCCCAAAAATCTGCATTCTCTCCCTTAAACAGCACCTCAGCTTTTCCCTCAAAAATGCCCCAGAGGGAAACTCAGATTCAGCCCCCAAACTCCCATTTGCCTACACAAACAGTTCTTGTGGCCCCTCTCAATTCCCCCAGGCTTTCAGCTCAAGGAAGAACTGGAAGCCTATTCCCTCATCTCCACCCTTGTTTTGCTTTCCTGGAAAACCTTGCGATCCCACACTTTCTCCAAGAGATCTGCTGGGACTACTGGAAGGTTTGCTCTCTCAGAGCGCCAGGGGGCTTTACAGCACTTGTTCCTCTGCATCTTTACCCTTTTATCAGCTTTCCCCTGGAACGGTGTTGTGGGAGAAGCTTGGAACTACCAGAAATGGATCACGTTCACATTTTTTCCCCACCAGTTTTTATCTGGTTTCAGATTCCTGGAATTACCCTCAAATGTGCCCTAGAACACTGCTGTGAAAGGATCAATGAGAAGAACAGCCGGAAAGCAGAAAACCACCTCCAGCAGCAGCCACAATGATCCCATTTCTCTTCTTACCTGGTCCTGCCAGAGCTCCCAACAGCCATTCCCATTCCAAAACAAGAGCTATGGAAGACATTCCTGCTGTCCGTGAGGGTGAGGCGGCAGTTCTGGATGTTCTTCGCTGTGCAATCAGACAACAAACAGAGTGTAAATGATCCTGGTGGTCCCTTCCAAGCCAAACCAGCCCGTGATTCCATGCGTGGATCAGCACCTGTTCCAGCTCCATTCCAGAAACCTCCTCCCACTAACCCAGAACTTTCCTTTTTCTGCTCAACATCAGGGGTTTGCTGCCGAGTGCCCCGGGCAGGGGACGCCTCAGCCTTCCCTGGGACCGCAGCATTCCCTGGGCTGCCTCAGCATCCCCTGCGCTGCTGTTCCACGCCCATCCCGTGGTCCAGCGCCTGCGCGGGCTGCAGTGCCGGGCTCTCCCCACGAGGCGGCAGCACCGGGAGCGAGCAGCCCCGGCCGGTCCCGCTGTCTCGGGGCAGCTGCGCCTTTAACCCGCCCTGAGCCGGCGGGGCCGTGAACACAGCGGGCACAAACCCCACCGCTCCCCTTTATTTCACCCTCAGAGGCACAGGATCGCAGCATTTCCTGGGCTGCAAGGGACCCACAGGGAGCATCGAGTCCAAATCCTGGCCCTGCACCCCAAGAATCCCACCCTGTGCCCGAGAGCCTTGTTCAGACCCAAACTCTTCCCCCAAGATCCTGAAAACACAGCGGGGCTGGGAGAAGGATGACCACGGAGGATTTTTTTATACAGATCTCCTTGCACGATCGTTAAATAATATTATTAGACAGTCCATGAACGCATCCCTGTGCCGGGACAGCCACCCCTGTGCCGGAACACTCATCCCTGGGCCGGAATACCGATCCCCCGCGGCCCCCACCGTCCGCTCGGGGCTGTCCCCGTTCCCCGCTCACCTCCGAGCCCGGAGCACCCGCCCCGGTGCCCCCGGCCCGGCAGCGCTGCTCCCCGGGCTCCCCGCCATCGCCGCTCCTGGCGAAGAAGGGCGGAAGTCACCGGTACCGCACCGATGCGGCTATTCGACCTTCTCAAGATGGCGGCCGGAAGGACCCCCCCCCCCCCCCCGCTCCGTCTATTCGACTGCCTGAATGCTCCCGCCTGCCCCAGGCGCCGCTGACCCCACAGTCGGTGTCCGCGTAGCGGGAAACGCCTCAGAAAATTGCGCGCAAGCGCTGGGCTGGCGTCGGCGTCGGCGTCGCGTTCAGGCAGCCGAATAGACGCAGCTTGGGGGGGGGGGCCTTCCCTGCCGCCATATTGAGAAGGTCAGGAAACAGCGCACACGACCGCCATCTTTAGTGTGGCAGTGACGACACTTCCGCCCTTCGCCGCCATCTTGGGTGCTGGCAGAAGCCACTTCCGGTCGAGCCGCCATCTTTAGTGTGGTACACTTAGGGCCCCCGCCGCCCCTCACAAGGGCTTCTGTCTAGTCGGCTGCCTGAATCCGGCCCGGACTCCGACGCCGGCCCCGCGCTTTCCGCGCGATTTTCCGCCGTGCTTCCCGGTGCGAGGACACGGCTGGCGGGGTCAGCCGCGCCGGAGGCGGGCGACGGCTCCGCGACCGGCGGCAGGCATCGGCAGGGACACCTCTCGCAGGGGGCCTACTGCGTCCGCCATCTTGAGTGTGGCGGAAGTGTAAACCACCTTCTGCAAGGTCCTGGCAGATAATAAAATAATAAAATCAAATAAATACTGTCATATTCTAATAAAAACGTCACTTAACGCCGTCCCGAGAGCGCGGAACTGCGCCTTCCTTTCCGAGCCGCCTCCTTGAGAGCGACACGCGGGCGGCTCGATTCCGACCGTGCCCGCCCGGTGCCTCCCGCCCGGGTCGCGCTGCGACCGCGCCTCTGCTGCCCGGCAAAACCGGCCCCGCCGGGCCGCCCCCCGCGCTGTCATTCCCCGCGGTCACCGCCCCGCACGGCGCCCGTTCCTTTCCATAGCTGTGGCCCCGCTCATGCACGGCCGTGTCCCTTGGCGCTGCCAACCGCCCTTCGCCCCTCCCCTCCGCTGACACACCCGGCCCCGCTCGCTCCCGCTCCTTGCCACGCTCGGCAGCCACCGAGGCCGCCGCCCTCTCGGCTCAGCCGCCACCGGGCGGCAGCAGCGCCGGGGCGCCGTGTCGGGGGCGGCAGTGCCGCGCTCTCGCCACCAGGCGGCAGCAGCGCCGCCCAGCTCAGCCCGGGGGCAGGCACAGAGCACAGGGAAAAGCCGGCTCCGGGCGCTCTGCAGCTCCTGCAGCCCGAGCGTCTCGGCTCCTGCGGCCAGGCGCTTGCTGCTTTCCTTCCTACAGAAAAACGCCGGCTCCTTATTCTCAAAACCTGCGGATCTCTATTCCCAGCTTCTTATATTGCTGTATGCGACAGAGTAGACAGAGAGGGCTGGCTTATTTCCAAATGAATTTACATCTAAATCACTAGCATTTGCCTATAGACGTAAAAGTGAAGAACTTAACAGGTTTTAGTATTCTGCACACAGCCCTCGCTGGGAGGAAGGGTAAAAAGTTAAAAACAAATGAAATTTTAAAAGTAGAAAGTTAGAAACAAAGTTACAACGGCAGAAATTTAGAAACAAACAAAGAGGTAAAATACAAGAAACAAACAAATTTCTAAAGGGAGAAAGTTGAAAACAAACAAAGTTAGAAAAAAACAAACAAAAAAATTAGAAACAAACAAAATTAGAAAGGTAGAAATTTAGAAACAAAGTCAGAAAGGCAAGTGTTGAGCCTTTGACAGGGTACCCCTCCTTCTCGGACCAGGGTGAAAGAGCAGAGGAGGCTGCTGTTCTGCTAAGTTCTTTATTTCACGGTCTCACAGCTGTCTTGAAGGCAGAGTTCGAATGGGGTTACATGATACAGCCAAGCAGCAGCAGCAGGCAAAAACAGCTTCTTCTATATGCTCCATACACTCTATTTTTTCTTATAGAAGTGTGGATTCCATTTGTTCATTGACCAGTAAGATTAACACACGATTCTAGTTTTCCTTAAACCCATCCCGGTCTAATTCTAACAGTCGTAAGCCTCACACAAGTGTCATCTGCCCTTGTTCCATAAGGAATCCCTCTACAGACAGGGAGTTGTCACCGGCCCCGTGCTCATGGGCTGCAGGGGACACCCGCACTGAGGAGGAAATGGAAATGGGAAAGAGGGAACTGCAACCTGATGGGACGCACCTCTGGCACCACATTTCCTCTTCTTCCTGCTGTCCTGGAAAACCCCAAGTAAATCCGGTCCCTCAGACCTTGCACCCCTGAACACCAGGAGAGCCGGTGTTTTACCCAGATCCCAGTGCCCTGCACGGCTGCGCTGACACGAGCACAGGCCGATCGCTCCGCCCAGCACCATCCCTCATTTTCTTCCCATTGCTCCCCAAGCGTCCCCAAACCACCCCAGCGTGTCTGTGCCGGGGCCAGGGCCTGCCCCGAGCCCGACCAGAGGCTGTCACCCAGCCCTGCACCAGCTCCCACCCCCGGGTGAGCTGGGAATGCACTGAGAGCTCGGCTCCCCGGGCTCCCCAGCACCCAAACCGGTCCTCAGACACACAGAAATGCCCAACCTGCCCCTCTGGGCACAGCCAAACACCACAATTCCATCATCCCCAAGCAACTCTGGCACTTGCCTCTTCACCTCCGCCCATTTCCAGTAGCCGGGGCTAGGACCGGGCTGTCAAAAATAGCATTCCCTAGGCAGTTCATCCCAGCGCAGAGGAGAAGAGGAGCCTGTCCCTGACCCACACCATGGGCAGGACAAGGGGGGCCCTAGCTGGCTTTGCCTACTCCAACACCACAGCTCTTGGTCCCAAAGATGGGGCGAGTTCAGTGGTTTTTCCTGTCCTGAAAGAGAGCAGAAAAGGGAAGTTAATCCCACTGTGGAATCCAAGACTCCTGCATTTCCTATTTCTGCTCTGATTGCTCACCGTGGAGTTTTAGCCATGGAAAAAAAAGGAGAATGACACCATATCAAATAAAAAGTTGATTAATCCACGTAGGGGCTGTGGAGAGGATACAAAGGAGCTTTTCCATGATTTTGGGGCTTGAAGAGGGACTGAATTTCCCTCAAAGCTGGGAAGGGCCTGAGGATAATAAAGCAAAGGAGCAGCTTCATCTCTCCCTGGCAGAGAGCTCGGGGCTCCATTATGGATACAAATCAATCCCAGCAGGATTTCAAAGGGTTTCTTTAGGATGTCAGGTCCCTCTTTATCAGATCCCTGCTGGGATTCAGGGCCTGCCTGGTCACGGGGTGCTTTGATAAGGGCTGGATTTAAATCCCAGATCTGAGAACAGACATGAAAGGTCCCTGGGTTTCTAGGGGGTTGAAAAACTCAAGCTGGATTCGCTGCAGAGCTGAAAAATCAGGGTAAGAGAGAGCAAGGAGTGGCCAGCAGGCCCAGGCTCCTGATCACGCCCCTGGGATCCATGGGATCCATAGGATCCACGGCCTCTGGCACGCTGCTCCAGCACCCTGCAGGGTGACTGACAGCCGGGCAGGGGAAGGAGCCACCAGCAGCTCTGCCATGTGCACCATCATTCACCTTGCACGTGGCCTAAACAGCCACCAAGCACTGATGGACTGACTGAGCCGAAAATATCGGAGAGATCTCAGTTTGCACTCCAAATTCCCTGCAGCCTGTTCCCTTCCTGATCCATCCCTTCAAGCAGCAAGAGTGGAATTCCTTCCATCGTTGCTCTTTCCCTCCTGTTTTCCACTCAACAAGAAAAAGAGCAGCCACGTGAACAGGAGTAAAAGCCCCAAACCCACAAAAAAGCACATTCTCAGCATCACTAATCCCTGCCAAACTGCCAGGAACCTTCCAAAACTACATCCAAGCTTGGAAACAGGGATCCAGTTGTTTGTTTAAGCAGCTATTGATCCAGTCTCTTCCAGCTAATTAAACTATTCACTATTTAAACTCATTAAACTGCTCATCCTGCTCCTGGCAGCCAGAGGCAAAGAAGAAATCGTGTCTAGATTAAATGGTGTTGGTGAATGTGCCCATCCCAGTCCTTGGAGAGGTTGGAATTGCATCCCTGTTCCTCTGCTCTCTTTTCCTTCCTTTTTCCTGCAGTGATTCCCACCCGGATTCCTCAGCTCCAGCTCTCTGAGCAGCCTCAGGGGGAGCATTTCATCCCCTTGGAGCCAACTCCATTTGTTGCATCCTTCATGCCTCAACCACCCCTAAAAGCAGGCAAGTGCTGATGGGCAGTGCAGCTGCTTCCACTTGGGAATGTTTCCAGTGGAACAGGGAGGGAATTCTGAGAAGCTTCCACCCACTGCACGTTATTGCTGGATAAAAGGTGAGGCAGCAAAGGATCAACAAAGGGAGATTTCAGCAAGACAAAGTCCAGACAGAGAGGCTGCAAGTGTGGCTGGGGCTGCTAAACTGGGAAAACTGCAAGGTCAGGCTGTGGGAACATGGATTATACTGATGTCTGGAACTGGTGTTGGGAAGAGAGGGAGAAGGAGAAGGAGAAGGAGAAGGAGAAGGAGAAGGAGAAGGAGAAGGAGAAGGAGAAGGAGAAGGAGAAGGAGAAGGAGAAGGAGAAGGAGAAGGAGAAGGAGAAGGAGAAGGAGAAGGAGGAGAGAAAGGGCCCAAAGTAACTGCACAGTGAATTTCCTTACCATGAGCCAGGCTCATTCCCTGAGCTGACCAATATCTCCGAGCTCCCCTTCATGGCACAGCCCTGCCAGTAAAGAACAGAAGTTCCTGCCGCTCCCACTGGAATTCTGTAGCGTGCCTGGCATTCCATACGTTATGCTGCCTGAGAATTCCTGCAGCCGTCCTCGGGAAGAGCAGTTCACTGCCACAGGAGGAACAAGAGGAAAGCAGTTGCCACTCTCGGGTTCTGTGCTCTGTAAAAAGTAAAACCAGATAAAGATCAAAGCTCCATAAAGCTGGAACCATCTCCAACCTCGGGACAGCACTTCTGTGGGAAAAGCGTGGATGGGCAATTAGGAAGGAGATGATCATGCAAATGGGTAAGGGGGGGAATTAAATTCTGCTGCTTTCTGATTGAGGCCTGCTTCAATTTGCAGCCTTTATAATATCAGTTTAATGGGACTTTTTGTGCTTTAAAAAGGTTTTTATTAGCTGGGGGTTGTCCCTGCCTGGACTGAGGCACAGCACAATGAGTCTCCTGCCTCCTGAAGCCGTGTCGTTATCCCAGCATCTGAAATTAAAAACCAGCACTCTGGGAAACCTCTCTACTCTGAGGAGAAGTGTGAGGAGTGTTTGGGTCTGTGGAGAGCCTGGAACAGCTCTGAGAGACACCAAACATCCTGTGGATCCCAATAAACAGCAAAACATGCCAGCAGCTCCTTCCAACACCGCCCTTGTAGGGAACTCTGTCACCCCAGTGGGTATTTGTGGGAGTAAGGAAGAAATCCCACTAATGACCTCAGTGTGATCACCTCTGGTTCGTCTGGGGATAAATCTCCTTTATCCTTCTGGGAGAATAAAGGAATCCAATGCTGCCTTAATCCCCTGCTCCTCGGAGTCTGCATTTCCAGAATCCATCTCCTGGCCCAGCATGGGAAGGGTTGTCCAGCGCTGGAACAGCTGCCCAGAGCAGTGGTGGAGTCACCAACCCTGGAAGTGCTCATAAAATACATGGATATGGCACTTGAGTGTTCATAAAATACCTGGGTAAATACATGGGTAAATATAGGAATAAATTCATGGGTAAATACATGGATAAACATATGGATAAATATAGGGATAAATATGTAGGGATAAATATGTATGGATAAATACAGACCTTGCTTCCCTGAACACCAGGAGAGCCGGTGTTTTACCCAGATCCCAGTGCCCTGCACGGCTGCGCTGACACGAGCGCAGGCTGACCGTTCCGCCCAGCACCATCCCTCATTTTCCTCCCACGGCTCCCCAAGTGGCCCCAAACCACCCCAGCGTGTCTGTGCCGGGGCCAGGGCCTGCCCCGAGCCCGACCAGAGCCCTGCACCAGCTCCCACCCCCGGGTGAGCTGGGAATGCACTGAGAGCTCGGCTCCCCGGGCTCCCCAGCACCCAAACCGGTCCTCAGACACACAGAAATGCCCAACCTGCCCCTCTGGGCACAGCCAAACACCACAATTCCATCATCCCCAAGCAACTCTGGCACTTGCCTCTTCACCTCCGCCCATTTCCAGTAGCCGGGGCTAGGACCGGGCTGTCAAAAATAGCATTCCCTAGGCAGTTCATCCCAGCGCAGAGGAGAAGAGGAGCCTGTCCCTGACCCACACCATGGGCAGGACAAGGGGGGCCCTAGCTGGCTTTGCCTACTCCAACACCACAGCTCTTGGTCCCAAAGATGGGGCGAGTTCAGTGGTTTTTCCTGTCCTGAAAGAGAGCAGAAAAGGGAAGTTAATCCCACTGTGGAATCCAAGACTCCTGCATTTCCTATTTCTGCTCTGATTGCTCACCGTGGAGTTTTAGCTATGGAAAAAAAAAGGAGAATGACACCATAGCAAATAAAAAGTGCCCTTTTCCAGCATTTTTATTCCAGGCATTAAAAGGATGCTCATTTCTCTTCTAGCATTGTTTCCCTCATTTTAGGAGAACCGTTTTCATCCCAGGCCCCACTCGTCAGTTGTTCGATCCTCTGGCACTGGATTTGGACAAAAGAAGGGACGCACCTGGACTGCAGGAAATCACTGAGAGAAACCCTTCCAAAACGTGACAGAGAAAAACAACAGGAGATGCAGGAAGACACATCCCTCATTTGCACGTCTGGAACGCTTTTCTAAAGACTTCTCTGCATCTGGATGCTCTTTGCTCTTGGCTTTCTTCACAGGAATGCATTTGCTGCTAAACACGTCTCAGACCCTTACCTGATCGGGATAAGGTGGGATGGAGATGAAGACTCCCACAGGGAATAGCCAGGGAGATGCAGGGCCTGGGAACATCAAGGACGGAGAAGAGAAGGAACAGGGATTGTTTTTCTTGTTTAGAGCCAGCAGTGCTGTGAGCTTGGAGAACACACGGCACCGCAGGGATCCAGGGCAGGAGCGGGATAACTGCGGGATAAGGGGAATCTGCTCCCACTCCAGGGCTGTGCCAGTGAAGGAGGGGAATTTTTTAGTGCCTTCATTACACACAAAAACCAAACCCAGCACCACCGAGCTGGACTTTCGTGAGCCGCAAAACAAAGCGGCCCCTGGCCTTTGGGGGAACACAACCTCACCGAGTCACAGAGCCAGGGGATGACACTTGGGAATGATCCTTGCTGCTGCCTGCAGGCAAATCAGATGAGGGAGCCACAGGAGCTGCGGGGTTTCCTGCTCTTCCTGCAACGCCATCGGTCCAGACCAGGAGACCTTTCCTGGAACAGATCTTCCCTGTAAAGGGAGCTACACCAAAGCTCAAGCCCTCATTTAGAGACCCTTGGAAAAGCAAAGGTGAGAGGGGATTACCTGGAGCCCCAGGGGACCGAGGCGAAGGCGATGAAGAAGCAGACAGCAAAGTGCTTCCACTGCTTCTCACTCCAGCAAAGGGAACATCCCTGGAATTTCATGTCCGGCGTCGCTCCCAAACCCCACAGGTGAACCCACACGTACTCCAGGACTGATCTCCTTCAAACTTCCAGCAGCACAGACTCACCGGGAGGAACTGCGATCCAAGGACACACATCAGCAACCGTCTTCCCGCTTGCCCCTCTCTCCACATTTTCCCTTTCCAGCGGGATGCAGGTGCCACCCCCCAGAGGCAGGAAAACTGCCTTGCAATCCGCTACAAAACCTGCCTGGAAAGCCCAGGATGCCCGGAGCCAGCAGCCGTTTCTCCTGGAGCTCCTGCTGACAGGCATTTGAAGCCTGCTGTGCCTCACAGCTGCTTTTCTGCCAAGGGCATTCCCATCTTTTCTTTTTTAGCCCAAAGAAAGGTTTGCAAAGCTGAGTTTTGTGAGAAGCGCTTCATATTTGGATCATTCTTAACTTGGAGTTTCCCTTGGCACCAAAATCAGGGGCTCACCTTTTGCTTGGAGCTTGGCTGAAGTCCTCAGCAGTGCCAGGGAATGTGGCCATTGGAGGCTTTGGGCAGATTTGGCTCATCTGCCTTTTTAGGCCTTGTTTCTTTCTCTCAGCCTTCCCACTGGATTGTGGCCTCCGAGGAATACGTAAAATCCCATTCCATTCCTATTCTTTCGGACAATTTTTTGTACCGTCCCTGTACAAAACGAGGCCCCCTGTTCGGATGCTTTTCCCCACCGTTCCCCGGCACTTTCATCTGCCGGTGCATTCCCTGCGTTGCTTGGGCTCTTCCCAGCTCTCTGAGCTCCTTCACAAGGCAGCAGATCGATTTGGCCCAGGAACTAAACCCTCCCGAGGAATTGTCTGATGCCATCTCCGCATTTGACACCTGATCCTTGTGCTCAAAGGATCCCTCTTTCTTCCCTTCAGCCAATTCCAAGGCTCGCTGCCCCCAGCTGCGATCAGGCCCCAGCCTGATCCCTGCAGTCTTCCCTGCCGGGATCCTGCTCAGGAATCCCTGGGCTACAAATGTAAGAATTCATTCTTCCCACCCCTGCCCAGTTCCAAAGGATTTGGTGTCTGCCTTACCTGGCTGGAGCCTGCTTCCAACTCTGTTCTTGCTGCTTCTGCTGCTTTCCAGTTCCCAGGAATTCCACCGACGGAGCGACAGCGTTTTCCAGCTCCGCCAGGATTCCCTCTGCTGCGTTTGGGTGCTGGAAGGATATCAAAACCAGGCTCTCTGGGGCTTTACTATCAGGAAATTACATCCCCGGATTTGTTCATTTCCAAATATTATCTCTTCCCAACAAAGCACTGGGCATCCAAGGAATACAGAAAGTGATGGGCTGACCACTGCTTACTCCTCTGGAATGTCAGAGCTTGGAAAAAAAGGGCACTTGAGGCTTCTCCTGGTGCTGCCCGTGAGGTGTATTTTACTTGAGAGCCCCTTCCCGTGTCTTTCCCTGTATCCACCAAAAAATCCACCCCTTCATTCCCCAGCTGCTTGCTTCCTCCCTCTTTTCCTGTATCCAACAGAATTTTAACAGGTCAATAGTCCCCTCTGCAAGAGCACCTTTCATTCCAAACCTAAGAACAAACGAATCACTTCCCTTCCACCGTCCTTATTAGGATTCCACTGAGAGCAGTGGATGGAAAATGATCCTCTCCTGGTCCCTGCTGGATTCCCGGAGCAGGGATCCTTTCCCTCTTTCCCCCCACCACGGTGCCCTCCTCCCCCTCCCGCCCCACCCCACACCCTTTTCAGGCTTTGTTCCACAGCTTTTGCCTCCAGGCCTCAGATCCTTTCGTTCTCCACGAGCTCCCAGCAGCTCCACAGCCTTTCCTCTCCCATCCCGACCATTTCTCCGGGAATGGAGCTCCGCATTTCAATTGCCTTCTCTTTTCTCTGACTACTCCCACCAATCCAGAAGACCTAAAGCTGACACAAGGAACACTCGGTGCCCACAAATCCAAACCCAGACCCGGCCATCCCCAAACCAGCAACTCCCGGACAATTTGCGTTCATTCCAACCTAACACTGAGGACTCACCCAACCCTTCAAAATTCCCAAGAAATATCCTGTTGCCTTCACAGCTCCCAGGGGATTCTGCTTCGTGCTCACACGAAGGATTTGGGACTTCCCTGAAAAAACCCGTGCAGGGCACGCCGGAATCCCCGATCCCGAGAATCCGGGGAGCGTTAAAAGCTCGGTCCAGCCTGGGCCCCCGGAAATTTTTGCCAAATATCCCCCAAGTCCTCGGGATAACAGAACTCTCTGGTACTGCATTTTTGGCGTTGTAAAGCCTGGAATTCCTTTATTCCTAGTGCTGGGCTCTGCATATGGCCGAGAAAATCCCGGCCTCCACACAGACCCAGGTTCCAAACTTTTTGATACATTTTAGCAAGCCGAGAAATTCACCTTCCCTGCTTGTTCTTAAGGGCATCCTTCTCTTCCCTTACCCGGCGTGCTCTCTCCCACTGGGGGTGGGTTTTCCCCTTCCCATGCCAATTAGTCCCTACTTCTAGGAGGTTTAGGTACCTTTCTTCCCTGGCAGGGATTTCTTAACACAGCTACCGAGGCTTTGGGAGTCTCCTTTATCTTCTACTTTCTGGATCCAGAAATGCCACAATCCAGACGCCCAACTTCAACAAGACATCCTTTCTACCTAAAAACACACACTCTCAACTCTTAGATCTTTTAAAGTTTTACCCCCGCAAAATTCCCCTATTTTTCCACCACTGAATTCCTCAGTCCTGCTTCCAAGGATTTCTTGAATACCACGGGGCTTTTCTCAAGATTTACCCCCACGACCTTCCCTACGTGCCCACTGCTCATCACCTCATTTTTCCCTCAATGTGGTCGTTCTCCACCCCAGAGAGTTTGTCAAGTGTTGCCTCCAAAATGTTCCCCATCTCTCCACTACTCAGTTCCCCATTTTGCCTCCAAAATATTCAATCTGTCCCCTCCACATTGCATCCACTTTTACCCCCAGCGTTTTACTTCCTCTACAATATTGATTCAACCTTTTCCACCCCAAAAATCTGCATTCTCTCCCTTAAACAGCACCTCAGCTTTTCCCTCAAAAATGCCCCAGAGGGAAACTCAGATTCAGCCCCCAAACTCCCATTTGCCTACACAAACAGTTCTTGTGGCCCCTCTCAATTCCCCCAGGCTTTCAGCTCAAGGAAGAACTGGAAGCCTATTCCCTCATCTCCACCCTTGTTTTGCTTTCCTGGAAAACCTTGCGATCCCACACTTTCTCCAAGAGATCTGCTGGGACTACTGGAAGGTTTGCTCTCTCAGAGCGCCAGGGGGCTTTACAGCACTTGTTCCTCTGCATCTTTACCCTTTTATCAGCTTTCCCCTGGAACGGTGTTGTGGGAGAAGCTTGGAACTACCAGAAATGGATCACGTTCACATTTTTTCCCCACCAGTTTTTATCTGGTTTCAGATTCCTGGAATTACCCTCAAATGTGCCCTAGAACACTGCTGTGAAAGGATCAATGAGAAGAACAGCCGGAAAGCAGAAAACCACCTCCAGCAGCAGCCACAATGATCCCATTTCTCTTCTTACCTGGTCCTGCCAGAGCTCCCAACAGCCATTCCCATTCCAAAACAAGAGCTATGGAAGACATTCCTGCTGTCCGTGAGGGTGAGGCGGCAGTTCTGGATGTTCTTCGCTGTGCAATCAGACAACAAACAGAGTGTAAATGATCCTGGTGGTCCCTTCCAAGCCAAACCAGCCCGTGATTCCATGCGTGGATCAGCACCTGTTCCAGCTCCATTCCAGAAACCTCCTCCCACTAACCCAGAACTTTCCTTTTTCTGCTCAACATCAGGGGTTTGCTGCCGAGTGCCCCGGGCAGGGGACGCCTCAGCCTTCCCTGGGACCGCAGCATTCCCTGGGCTGCCTCAGCATCCCCTGCGCTGCTGTTCCACGCCCATCCCGTGGTCCAGCGCCTGCGCGGGCTGCAGTGCCGGGCTCTCCCCACGAGGCGGCAGCACCGGGAGCGAGCAGCCCCGGCCGGTCCCGCTGTCTCGGGGCAGCTGCGCCTTTAACCCGCCCTGAGCCGGCGGGGCCGTGAACACAGCGGGCACAAACCCCACCGCTCCCCTTTATTTCACCCTCAGAGGCACAGGATCGCAGCATTTCCTGGGCTGCAAGGGACCCACAGGGAGCATCGAGTCCAAATCCTGGCCCTGCACCCCAAGAATCCCACCCTGTGCCCGAGAGCCTTGTTCAGACCCAAACTCTTCCCCCAAGATCCTGAAAACACAGCGGGGCTGGGAGAAGGATGACCACGGAGGATTTTTTTATACAGATCTCCTTGCACGATCGTTAAATAATATTATTAGACAGTCCATGAACGCATCCCTGTGCCGGGACAGCCACCCCTGTGCCGGAACACTCATCCCTGGGCCGGAATACCGATCCCCCGCGGCCCCCACCGTCCGCTCGGGGCTGTCCCCGTTCCCCGCTCACCTCCGAGCCCGGAGCACCCGCCCCGGTGCCCCCGGCCCGGCAGCGCTGCTCCCCGGGCTCCCCGCCATCGCCGCTCCTGGCGAAGAAGGGCGGAAGTCACCGGTACCGCACCGATGCGGCTATTCGACCTTCTCAAGATGGCGGCCGCGAAGGACCCCCCCCCCCCCCCCCCCGCCCCGGTCCGTCTATTCGACTGCCTGAATGCTCCCGCCTGCCCCAGGCGCCGCTGACCCCACAGTCGGTGTCCGCGTAGCGGGAAACGCCTCAGAAAATTGCGCGCAAGCGCTGGGCTGGCGTCGGCGTCGGCGTCGCGTTCAGGCAGCCGAATAGACGCAGCTTGGGGGGGGCCTTCCCTGCCGCCATATTGAGAAGGTCAGGAAACAGCGCACACGACCGCCATCTTTAGTGTGGCAGTGACGACACTTCCGCCCTTCGCCGCCATCTTGGGTGCTGGCAGAAGCCACTTCCGGTCGAGCCGCCATCTTTAGTGTGGTACACTTAGGGCCCCCGCCGCCCCTCACAAGGGCTTCTGTCTAGTCGGCTGCCTGAATCCGGCCCGGACTCCGACGCCGGCCCCGCGCTTTCCGCGCGATTTTCCGCCGTGCTTCCCGGTGCGAGGACACGGCTGGCGGGGTCAGCCGCGCCGGAGGCGGCCGACGGCTCCGCGACCGGCGGCAGGCATCGGCAGGGACACCTCTCGCAGGGGGCCTACTGCGTCCGCCATCTTGAGTGTGGCGGAAGTGTAAACCACCTTCTGCAAGGTCCTGGCAGATAATAAAATAATAAAATCAAATAAATACTGTCATATTCTAATAAAAACGTCACTTAACGCCGTCCCGAGAGCGCGGAACTGCGCCTTCCTTTCCGAGCCGCCTCCTTGAGAGCGACACGCGGGCGGCTCGATTCCGACCGTGCCCGCCCGGTGCCTCCCGCCCGGGTCGCGCTGCGACCGCGCCTCTGCTGCCCGGCAAAACCGGCCCCGCCGGGCCGCCCCCCGCGCTGTCATTCCCCGCGGTCACCGCCCCGCACGGCGCCCGTTCCTTTCCATAGCTGTGGCCCCGCTCATGCACGGCCGTGTCCCTTGGCGCTGCCAACCGCCCTTCGCCCCTCCCCTCCGCTGACACACCCGGCCCCGCTCGCTCCCGCTCCTTGCCACGCTCGGCAGCCACCGAGGCCGCCGCCCTCTCGGCTCAGCCGCCACCGGGCGGCAGCAGCGCCGGGGCGCCGTGTCGGGGGCGGCAGTGCCGCGCTCTCGCCACCAGGCGGCAGCAGCGCCGCCCAGCTCAGCCCGGGGGCAGGCACAGAGCACAGGGAAAAGCCGGCTCCGGGCGCTCTGCAGCTCCTGCAGCCCGAGCGTCTCGGCTCCTGCGGCCAGGCGCTTGCTGCTTTCCTTCCTACAGAAAAACGCCGGCTCCTTATTCTCAAAACCTGCGGATCTCTATTCCCAGCTTCTTATATTGCTGTATGCGACAGAGTAGACAGAGAGGGCTGGCTTATTTCCAAATGAATTTACATCTAAATCACTAGCATTTGCCTATAGACGTAAAAGTGAAGAACTTAACAGGTTTTAGTATTCTGCACACAGCCCTCGCTGGGAGGAAGGGTAAAAAGTTAAAAACAAATGAAATTTTAAAAGTAGAAAGTTAGAAACAAAGTTACAACGGCAGAAATTTAGAAACAAACAAAGAGGTAAAATACAAGAAACAAACAAATTTCTAAAGGGAGAAAGTTGAAAACAAACAAAGTTAGAAAAAAACAAACAAAAAAATTAGAAACAAACAAAATTAGAAAGGTAGAAATTTAGAAACAAAGTCAGAAAGGCAAGTGTTGAGCCTTTGACAGGGTACCCCTCCTTCTCGGACCAGGGTGAAAGAGCAGAGGAGGCTGCTGTTCTGCTAAGTTCTTTATTTCACGGTCTCACAGCTGTCTTGAAGGCAGAGTTCGAATGGGGTTACATGATACAGCCAAGCAGCAGCAGCAGGCAAAAACAGCTTCTTCTATATGCTCCATACACTCTATTTTTTCTTATAGAAGTGTGGATTCCATTTGTTCATTGACCAGTAAGATTAACACACGATTCTAGTTTTCCTTAAACCCATCCCGGTCTAATTCTAACAGTCGTAAGCCTCACACAAGTGTCATCTGCCCTTGTTCCATAAGGAATCCCTCTACAGACAGGGAGTTGTCACCGGCCCCGTGCTCATGGGCTGCAGGGGACACCCGCACTGAGGAGGAAATGGAAATGGGAAAGAGGGAACTGCAACCTGATGGGACGCACCTCTGGCACCACATTTCCTCTTCTTCCTGCTGTCCTGGAAAACCCCAAGTAAATCCGGTCCCTCAGACCTTGCACCCCTGAACACCAGGAGAGCCGGTGTTTTACCCAGATCCCAGTGCCCTGCACGGCTGCGCTGACACGAGCACAGGCCGATCGCTCCGCCCAGCACCATCCCTCATTTTCTTCCCATTGCTCCCCAAGCGTCCCCAAACCACCCCAGCGTGTCTGTGCCGGGGCCAGGGCCTGCCCCGAGCCCGACCAGAGGCTGTCACCCAGCCCTGCACCAGCTCCCACCCCCGGGTGAGCTGGGAATGCACTGAGAGCTCGGCTCCCCGGGCTCCCCAGCACCCAAACCGGTCCTCAGACACACAGAAATGCCCAACCTGCCCCTCTGGGCACAGCCAAACACCACAATTCCATCATCCCCAAGCAACTCTGGCACTTGCCTCTTCACCTCCGCCCATTTCCAGTAGCCGGGGCTAGGACCGGGCTGTCAAAAATAGCATTCCCTAGGCAGTTCATCCCAGCGCAGAGGAGAAGAGGAGCCTGTCCCTGACCCACACCATGGGCAGGACAAGGGGGGCCCTAGCTGGCTTTGCCTACTCCAACACCACAGCTCTTGGTCCCAAAGATGGGGCGAGTTCAGTGGTTTTTCCTGTCCTGAAAGAGAGCAGAAAAGGGAAGTTAATCCCACTGTGGAATCCAAGACTCCTGCATTTCCTATTTCTGCTCTGATTGCTCACCGTGGAGTTTTAGCCATGGAAAAAAAAGGAGAATGACACCATATCAAATAAAAAGTTGATTAATCCACGTAGGGGCTGTGGAGAGGATACAAAGGAGCTTTTCCATGATTTTGGGGCTTGAAGAGGGACTGAATTTCCCTCAAAGCTGGGAAGGGCCTGAGGATAATAAAGCAAAGGAGCAGCTTCATCTCTCCCTGGCAGAGAGCTCGGGGCTCCATTATGGATACAAATCAATCCCAGCAGGATTTCAAAGGGTTTCTTTAGGATGTCAGGTCCCTCTTTATCAGATCCCTGCTGGGATTCAGGGCCTGCCTGGTCACGGGGTGCTTTGATAAGGGCTGGATTTAAATCCCAGATCTGAGAACAGACATGAAAGGTCCCTGGGTTTCTAGGGGGTTGAAAAACTCAAGCTGGATTCGCTGCAGAGCTGAAAAATCAGGGTAAGAGAGAGCAAGGAGTGGCCAGCAGGCCCAGGCTCCTGATCACGCCCCTGGGATCCATGGGATCCATAGGATCCACGGCCTCTGGCACGCTGCTCCAGCACCCTGCAGGGTGACTGACAGCCGGGCAGGGGAAGGAGCCACCAGCAGCTCTGCCATGTGCACCATCATTCACCTTGCACGTGGCCTAAACAGCCACCAAGCACTGATGGACTGACTGAGCCGAAAATATCGGAGAGATCTCAGTTTGCACTCCAAATTCCCTGCAGCCTGTTCCCTTCCTGATCCATCCCTTCAAGCAGCAAGAGTGGAATTCCTTCCATCGTTGCTCTTTCCCTCCTGTTTTCCACTCAACAAGAAAAAGAGCAGCCACGTGAACAGGAGTAAAAGCCCCAAACCCACAAAAAAGCACATTCTCAGCATCACTAATCCCTGCCAAACTGCCAGGAACCTTCCAAAACTACATCCAAGCTTGGAAACAGGGATCCAGTTGTTTGTTTAAGCAGCTATTGATCCAGTCTCTTCCAGCTAATTAAACTATTCACTATTTAAACTCATTAAACTGCTCATCCTGCTCCTGGCAGCCAGAGGCAAAGAAGAAATCGTGTCTAGATTAAATGGTGTTGGTGAATGTGCCCATCCCAGTCCTTGGAGAGGTTGGAATTGCATCCCTGTTCCTCTGCTCTCTTTTCCTTCCTTTTTCCTGCAGTGATTCCCACCCGGATTCCTCAGCTCCAGCTCTCTGAGCAGCCTCAGGGGGAGCATTTCATCCCCTTGGAGCCAACTCCATTTGTTGCATCCTTCATGCCTCAACCACCCCTAAAAGCAGGCAAGTGCTGATGGGCAGTGCAGCTGCTTCCACTTGGGAATGTTTCCAGTGGAACAGGGAGGGAATTCTGAGAAGCTTCCACCCACTGCACGTTATTGCTGGATAAAAGGTGAGGCAGCAAAGGATCAACAAAGGGAGATTTCAGCAAGACAAAGTCCAGACAGAGAGGCTGCAAGTGTGGCTGGGGCTGCTAAACTGGGAAAACTGCAAGGTCAGGCTGTGGGAACATGGATTATACTGATGTCTGGAACTGGTGTTGGGAAGAGAGGGAGAAGGAGAAGGAGAAGGAGAAGGAGAAGGAGAAGGAGAAGGAGAAGGAGAAGGAGAAGGAGAAGGAGAAGGAGAAGGAGAAGGAGAAGGAGAAGGAGAAGGAGAAGGAGAAGGAGAAGGAGAAGGAGAAGGAGAAGGAGAAGGAGAAGGAGAAGGAGAAGGAGGAGAGAAAGGGCCCAAAGTAACTGCACAGTGAATTTCCTTACCATGAGCCAGGCTCATTCCCTGAGCTGACCAATATCTCCGAGCTCCCCTTCATGGCACAGCCCTGCCAGTAAAGAACAGAAGTTCCTGCCGCTCCCACTGGAATTCTGTAGCGTGCCTGGCATTCCATACGTTATGCTGCCTGAGAATTCCTGCAGCCGTCCTCGGGAAGAGCAGTTCACTGCCACAGGAGGAACAAGAGGAAAGCAGTTGCCACTCTCGGGTTCTGTGCTCTGTAAAAAGTAAAACCAGATAAAGATCAAAGCTCCATAAAGCTGGAACCATCTCCAACCTCGGGACAGCACTTCTGTGGGAAAAGCGTAGATGGGCAATTAGGAAGGAGATGATCATGCAAATGGGTAAGGGGGGGAATTAAATTCTGCTGCTTTCTGATTGAGGCCTGCTTCAATTTGCAGCCTTTATAATATCAGTTTAATGGGACTTTTTGTGCTTTAAAAAGGTTTTTATTAGCTGGGGGTTGTCCCTGCCTGGACTGAGGCACAGCACAATGAGTCTCCTGCCTCCTGAAGCCGTGTCGTTATCCCAGCATCTGAAATTAAAAACCAGCACTCTGGGAAACCTCTCTACTCTGAGGAGAAGTGTGAGGAGTGTTTGGGTCTGTGGAGAGCCTGGAACAGCTCTGAGAGACACCAAACATCCTGTGGATCCCAATAAACAGCAAAACATGCCAGCAGCTCCTTCCAACACCGCCCTTGTAGGGAACTCTGTCACCCCAGTGGGTATTTGTGGGAGTAAGGAAGAAATCCCACTAATGACCTCAGTGTGATCACCTCTGGTTCGTCTGGGGATAAATCTCCTTTATCCTTCTGGGAGAATAAAGGAATCCAATGCTGCCTTAATCCCCTGCTCCTCGGAGTCTGCATTTCCAGAATCCATCTCCTGGCCCAGCATGGGAAGGGTTGTCCAGCGCTGGAACAGCTGCCCAGAGCAGTGGTGGAGTCACCAACCCTGGAAGTGCTCATAAAATACATGGATATGGCACTTGAGTGTTCATAAAATACCTGGGTAAATACATGGGTAAATATAGGAATAAATTCATGGGTAAATACATGGATAAACATATGGATAAATATAGGGATAAATATGTAGGGATAAATATGTATGGATAAATACAGACCTTGCTTCCCTGAACACCAGGAGAGCCGGTGTTTTACCCAGATCCCAGTGCCCTGCACGGCTGCGCTGACACGAGCGCAGGCTGACCGTTCCGCCCAGCACCATCCCTCATTTTCCTCCCACGGCTCCCCAAGCGGCCCCAAACCACCCCAGCGTGTCTGTGCCGGGGCCAGGGCCTGCCCCGAGCCCGACCAGAGCCCTGCACCAGCTCCCACCCCCGGGTGAGCTGGGAATGCACTGAGAGCTCGGCTCCCCGGGCTCCCCAGCACCCAAACCGGTCCTCAGACACACCGAAATGCCCAACCTGCCCCTCTGGGCACAGCCAAACACCACAATTCCATCATCCCCAAGCAACTCTGGCACTTGCCTCTTCACCTCCGCCCATTTCCAGTAGCCGGGGCTAGGACCGGGCTGTCAAAAATAGCATTCCCTAGGCAGTTCATCCCAGCGCAGAGGAGAAGAGGAGCCTGTCCCTGACCCACACCATGGGCAGGACAAGGGGGGCCCTAGCTGGCTTTGCCTACTCCAACACCACAGCTCTTGGTCCCAAAGATGGGGCGAGTTCAGTGGTTTTTCCTGTCCTGAAAGAGAGCAGAAAAGGGAAGTTAATCCCACTGTGGAATCCAAGACTCCTGCATTTCCTATTTCTGCTCTGATTGCTCACCGTGGAGTTTTAGCTATGGAAAAAAAAAGGAGAATGACACCATAGCAAATAAAAAGTGCCCTTTTCCAGCATTTTTATTCCAGGCATTAAAAGGATGCTCATTTCTCTTCTAGCATTGTTTCCCTCATTTTAGGAGAACCGTTTTCATCCCAGGCCCCACTCGTCAGTTGTTCGATCCTCTGGCACTGGATTTGGACAAAAGAAGGGACGCACCTGGACTGCAGGAAATCACTGAGAGAAACCCTTCCAAAACGTGACAGAGAAAAACAACAGGAGATGCAGGAAGACACATCCCTCATTTGCACGTCTGGAACGCTTTTCTAAAGACTTCTCTGCATCTGGATGCTCTTTGCTCTTGGCTTTCTTCACAGGAATGCATTTGCTGCTAAACACGTCTCAGACCCTTACCTGATCGGGATAAGGTGGGATGGAGATGAAGACTCCCACAGGGAATAGCCAGGGAGATGCAGGGCCTGGGAACATCAAGGACGGAGAAGAGAAGGAACAGGGATTGTTTTTCTTGTTTAGAGCCAGCAGTGCTGTGAGCTTGGAGAACACACGGCACCGCAGGGATCCAGGGCAGGAGCGGGATAACTGCGGGATAAGGGGAATCTGCTCCCACTCCAGGGCTGTGCCAGTGAAGGAGGGGAATTTTTTAGTGCCTTCATTACACACAAAAACCAAACCCAGCACCACCGAGCTGGACTTTCGTGAGCCGCAAAACAAAGCGGCCCCTGGCCTTTGGGGGAACACAACCTCACCGAGTCACGGAGCCAGGGGATGACACTTGGGAATGATCCTTGCTGCTGCCTGCAGGCAAATCAGATGAGGGAGCCACAGGAGCTGCGGGGTTTCCTGCTCTTCCTGCAACGCCATCGGTCCAGACCAGGAGACCTTTCCTGGAACAGATCTTCCCTGTAAAGGGAGCTACACCAAAGCTCAAGCCCTCATTTAGAGACCCTTGGAAAAGCAAAGGTGAGAGGGGATTACCTGGAGCCCCAGGGGACCGAGGCGAAGGCGATGAAGAAGCAGACAGCAAAGTGCTTCCACTGCTTCTCACTCCAGCAAAGGGAACATCCCTGGAATTTCATGTCCGGCGTCGCTCCCAAACCCCACAGGTGAACCCACACGTACTCCAGGACTGATCTCCTTCAAACTTCCAGCAGCACAGACTCACCGGGAGGAACTGCGATCCAAGGACACACATCAGCAACCGTCTTCCCGCTTGCCCCTCTCTCCACATTTTCCCTTTCCAGCGGGATGCAGGTGCCACCCCCCAGAGGCAGGAAAACTGCCTTGCAATCCGCTACAAAACCTGCCTGGAAAGCCCAGGATGCCCGGAGCCAGCAGCCGTTTCTCCTGGAGCTCCTGCTGACAGGCATTTGAAGCCTGCTGTGCCTCACAGCTGCTTTTCTGCCAAGGGCATTCCCATCTTTTCTTTTTTAGCCCAAAGAAAGGTTTGCAAAGCTGAGTTTTGTGAGAAGCGCTTCATATTTGGATCATTCTTAACTTGGAGTTTCCCTTGGCACCAAAATCAGGGGCTCACCTTTTGCTTGGAGCTTGGCTGAAGTCCTCAGCAGTGCCAGGGAATGTGGCCATTGGAGGCTTTGGGCAGATTTGGCTCATCTGCCTTTTTAGGCCTTGTTTCTTTCTCTCAGCCTTCCCACTGGATTGTGGCCTCCGAGGAATACGTAAAATCCCATTCCATTCCTATTCTTTCGGACAATTTTTTGTACCGTCCCTGTACAAAACGAGGCCCCCTGTTCGGATGCTTTTCCCCACCGTTCCCCGGCACTTTCATCTGCCGGTGCATTCCCTGCGTTGCTTGGGCTCTTCCCAGCTCTCTGAGCTCCTTCACAAGGCAGCAGATCGATTTGGCCCAGGAACTAAACCCTCCCGAGGAATTGTCTGATGCCATCTCCGCATTTGACACCTGATCCTTGTGCTCAAAGGATCCCTCTTTCTTCCCTTCAGCCAATTCCAAGGCTCGCTGCCCCCAGCTGCGATCAGGCCCCAGCCTGATCCCTGCAGTCTTCCCTGCCGGGATCCTGCTCAGGAATCCCTGGGCTACAAATGTAAGAATTCATTCTTCCCACCCCTGCCCAGTTCCAAAGGATTTGGTGTCTGCCTTACCCGGCTGGAGCCTGCTTCCAACTCTGTTCTTGCTGCTTCTGCTGCTTTCCAGTTCCCAGGAATTCCACCGACGGAGCGACAGCGTTTTCCAGCTCCGCCAGGATTCCCTCTGCTGCGTTTGGGTGCTGGAAGGATATCAAAACCAGGCTCTCTGGGGCTTTACTATCAGGAAATTACATCCCCGGATTTGTTCATTTCCAAATATTATCTCTTCCCAACAAAGCACTGGGCATCCAAGGAATACAGAAAGTGATGGGCTGACCACTGCTTACTCCTCTGGAATGTCAGAGCTTGGAAAAAAAGGGCACTTGAGGCTTCTCCTGGTGCTGCCCGTGAGGTGTATTTTACTTGAGAGCCCCTTCCCGTGTCTTTCCCTGTATCCACCAAAAAATCCACCCCTTCATTCCCCAGCTGCTTGCTTCCTCCCTCTTTTCCTGTATCCAACAGAATTTTAACAGGTCAATAGTCCCCTCTGCAAGAGCACCTTTCATTCCAAACCTAAGAACAAACGAATCACTTCCCTTCCACCGTCCTTATTAGGATTCCACTGAGAGCAGTGGATGGAAAATGATCCTCTCCTGGTCCCTGCTGGATTCCCGGAGCAGGGATCCTTTCCCTCTTTCCCCCCACCACGGTGCCCTCCTCCCCCTCCCGCCCCACCCCACACCCTTTTCAGGCTTTGTTCCACAGCTTTTGCCTCCAGGCCTCAGATCCTTTCGTTCTCCACGAGCTCCCAGCAGCTCCACAGCCTTTCCTCTCCCATCCCGACCATTTCTCCGGGAATGGAGCTCCGCATTTCAATTGCCTTCTCTTTTCTCTGACTACTCCCACCAATCCAGAAGACCTAAAGCTGACACAAGGAACACTCGGTGCCCACAAATCCAAACCCAGACCCGGCCATCCCCAAACCAGCAACTCCCGGACAATTTGCGTTCATTCCAACCTAACACTGAGGACTCACCCAACCCTTCAAAATTCCCAAGAAATATCCTGTTGCCTTCACAGCTCCCAGGGGATTCTGCTTCGTGCTCACACGAAGGATTTGGGACTTCCCTGAAAAAACCCGTGCAGGGCACGCCGGAATCCCCGATCCCGAGAATCCGGGGAGCGTTAAAAGCTCGGTCCAGCCTGGGCCCCCGGAAATTTTTGCCAAATATCCCCCAAGTCCTCGGGATAACAGAACTCTCTGGTACTGCATTTTTGGCGTTGTAAAGCCTGGAATTCCTTTATTCCTAGTGCTGGGCTCTGCATATGGCCGAGAAAATCCCGGCCTCCACACAGACCCAGGTTCCAAACTTTTTGATACATTTTAGCAAGCCGAGAAATTCACCTTCCCTGCTTGTTCTTAAGGGCATCCTTCTCTTCCCTTACCCGGCGTGCTCTCTCCCACTGGGGGTGGGTTTTCCCCTTCCCATGCCAATTAGTCCCTACTTCTAGGAGGTTTAGGTACCTTTCTTCCCTGGCAGGGATTTCTTAACACAGCTACCGAGGCTTTGGGAGTCTCCTTTATCTTCTACTTTCTGGATCCAGAAATGCCACAATCCAGACGCCCAACTTCAACAAGACATCCTTTCTACCTAAAAACACACACTCTCAACTCTTAGATCTTTTAAAGTTTTACCCCCGCAAAATTCCCCTATTTTTCCACCACTGAATTCCTCAGTCCTGCTTCCAAGGATTTCTTGAATACCACGGGGCTTTTCTCAAGATTTACCCCCACGACCTTCCCTACGTGCCCACTGCTCATCACCTCATTTTTCCCTCAATGTGGTCGTTCTCCACCCCAGAGAGTTTGTCAAGTGTTGCCTCCAAAATGTTCCCCATCTCTCCACTACTCAGTTCCCCATTTTGCCTCCAAAATATTCAATCTGTCCCCTCCACATTGCATCCACTTTTACCCCCAGCGTTTTACTTCCTCTACAATATTGATTCAACCTTTTCCACCCCAAAAATCTGCATTCTCTCCCTTAAACAGCACCTCAGCTTTTCCCTCAAAAATGCCCCAGAGGGAAACTCAGATTCAGCCCCCAAACTCCCATTTGCCTACACAAACAGTTCTTGTGGCCCCTCTCAATTCCCCCAGGCTTTCAGCTCAAGGAAGAACTGGAAGCCTATTCCCTCATCTCCACCCTTGTTTTGCTTTCCTGGAAAACCTTGCGATCCCACACTTTCTCCAAGAGATCTGCTGGGACTACTGGAAGGTTTGCTCTCTCAGAGCGCCAGGGGGCTTTACAGCACTTGTTCCTCTGCATCTTTACCCTTTTATCAGCTTTCCCCTGGAACGGTGTTGTGGGAGAAGCTTGGAACTACCAGAAATGGATCACGTTCACATTTTTTCCCCACCAGTTTTTATCTGGTTTCAGATTCCTGGAATTACCCTCAAATGTGCCCTAGAACACTGCTGTGAAAGGATCAATGAGAAGAACAGCCGGAAAGCAGAAAACCACCTCCAGCAGCAGCCACAATGATCCCATTTCTCTTCTTACCTGGTCCTGCCAGAGCTCCCAGCAGCCATTCCCATTCCAAAACAAGAGCTATGGAAGACATTCCTGCTGTCCGTGAGGGTGAGGCGGCAGTTCTGGATGTTCTTCGCTGTGCAATCAGACAACAAACAGAGTGTAAATGATCCTGGTGGTCCCTTCCAAGCCAAACCAGCCCGTGATTCCATGCGTGGATCAGCACCTGTTCCAGCTCCATTCCAGAAACCTCCTCCCACTAACCCAGAACTTTCCTTTTTCTGCTCAACATCAGGGGTTTGCTGCCGAGTGCCCCGGGCAGGGGACGCCTCAGCCTTCCCTGGGACCGCAGCATTCCCTGGGCTGCCTCAGCATCCCCTGCGCTGCTGTTCCACGCCCATCCCGTGGTCCAGCGCCTGCGCGGGCTGCAGTGCCGGGCTCTCCCCACGAGGCGGCAGCACCGGGAGCGAGCAGCCCCGGCCGGTCCCGCTGTCTCGGGGCAGCTGCGCCTTTAACCCGCCCTGAGCCGGCGGGGCCGTGAACACAGCGGGCACAAACCCCACCGCTCCCCTTTATTTCACCCTCAGAGGCACAGGATCGCAGCATTTCCTGGGCTGCAAGGGACCCACAGGGAGCATCGAGTCCAAATCCTGGCCCTGCACCCCAAGAATCCCACCCTGTGCCCGAGAGCCTTGTTCAGACCCAAACTCTTCCCCCAAGATCCTGAAAACACAGCGGGGCTGGGAGAAGGATGACCACGGAGGATTTTTTTATACAGATCTCCTTGCACGATCGTTAAATAATATTATTAGACAGTCCATGAACGCATCCCTGTGCCGGGACAGCCACCCCTGTGCCGGAACACTCATCCCTGGGCCGGAATACCGATCCCCCGCGGCCCCCACCGTCCGCTCGGGGCTGTCCCCGTTCCCCGCTCACCTCCGAGCCCGGA
Organism: Coloeus monedula; assembly: GCF_965178545.1. NCBI lineage: Eukaryota > Metazoa > Chordata > Aves > Passeriformes > Corvidae > Coloeus > Coloeus monedula. The sequence goes on along the minus strand of NW_028120731.1, from coordinate 129,133 downwards.
GCACCCGCCCCGGTGCCCCCGGCCCGGCAGCGCTGCTCCCCGGGCTCCCCGCCATCGCCGCTCCTGGCGAAGAAGGGCGGAAGTCACCGGTACCGCACCGATGCGGCTATTCGACCTTCTCAAGATGGCGGCCGCGAAGGACCCCCCCCCCCCCCCCCCTCCGGTCCGTCTATTCGACTGCCTGAATGCTCCCGCCTGCCCCAGGCGCCGCTGACCCCACAGTCGGTGTCCGCGTAGCGGGAAACGCCTCAGAAAATTGCGCGCAAGCGCTGGGCTGGCGTCGGCGTCGGCGTCGCGTTCAGGCAGCCGAATAGACGCAGCTTGCGGGGGGCCTTCCCTGCCGCCATATTGAGAAGGTCAGGAAACAGCGCACACGACCGCCATCTTTAGTGTGGCAGTGACGACACTTCCGCCCTTCGCCGCCATCTTGGGTGCTGGCAGAAGCCACTTCCGGTCGAGCCGCCATCTTTAGTGTGGTACACTTAGGGCCCCCGCCGCCCCTCACAAGGGCTTCTGTCTAGTCGGCTGCCTGAATCCGGCCCGGACTCCGACGCCGGCCCCGCGCTTTCCGCGCGATTTTCCGCCGTGCTTCCCGGTGCGAGGACACGGCTGGCGGGGTCAGCCGCGCCGGAGGCGGCCGACGGCTCCGCGACCGGCGGCAGGCATCGGCAGGGACACCTCTCGCAGGGGGCCTACTGCGTCCGCCATCTTGAGTGTGGCGGAAGTGTAAACCACCTTCTGCAAGGTCCTGGCAGATAATAAAATAATAAAATCAAATAAATACTGTCATATTCTAATAAAAACGTCACTTAACGCCGTCCCGAGAGCGCGGAACTGCGCCTTCCTTTCCGAGCCGCCTCCTTGAGAGCGACACGCGGGCGGCTCGATTCCGACCGTGCCCGCCCGGTGCCTCCCGCCCGGGTCGCGCTGCGACCGCGCCTCTGCTGCCCGGCAAAACCGGCCCCGCCGGGCCGCCCCCCGCGCTGTCATTCCCCGCGGTCACCGCCCCGCACGGCGCCCGTTCCTTTCCATAGCTGTGGCCCCGCTCATGCACGGCCGTGTCCCTTGGCGCTGCCAACCGCCCTTCGCCCCTCCCCTCCGCTGACACACCCGGCCCCGCTCGCTCCCGCTCCTTGCCACGCTCGGCAGCCACCGAGGCCGCCGCCCTCTCGGCTCAGCCGCCACCGGGCGGCAGCAGCGCCGGGGCGCCGTGTCGGGGGCGGCAGTGCCGCGCTCTCGCCACCAGGCGGCAGCAGCGCCGCCCAGCTCAGCCCGGGGGCAGGCACAGAGCACAGGGAAAAGCCGGCTCCGGGCGCTCTGCAGCTCCTGCAGCCCGAGCGTCTCGGCTCCTGCGGCCAGGCGCTTGCTGCTTTCCTTCCTACAGAAAAACGCCGGCTCCTTATTCTCAAAACCTGCGGATCTCTATTCCCAGCTTCTTATATTGCTGTATGCGACAGAGTAGACAGAGAGGGCTGGCTTATTTCCAAATGAATTTACATCTAAATCACTAGCATTTGCCTATAGACGTAAAAGTGAAGAACTTAACAGGTTTTAGTATTCTGCACACAGCCCTCGCTGGGAGGAAGGGTAAAAAGTTAAAAACAAATGAAATTTTAAAAGTAGAAAGTTAGAAACAAAGTTACAACGGCAGAAATTTAGAAACAAACAAAGAGGTAAAATACAAGAAACAAACAAATTTCTAAAGGGAGAAAGTTGAAAACAAACAAAGTTAGAAACAAACAAACAAAAAAATTAGAAACAAACAAAATTAGAAAGGTAGAAATTTAGAAACAAAGTCAGAAAGGCAAGTGTTGAGCCTTTGACAGGGTACCCCTCCTTCTCGGACCAGGGTGAAAGAGCAGAGGAGGCTGCTGTTCTGCTAAGTTCTTTATTTCACGGTCTCACAGCTGTCTTGAAGGCAGAGTTCGAATGGGGTTACATGATACAGCCAAGCAGCAGCAGCAGGCAAAAACAGCTTCTTCTATATGCTCCATACACTCTATTTTTTCTTATAGAAGTGTGGATTCCATTTGTTCATTGACCAGTAAGATTAACACACGATTCTAGTTTTCCTTAAACCCATCCCGGTCTAATTCTAACAGTCGTAAGCCTCACACAAGTGTCATCTGCCCTTGTTCCATAAGGAATCCCTCTACAGACAGGGAGTTGTCACCGGCCCCGTGCTCATGGGCTGCAGGGGACACCCGCACTGAGGAGGAAATGGAAATGGGAAAGAGGGAACTGCAACCTGATGGGACGCACCTCTGGCACCACATTTCCTCTTCTTCCTGCTGTCCTGGAAAACCCCAAGTAAATCCGGTCCCTCAGACCTTGCACCCCTGAACACCAGGAGAGCCGGTGTTTTACCCAGATCCCAGTGCCCTGCACGGCTGCGCTGACACGAGCACAGGCCGATCGCTCCGCCCAGCACCATCCCTCATTTTCTTCCCATTGCTCCCCAAGCGGCCCCAAACCACCCCAGCGTGTCTGTGCCGGGGCCAGGGCCTGCCCCGAGCCCGACCAGAGGCTGTCACCCAGCCCTGCACCAGCTCCCACCCCCGGGTGAGCTGGGAATGCACTGAGAGCTCGGCTCCCCGGGCTCCCCAGCACCCAAACCGGTCCTCAGACACACAGAAATGCCCAACCTGCCCCTCTGGGCACAGCCAAACACCACAATTCCATCATCCCCAAGCAACTCTGGCACTTGCCTCTTCACCTCCGCCCATTTCCAGTAGCCGGGGCTAGGACCGGGCTGTCAAAAATAGCATTCCCTAGGCAGTTCATCCCAGCGCAGAGGAGAAGAGGAGCCTGTCCCTGACCCACACCATGGGCAGGACAAGGGGGGCCCTAGCTGGCTTTGCCTACTCCAACACCACAGCTCTTGGTCCCAAAGATGGGGCGAGTTCAGTGGTTTTTCCTGTCCTGAAAGAGAGCAGAAAAGGGAAGTTAATCCCACTGTGGAATCCAAGACTCCTGCATTTCCTATTTCTGCTCTGATTGCTCACCGTGGAGTTTTAGCCATGGAAAAAAAAGGAGAATGACACCATATCAAATAAAAAGTTGATTAATCCACGTAGGGGCTGTGGAGAGGATACAAAGGAGCTTTTCCATGATTTTGGGGCTTGAAGAGGGACTGAATTTCCCTCAAAGCTGGGAAGGGCCTGAGGATAATAAAGCAAAGGAGCAGCTTCATCTCTCCCTGGCAGAGAGCTCGGGGCTCCATTATGGATACAAATCAATCCCAGCAGGATTTCAAAGGGTTTCTTTAGGATGTCAGGTCCCTCTTTATCAGATCCCTGCTGGGATTCAGGGCCTGCCTGGTCACGGGGTGCTTTGATAAGGGCTGGATTTAAATCCCAGATCTGAGAACAGACATGAAAGGTCCCTGGGTTTCTAGGGGGTTGAAAAACTCAAGCTGGATTCGCTGCAGAGCTGAAAAATCAGGGTAAGAGAGAGCAAGGAGTGGCCAGCAGGCCCAGGCTCCTGATCACGCCCCTGGGATCCATGGGATCCATAGGATCCACGGCCTCTGGCACGCTGCTCCAGCACCCTGCAGGGTGACTGACAGCCGGGCAGGGGAAGGAGCCACCAGCAGCTCTGCCATGTGCACCATCATTCACCTTGCACGTGGCCTAAACAGCCACCAAGCACTGATGGACTGACTGAGCCGAAAATATCGGAGAGATCTCAGTTTGCACTCCAAATTCCCTGCAGCCTGTTCCCTTCCTGATCCATCCCTTCAAGCAGCAAGAGTGGAATTCCTTCCATCGTTGCTCTTTCCCTCCTGTTTTCCACTCAACAAGAAAAAGAGCAGCCACGTGAACAGGAGTAAAAGCCCCAAACCCACAAAAAAGCACATTCTCAGCATCACTAATCCCTGCCAAACTGCCAGGAACCTTCCAAAACTACATCCAAGCTTGGAAACAGGGATCCAGTTGTTTGTTTAAGCAGCTATTGATCCAGTCTCTTCCAGCTAATTAAACTATTCACTATTTAAACTCATTAAACTGCTCATCCTGCTCCTGGCAGCCAGAGGCAAAGAAGAAATCGTGTCTAGATTAAATGGTGTTGGTGAATGTGCCCATCCCAGTCCTTGGAGAGGTTGGAATTGCATCCCTGTTCCTCTGCTCTCTTTTCCTTCCTTTTTCCTGCAGTGATTCCCACCCGGATTCCTCAGCTCCAGCTCTCTGAGCAGCCTCAGGGGGAGCATTTCATCCCCTTGGAGCCAACTCCATTTGTTGCATCCTTCATGCCTCAACCACCCCTAAAAGCAGGCAAGTGCTGATGGGCAGTGCAGCTGCTTCCACTTGGGAATGTTTCCAGTGGAACAGGGAGGGAATTCTGAGAAGCTTCCACCCACTGCACGTTATTGCTGGATAAAAGGTGAGGCAGCAAAGGATCAACAAAGGGAGATTTCAGCAAGACAAAGTCCAGACAGAGAGGCTGCAAGTGTGGCTGGGGCTGCTAAACTGGGAAAACTGCAAGGTCAGGCTGTGGGAACATGGATTATACTGATGTCTGGAACTGGTGTTGGGAAGAGAGGGAGAAGGAGAAGGAGAAGGAGAAGGAGAAGGAGAAGGAGAAGGAGAAGGAGAAGGAGAAGGAGAAGGAGAAGGAGAAGGAGAAGGAGAAGGAGAAGGAGAAGGAGAAGGAGAAGGAGAAGGAGAAGGAGAAGGAGAAGGAGAAGGAGAAGGAGAAGGAGGAGAGAAAGGGCCCAAAGTAACTGCACAGTGAATTTCCTTACCATGAGCCAGGCTCATTCCCTGAGCTGACCAATATCTCCGAGCTCCCCTTCATGGCACAGCCCTGCCAGTAAAGAACAGAAGTTCCTGCCGCTCCCACTGGAATTCTGTAGCGTGCCTGGCATTCCATACGTTATGCTGCCTGAGAATTCCTGCAGCCGTCCTCGGGAAGAGCAGTTCACTGCCACAGGAGGAACAAGAGGAAAGCAGTTGCCACTCTCGGGTTCTGTGCTCTGTAAAAAGTAAAACCAGATAAAGATCAAAGCTCCATAAAGCTGGAACCATCTCCAACCTCGGGACAGCACTTCTGTGGGAAAAGCGTGGATGGGCAATTAGGAAGGAGATGATCATGCAAATGGGTAAGGGGGGGAATTAAATTCTGCTGCTTTCTGATTGAGGCCTGCTTCAATTTGCAGCCTTTATAATATCAGTTTAATGGGACTTTTTGTGCTTTAAAAAGGTTTTTATTAGCTGGGGGTTGTCCCTGCCTGGACTGAGGCACAGCACAATGAGTCTCCTGCCTCCTGAAGCCGTGTCGTTATCCCAGCATCTGAAATTAAAAACCAGCACTCTGGGAAACCTCTCTACTCTGAGGAGAAGTGTGAGGAGTGTTTGGGTCTGTGGAGAGCCTGGAACAGCTCTGAGAGACACCAAACATCCTGTGGATCCCAATAAACAGCAAAACATGCCAGCAGCTCCTTCCAACACCGCCCTTGTAGGGAACTCTGTCACCCCAGTGGGTATTTGTGGGAGTAAGGAAGAAATCCCACTAATGACCTCAGTGTGATCACCTCTGGTTCGTCTGGGGATAAATCTCCTTTATCCTTCTGGGAGAATAAAGGAATCCAATGCTGCCTTAATCCCCTGCTCCTCGGAGTCTGCATTTCCAGAATCCATCTCCTGGCCCAGCATGGGAAGGGTTGTCCAGCGCTGGAACAGCTGCCCAGAGCAGTGGTGGAGTCACCAACCCTGGAAGTGCTCATAAAATACATGGATATGGCACTTGAGTGTTCATAAAATACCTGGGTAAATACATGGGTAAATATAGGAATAAATTCATGGGTAAATACATGGATAAACATATGGATAAATATAGGGATAAATATGTAGGGATAAATATGTATGGATAAATACAGACCTTGCTTCCCTGAACACCAGGAGAGCCGGTGTTTTACCCAGATCCCAGTGCCCTGCACGGCTGCGCTGACACGAGCGCAGGCTGACCGTTCCGCCCAGCACCATCCCTCATTTTCCTCCCACGGCTCCCCAAGTGGCCCCAAACCACCCCAGCGTGTCTGTGCCGGGGCCAGGGCCTGCCCCGAGCCCGACCAGAGCCCTGCACCAGCTCCCACCCCCGGGTGAGCTGGGAATGCACTGAGAGCTCGGCTCCCCGGGCTCCCCAGCACCCAAACCGGTCCTCAGACACACAGAAATGCCCAACCTGCCCCTCTGGGCACAGCCAAACACCACAATTCCATCATCCCCAAGCAACTCTGGCACTTGCCTCTTCACCTCCGCCCATTTCCAGTAGCCGGGGCTAGGACCGGGCTGTCAAAAATAGCATTCCCTAGGCAGTTCATCCCAGCGCAGAGGAGAAGAGGAGCCTGTCCCTGACCCACACCATGGGCAGGACAAGGGGGGCCCTAGCTGGCTTTGCCTACTCCAACACCACAGCTCTTGGTCCCAAAGATGGGGCGAGTTCAGTGGTTTTTCCTGTCCTGAAAGAGAGCAGAAAAGGGAAGTTAATCCCACTGTGGAATCCAAGACTCCTGCATTTCCTATTTCTGCTCTGATTGCTCACCGTGGAGTTTTAGCTATGGAAAAAAAAAGGAGAATGACACCATAGCAAATAAAAAGTGCCCTTTTCCAGCATTTTTATTCCAGGCATTAAAAGGATGCTCATTTCTCTTCTAGCATTGTTTCCCTCATTTTAGGAGAACCGTTTTCATCCCAGGCCCCACTCGTCAGTTGTTCGATCCTCTGGCACTGGATTTGGACAAAAGAAGGGACGCACCTGGACTGCAGGAAATCACTGAGAGAAACCCTTCCAAAACGTGACAGAGAAAAACAACAGGAGATGCAGGAAGACACATCCCTCATTTGCACGTCTGGAACGCTTTTCTAAAGACTTCTCTGCATCTGGATGCTCTTTGCTCTTGGCTTTCTTCACAGGAATGCATTTGCTGCTAAACACGTCTCAGACCCTTACCTGATCGGGATAAGGTGGGATGGAGATGAAGACTCCCACAGGGAATAGCCAGGGAGATGCAGGGCCTGGGAACATCAAGGACGGAGAAGAGAAGGAACAGGGATTGTTTTTCTTGTTTAGAGCCAGCAGTGCTGTGAGCTTGGAGAACACACGGCACCGCAGGGATCCAGGGCAGGAGCGGGATAACTGCGGGATAAGGGGAATCTGCTCCCACTCCAGGGCTGTGCCAGTGAAGGAGGGGAATTTTTTAGTGCCTTCATTACACACAAAAACCAAACCCAGCACCACCGAGCTGGACTTTCGTGAGCCGCAAAACAAAGCGGCCCCTGGCCTTTGGGGGAACACAACCTCACCGAGTCACGGAGCCAGGGGATGACACTTGGGAATGATCCTTGCTGCTGCCTGCAGGCAAATCAGATGAGGGAGCCACAGGAGCTGCGGGGTTTCCTGCTCTTCCTGCAACGCCATCGGTCCAGACCAGGAGACCTTTCCTGGAACAGATCTTCCCTGTAAAGGGAGCTACACCAAAGCTCAAGCCCTCATTTAGAGACCCTTGGAAAAGCAAAGGTGAGAGGGGATTACCTGGAGCCCCAGGGGACCGAGGCGAAGGCGATGAAGAAGCAGACAGCAAAGTGCTTCCACTGCTTCTCACTCCAGCAAAGGGAACATCCCTGGAATTTCATGTCCGGCGTCGCTCCCAAACCCCACAGGTGAACCCACACGTACTCCAGGACTGATCTCCTTCAAACTTCCAGCAGCACAGACTCACCGGGAGGAACTGCGATCCAAGGACACACATCAGCAACCGTCTTCCCGCTTGCCCCTCTCTCCACATTTTCCCTTTCCAGCGGGATGCAGGTGCCACCCCCCAGAGGCAGGAAAACTGCCTTGCAATCCGCTACAAAACCTGCCTGGAAAGCCCAGGATGCCCGGAGCCAGCAGCCGTTTCTCCTGGAGCTCCTGCTGACAGGCATTTGAAGCCTGCTGTGCCTCACAGCTGCTTTTCTGCCAAGGGCATTCCCATCTTTTCTTTTTTAGCCCAAAGAAAGGTTTGCAAAGCTGAGTTTTGTGAGAAGCGCTTCATATTTGGATCATTCTTAACTTGGAGTTTCCCTTGGCACCAAAATCAGGGGCTCACCTTTTGCTTGGAGCTTGGCTGAAGTCCTCAGCAGTGCCAGGGAATGTGGCCATTGGAGGCTTTGGGCAGATTTGGCTCATCTGCCTTTTTAGGCCTTGTTTCTTTCTCTCAGCCTTCCCACTGGATTGTGGCCTCCGAGGAATACGTAAAATCCCATTCCATTCCTATTCTTTCGGACAATTTTTTGTACCGTCCCTGTACAAAACGAGGCCCCCTGTTCGGATGCTTTTCCCCACCGTTCCCCGGCACTTTCATCTGCCGGTGCATTCCCTGCGTTGCTTGGGCTCTTCCCAGCTCTCTGAGCTCCTTCACAAGGCAGCAGATCGATTTGGCCCAGGAACTAAACCCTCCCGAGGAATTGTCTGATGCCATCTCCGCATTTGACACCTGATCCTTGTGCTCAAAGGATCCCTCTTTCTTCCCTTCAGCCAATTCCAAGGCTCGCTGCCCCCAGCTGCGATCAGGCCCCAGCCTGATCCCTGCAGTCTTCCCTGCCGGGATCCTGCTCAGGAATCCCTGGGCTACAAATGTAAGAATTCATTCTTCCCACCCCTGCCCAGTTCCAAAGGATTTGGTGTCTGCCTTACCTGGCTGGAGCCTGCTTCCAACTCTGTTCTTGCTGCTTCTGCTGCTTTCCAGTTCCCAGGAATTCCACCGACGGAGCGACAGCGTTTTCCAGCTCCGCCAGGATTCCCTCTGCTGCGTTTGGGTGCTGGAAGGATATCAAAACCAGGCTCTCTGGGGCTTTACTATCAGGAAATTACATCCCCGGATTTGTTCATTTCCAAATATTATCTCTTCCCAACAAAGCACTGGGCATCCAAGGAATACAGAAAGTGATGGGCTGACCACTGCTTACTCCTCTGGAATGTCAGAGCTTGGAAAAAAAGGGCACTTGAGGCTTCTCCTGGTGCTGCCCGTGAGGTGTATTTTACTTGAGAGCCCCTTCCCGTGTCTTTCCCTGTATCCACCAAAAAATCCACCCCTTCATTCCCCAGCTGCTTGCTTCCTCCCTCTTTTCCTGTATCCAACAGAATTTTAACAGGTCAATAGTCCCCTCTGCAAGAGCACCTTTCATTCCAAACCTAAGAACAAACGAATCACTTCCCTTCCACCGTCCTTATTAGGATTCCACTGAGAGCAGTGGATGGAAAATGATCCTCTCCTGGTCCCTGCTGGATTCCCGGAGCAGGGATCCTTTCCCTCTTTCCCCCCACCACGGTGCCCTCCTCCCCCTCCCGCCCCACCCCACACCCTTTTCAGGCTTTGTTCCACAGCTTTTGCCTCCAGGCCTCAGATCCTTTCGTTCTCCACGAGCTCCCAGCAGCTCCACAGCCTTTCCTCTCCCATCCCGACCATTTCTCCGGGAATGGAGCTCCGCATTTCAATTGCCTTCTCTTTTCTCTGACTACTCCCACCAATCCAGAAGACCTAAAGCTGACACAAGGAACACTCGGTGCCCACAAATCCAAACCCAGACCCGGCCATCCCCAAACCAGCAACTCCCGGACAATTTGCGTTCATTCCAACCTAACACTGAGGACTCACCCAACCCTTCAAAATTCCCAAGAAATATCCTGTTGCCTTCACAGCTCCCAGGGGATTCTGCTTCGTGCTCACACGAAGGATTTGGGACTTCCCTGAAAAAACCCGTGCAGGGCACGCCGGAATCCCCGATCCCGAGAATCCGGGGAGCGTTAAAAGCTCGGTCCAGCCTGGGCCCCCGGAAATTTTTGCCAAATATCCCCCAAGTCCTCGGGATAACAGAACTCTCTGGTACTGCATTTTTGGCGTTGTAAAGCCTGGAATTCCTTTATTCCTAGTGCTGGGCTCTGCATATGGCCGAGAAAATCCCGGCCTCCACACAGACCCAGGTTCCAAACTTTTTGATACATTTTAGCAAGCCGAGAAATTCACCTTCCCTGCTTGTTCTTAAGGGCATCCTTCTCTTCCCTTACCCGGCGTGCTCTCTCCCACTGGGGGTGGGTTTTCCCCTTCCCATGCCAATTAGTCCCTACTTCTAGGAGGTTTAGGTACCTTTCTTCCCTGGCAGGGATTTCTTAACACAGCTACCGAGGCTTTGGGAGTCTCCTTTATCTTCTACTTTCTGGATCCAGAAATGCCACAATCCAGACGCCCAACTTCAACAAGACATCCTTTCTACCTAAAAACACACACTCTCAACTCTTAGATCTTTTAAAGTTTTACCCCCGCAAAATTCCCCTATTTTTCCACCACTGAATTCCTCAGTCCTGCTTCCAAGGATTTCTTGAATACCACGGGGCTTTTCTCAAGATTTACCCCCACGACCTTCCCTACGTGCCCACTGCTCATCACCTCATTTTTCCCTCAATGTGGTCGTTCTCCACCCCAGAGAGTTTGTCAAGTGTTGCCTCCAAAATGTTCCCCATCTCTCCACTACTCAGTTCCCCATTTTGCCTCCAAAATATTCAATCTGTCCCCTCCACATTGCATCCACTTTTACCCCCAGCGTTTTACTTCCTCTACAATATTGATTCAACCTTTTCCACCCCAAAAATCTGCATTCTCTCCCTTAAACAGCACCTCAGCTTTTCCCTCAAAAATGCCCCAGAGGGAAACTCAGATTCAGCCCCCAAACTCCCATTTGCCTACACAAACAGTTCTTGTGGCCCCTCTCAATTCCCCCAGGCTTTCAGCTCAAGGAAGAACTGGAAGCCTATTCCCTCATCTCCACCCTTGTTTTGCTTTCCTGGAAAACCTTGCGATCCCACACTTTCTCCAAGAGATCTGCTGGGACTACTGGAAGGTTTGCTCTCTCAGAGCGCCAGGGGGCTTTACAGCACTTGTTCCTCTGCATCTTTACCCTTTTATCAGCTTTCCCCTGGAACGGTGTTGTGGGAGAAGCTTGGAACTACCAGAAATGGATCACGTTCACATTTTTTCCCCACCAGTTTTTATCTGGTTTCAGATTCCTGGAATTACCCTCAAATGTGCCCTAGAACACTGCTGTGAAAGGATCAATGAGAAGAACAGCCGGAAAGCAGAAAACCACCTCCAGCAGCAGCCACAATGATCCCATTTCTCTTCTTACCTGGTCCTGCCAGAGCTCCCAGCAGCCATTCCCATTCCAAAACAAGAGCTATGGAAGACATTCCTGCTGTCCGTGAGGGTGAGGCGGCAGTTCTGGATGTTCTTCGCTGTGCAATCAGACAACAAACAGAGTGTAAATGATCCTGGTGGTCCCTTCCAAGCCAAACCAGCCCGTGATTCCATGCGTGGATCAGCACCTGTTCCAGCTCCATTCCAGAAACCTCCTCCCACTAACCCAGAACTTTCCTTTTTCTGCTCAACATCAGGGGTTTGCTGCCGAGTGCCCCGGGCAGGGGACGCCTCAGCCTTCCCTGGGACCGCAGCATTCCCTGGGCTGCCTCAGCATCCCCTGCGCTGCTGTTCCACGCCCATCCCGTGGTCCAGCGCCTGCGCGGGCTGCAGTGCCGGGCTCTCCCCACGAGGCGGCAGCACCGGGAGCGAGCAGCCCCGGCCGGTCCCGCTGTCTCGGGGCAGCTGCGCCTTTAACCCGCCCTGAGCCGGCGGGGCCGTGAACACAGCGGGCACAAACCCCACCGCTCCCCTTTATTTCACCCTCAGAGGCACAGGATCGCAGCATTTCCTGGGCTGCAAGGGACCCACAGGGAGCATCGAGTCCAAATCCTGGCCCTGCACCCCAAGAATCCCACCCTGTGCCCGAGAGCCTTGTTCAGACCCAAACTCTTCCCCCAAGATCCTGAAAACACAGCGGGGCTGGGAGAAGGATGACCACGGAGGATTTTTTTATACAGATCTCCTTGCACGATCGTTAAATAATATTATTAGACAGTCCATGAACGCATCCCTGTGCCGGGACAGCCACCCCTGTGCCGGAACACTCATCCCTGGGCCGGAATACCGATCCCCCGCGGCCCCCACCGTCCGCTCGGGGCTGTCCCCGTTCCCCGCTCACCTCCGAGCCCGGAGCACCCGCCCCGGTGCCCCCGGCCCGGCAGCGCTGCTCCCCGGGCTCCCCGCCATCGCCGCTCCTGGCGAAGAAGGGCGGAAGTCACCGGTACCGCACCGATGCGGCTATTCGACCTTCTCAAGATGGCGGCCGGAAGGACCCCCCCCCCCCCCTCCGGTCCGTCTATTCGACTGCCTGAATGCTCCCGCCTGCCCCAGGCGCCGCTGACCCCACAGTCGGTGTCCGCGTAGCGGGAAACGCCTCAGAAAATTGCGCGCAAGCGCTGGGCTGGCGTCGGCGTCGGCGTCGCGTTCAGGCAGCCGAATAGACGCAGCTTGGGGGGGGCCTTCCCTGCCGCCATATTGAGAAGGTCAGGAAACAGCGCACACGACCGCCATCTTTAGTGTGGCAGTGACGACACTTCCGCCCTTCGCCGCCATCTTGGGTGCTGGCAGAAGCCACTTCCGGTCGAGCCGCCATCTTTAGTGTGGTACACTTAGGGCCCCCGCCGCCCCTCACAAGGGCTTCTGTCTAGTCGGCTGCCTGAATCCGGCCCGGACTCCGACGCCGGCCCCGCGCTTTCCGCGCGATTTTCCGCCGTGCTTCCCGGTGCGAGGACACGGCTGGCGGGGTCAGCCGCGCCGGAGGCGGGCGACGGCTCCGCGACCGGCGGCAGGCATCGGCAGGGACACCTCTCGCAGGGGGCCTACTGCGTCCGCCATCTTGAGTGTGGCGGAAGTGTAAACCACCTTCTGCAAGGTCCTGGCAGATAATAAAATAATAAAATCAAATAAATACTGTCATATTCTAATAAAAACGTCACTTAACGCCGTCCCGAGAGCGCGGAACTGCGCCTTCCTTTCCGAGCCGCCTCCTTGAGAGCGACACGCGGGCGGCTCGATTCCGACCGTGCCCGCCCGGTGCCTCCCGCCCGGGTCGCGCTGCGACCGCGCCTCTGCTGCCCGGCAAAACCGGCCCCGCCGGGCCGCCCCCCGCGCTGTCATTCCCCGCGGTCACCGCCCCGCACGGCGCCCGTTCCTTTCCATAGCTGTGGCCCCGCTCATGCACGGCCGTGTCCCTTGGCGCTGCCAACCGCCCTTCGCCCCTCCCCTCCGCTGACACACCCGGCCCCGCTCGCTCCCGCTCCTTGCCACGCTCGGCAGCCACCGAGGCCGCCGCCCTCTCGGCTCAGCCGCCACCGGGCGGCAGCAGCGCCGGGGCGCCGTGTCGGGGGCGGCAGTGCCGCGCTCTCGCCACCAGGCGGCAGCAGCGCCGCCCAGCTCAGCCCGGGGGCAGGCACAGAGCACAGGGAAAAGCCGGCTCCGGGCGCTCTGCAGCTCCTGCAGCCCGAGCGTCTCGGCTCCTGCGGCCAGGCGCTTGCTGCTTTCCTTCCTACAGAAAAACGCCGGCTCCTTATTCTCAAAACCTGCGGATCTCTATTCCCAGCTTCTTATATTGCTGTATGCGACAGAGTAGACAGAGAGGGCTGGCTTATTTCCAAATGAATTTACATCTAAATCACTAGCATTTGCCTATAGACGTAAAAGTGAAGAACTTAACAGGTTTTAGTATTCTGCACACAGCCCTCGCTGGGAGGAAGGGTAAAAAGTTAAAAACAAATGAAATTTTAAAAGTAGAAAGTTAGAAACAAAGTTACAACGGCAGAAATTTAGAAACAAACAAAGAGGTAAAATACAAGAAACAAACAAATTTCTAAAGGGAGAAAGTTGAAAACAAACAAAGTTAGAAAAAAACAAACAAAAAAATTAGAAACAAACAAAATTAGAAAGGTAGAAATTTAGAAACAAAGTCAGAAAGGCAAGTGTTGAGCCTTTGACAGGGTACCCCTCCTTCTCGGACCAGGGTGAAAGAGCAGAGGAGGCTGCTGTTCTGCTAAGTTCTTTATTTCACGGTCTCACAGCTGTCTTGAAGGCAGAGTTCGAATGGGGTTACATGATACAGCCAAGCAGCAGCAGCAGGCAAAAACAGCTTCTTCTATATGCTCCATACACTATAATTTTTCTTATAGAAGTGTGGATTCCATTTGTTCATTGACCAGTAAGATTAACACACGATTCTAGTTTTCCTTAAACCCATCCCGGTCTAATTCTAACAGTCGTAAGCCTCACACAAGTGTCATCTGCCCTTGTTCCATAAGGAATCCCTCTACAGACAGGGAGTTGTCACCGGCCCCGTGCTCATGGGCTGCAGGGGACACCCGCACTGAGGAGGAAATGGAAATGGGAAAGAGGGAACTGCAACCTGATGGGACGCACCTCTGGCACCACATTTCCTCTTCTTCCTGCTGTCCTGGAAAACCCCAAGTAAATCCGGTCCCTCAGACCTTGCACCCCTGAACACCAGGAGAGCCGGTGTTTTACCCAGATCCCAGTGCCCTGCACGGCTGCGCTGACACGAGCACAGGCCGATCGCTCCGCCCAGCACCATCCCTCATTTTCTTCCCATTGCTCCCCAAGCGGCCCCAAACCACCCCAGCGTGTCTGTGCCGGGGCCAGGGCCTGCCCCGAGCCCGACCAGAGCCCTGCACCAGCTCCCACCCCCGGGTGAGCTGGGAATGCACTGAGAGCTCGGCTCCCCGGGCTCCCCAGCACCCAAACCGGTCCTCAGACACACAGAAATGCCCAACCTGCCCCTCTGGGCACAGCCAAACACCACAATTCCATCATCCCCAAGCAACTCTGGCACTTGCCTCTTCACCTCCGCCCATTTCCAGTAGCCGGGGCTAGGACCGGGCTGTCAAAAATAGCATTCCCTAGGCAGTTCATCCCAGCACAGAGGAGAAGAGGAGCCCACACCATGGGCAGGACAAGGGGGGCCCTAGCTGGCTTTGCCTACTCCAACACCAAAGCTCTTGGTCCCAAAGATGGGGCGAGTTCAGTGGTTTTTCCTGTCCTGAAAGAGAGCAGAAAAGGGAAGTTAATCCCACTGTGGAATCCAAGACTCCTGCATTTCCTATTTCTGCTCTGATTGCTCACCGTGGAGTTTTAGCCATGGAAAAAAAAAGGAGAATGACACCATATCAAATAAAAAGTTGATTAATCCACGTAGGGGCTGTGGAAAGGATACAAAGGAGCTTTTCCATGATTTTGGGGCTTGAAGAGGGACTGAATTTCCCTCAAAGCTGGGAAGGGCCTGAGGATAATAAAGCAAAGGAGCAGCTTCATCTCTCCCTGGCAGAGAGCTCGGGGCTCCATTATGGAAACAAATCAATCCCAGCAGGATTTCAAAGGGTTTCTTTAGGATGTCAGGTCCCTCTTTATCAGATCCCTGCTGGGATTCAGGGCCTGCCTGGTCACGGGGTGCTTTGATAAGGGCTGGATTTAAATCCCAGATCTGAGAACAGACATGAAAGGTCCCTGGGTTTCTAGGGGGTTGAAAAACTCAAGCTGGATTCGCTGCAGAGCTGAAAAATCAGGGTAAGAGAGAGCAAGGAGTGGCCAGCAGGCCCAGGCTCCTGATCACGCCCCTGGGATCCATGGGATCCATAGGATCCACGGCCTCTGGCACGCTGCTCCAGCACCCTGCAGGGTGACTGACAGCCGGGCAGGGGAAGGAGCCACCAGCAGCTCTGCCATGTGCACCATCATTCACCTTGCACGTGGCCTAAACAGCCACCAAGCACTGATGGACTGACTGAGCCGAAAATATCGGAGAGATCTCAGTTTGCACTCCAAATTCCCTGCAGCCTGTTCCCTTCCTGATCCATCCCTTCAAGCAGCAAGAGTGGAATTCCTTCCATCGTTGCTCTTTCCCTCCTGTTTTCCACTCAACAAGAAAAAGAGCAGCCACGTGAACAGGAGTAAAAGCCCCAAACCCACAAAAAAGCACATTCTCAGCATCACTAATCCCTGCCAAACTGCCAGGAACCTTCCAAAACTACATCCAAGCTTGGAAACAGGGATCCAGTTGTTTGTTTAAGCAGCTATTGATCCAGTCTCTTCCAGCTAATTAAACTATTCACTATTTAAACTCATTAAACTGCTCATCCTGCTCCTGGCAGCCAGAGGCAAAGAAGAAATCGTGTCTAGATTAAATGGTGATGGTGAATGTGCCCATCCCAGTCCTTGG
The DNA here is from genome assembly GCF_965178545.1 of Coloeus monedula. Taxonomy (NCBI): domain Eukaryota; kingdom Metazoa; phylum Chordata; class Aves; order Passeriformes; family Corvidae; genus Coloeus; species Coloeus monedula. The sequence continues at coordinate 112,979 of NW_028120731.1, read as the reverse complement.
AGAGGTTGGAATTGCATCCCTGTTCCTCTGCTCTCTTTTCCTTCCTTTTTCCTGCAGTGATTCCCACCCGGATTCCTCAGCTCCAGCTCTCTGAGCAGCCTCAGGGGGAGCATTTCATCCCCTTGGAGCCAACTCCATTTGTTGCATCCTTCATGCCTCAACCACCCCTAAAAGCAGGCAAGTGCTGATGGGCAGTGCAGCTGCTTCCACTTGGGAATGTTTCCAGTGGAACAGGGAGGGAATTCTGAGAAGCTTCCACCCACTGCACGTTATTGCTGGATAAAAGGTCAGGCAGCAAAGGATCAACAAAGGGAGATTTCAGCAAGACAAAGTCCAGACAGAGAGGCTGCAAGTGTGGCTGGGGCTGCTAAACTGGGAAAACTGCAAGGTCAGGCTGTGGGAACATGGATTATACTGATGTCTGGAACTGGTGTTGGGAAGAGAGGGAGAAGGAGAAGGAGAAGGAGAAGGAGAAGGAGAAGGAGAAGGAGAAGGAGAAGGAGAAGGAGAAGGAGAAGGAGAAGGAGAAGGAGAAGGAGAAGGAGAAGGAGAAGGAGAAGGAGAAGGAGGAGAGAAAGGGCCCAAAGTAACTGCACAGTGAATTTCCTTACCATGAGCCAGGCTCATTCCCTGAGCTGACCAATATCTCCGAGCTCCCCTTCATGGCACAGCCCTGCCAGTAAAGAACAGAAGTTCCTGCCGCTCCCACTGGAATTCTGTAGCGTGCCTGGCATTCCATACGTTATGCTGCCTGAGAATTCCTGCAGCCGTCCTCGGGAAGAGCAGTTCACTGCCACAGGAGGAACAAGAGGAAAGCAGTTGCCACTCTCGGGTTCTGTGCTCTGTAAAAAGTAAAACCAGATAAAGATCAAAGCTCCATAAAGCTGGAACCATCTCCAACCTCGGGACAGCACTTCTGTGGGAAAAGCGTAGATGGGCAATTAGGAAGGAGATGATCATGCAAATGGGTAAGGGGGGGAATTAAATTCTGCTGCTTTCTGATTGAGGCCTGCTTCAATTTGCAGCCTTTATAATATCAGTTTAATGGGACTTTTTGTGCTTTAAAAAGGTTTTTATTAGCTGGGGGTTGTCCCTGCCTGGACTGAGGCACAGCACAATGAGTCTCCTGCCTCCTGAAGCCGTGTCGTTATCCCAGCATCTGAAATTAAAAACCAGCACTCTGGGAAACCTCTCTACTCTGAGGAGAAGTGTGAGGAGTGTTTGGGTCTGTGGAGAGCCTGGAACAGCTCTGAGAGACACCAAACATCCTGTGGATCCCAATAAACAGCAAAACATGCCAGCAGCTCCTTCCAACACCGCCCTTGTAGGGAACTCTGTCACCCCAGTGGGTATTTGTGGGAGTAAGGAAGAAATCCCACTAATGACCTCAGTGTGATCACCTCTGGTTCGTCTGGGGATAAATCTCCTTTATCCTTCTGGGAGAATAAAGGAATCCAATGCTGCCTTAATCCCCTGCTCCTCGGAGTCTGCATTTCCAGAATCCATCTCCTGGCCCAGCATGGGAAGGGTTGTCCAGCGCTGGAACAGCTGCCCAGAGCAGTGGTGGAGTCACCAACCCTGGAAGTGCTCATAAAATACATGGATATGGCACTTGAGTGTTCATAAAATACCTGGGTAAATACATGGGTAAATATAGGAATAAATTCATGGGTAAATACATGGATAAACATATGGATAAATATAGGGATAAATATGTAGGGATAAATATGTATGGATAAATACAGACCTTGCTTCCCTGGAGAGCCGGTGTTTTACCCAGATCCCAGTGCCCTGCACGGCTGCGCTGACACGAGCGCAGGCTGACCGTTCCGCCCAGCACCATCCCTCATTTTCCTCCCACGGCTCCCCAAGCGGCCCCAAACCACCCCAGCGTGTCTGTGCCGGGGCCAGGGCCTGCCCCGAGCCCGACCAGAGCCCTGCACCAGCTCCCACCCCCGGGTGAGCTGGGAATGCACTGAGAGCTCGGCTCCCCGGGCTCCCCAGCACCCAAACCGGTCCTCAGACACACAGAAATGCCCAACCTGCCCCTCTGGGCACAGCCAAACACCACAATTCCATCATCCCCAAGCAACTCTGGCACTTGCCTCTTCACCTCCGCCCATTTCCAGTAGCCGGGGCTAGGACCGGGCTGTCAAAAATAGCATTCCCTAGGCAGTTCATCCCAGCGCAGAGGAGAAGAGGAGCCTGTCCCTGACCCACACCATGGGCAGGACAAGGGGGGCCCTAGCTGGCTTTGCCTACTCCAACACCACAGCTCTTGGTCCCAAAGATGGGGCGAGTTCAGTGGTTTTTCCTGTCCTGAAAGAGAGCAGAAAAGGGAAGTTAATCCCACTGTGGAATCCAAGACTCCTGCATTTCCTATTTCTGCTCTGATTGCTCACCGTGGAGTTTTAGCTATGGAAAAAAAAAGGAGAATGACACCATAGCAAATAAAAAGTGCCCTTTTCCAGCATTTTTATTCCAGGCATTAAAAGGATGCTCATTTCTCTTCTAGCATTGTTTCCCTCATTTTAGGAGAACCGTTTTCATCCCAGGCCCCACTCGTCAGTTGTTCGATCCTCTGGCACTGGATTTGGACAAAAGAAGGGACGCACCTGGACTGCAGGAAATCACTGAGAGAAACCCTTCCAAAACGTGACAGAGAAAAACAACAGGAGATGCAGGAAGACACATCCCTCATTTGCACGTCTGGAACGCTTTTCTAAAGACTTCTCTGCATCTGGATGCTCTTTGCTCTTGGCTTTCTTCACAGGAATGCATTTGCTGCTAAACACGTCTCAGACCCTTACCTGATCGGGATAAGGTGGGATGGAGATGAAGACTCCCACAGGGAATAGCCAGGGAGATGCAGGGCCTGGGAACATCAAGGACGGAGAAGAGAAGGAACAGGGATTGTTTTTCTTGTTTAGAGCCAGCAGTGCTGTGAGCTTGGAGAACACACGGCACCGCAGGGATCCAGGGCAGGAGCGGGATAACTGCGGGATAAGGGGAATCTGCTCCCACTCCAGGGCTGTGCCAGTGAAGGAGGGGAATTTTTTAGTGCCTTCATTACACACAAAAACCAAACCCAGCACCACCGAGCTGGACTTTCGTGAGCCGCAAAACAAAGCGGCCCCTGGCCTTTGGGGGAACACAACCTCACCGAGTCACGGAGCCAGGGGATGACACTTGGGAATGATCCTTGCTGCTGCCTGCAGGCAAATCAGATGAGGGAGCCACAGGAGCTGCGGGGTTTCCTGCTCTTCCTGCAACGCCATCGGTCCAGACCAGGAGACCTTTCCTGGAACAGATCTTCCCTGTAAAGGGAGCTACACCAAAGCTCAAGCCCTCATTTAGAGACCCTTGGAAAAGCAAAGGTGAGAGGGGATTACCTGGAGCCCCAGGGGACCGAGGCGAAGGCGATGAAGAAGCAGACAGCAAAGTGCTTCCACTGCTTCTCACTCCAGCAAAGGGAACATCCCTGGAATTTCATGTCCGGCGTCGCTCCCAAACCCCACAGGTGAACCCACACGTACTCCAGGACTGATCTCCTTCAAACTTCCAGCAGCACAGACTCACCGGGAGGAACTGCGATCCAAGGACACACATCAGCAACCGTCTTCCCGCTTGCCCCTCTCTCCACATTTTCCCTTTCCAGCGGGATGCAGGTGCCACCCCCCAGAGGCAGGAAAACTGCCTTGCAATCCGCTACAAAACCTGCCTGGAAAGCCCAGGATGCCCGGAGCCAGCAGCCGTTTCTCCTGGAGCTCCTGCTGACAGGCATTTGAAGCCTGCTGTGCCTCACAGCTGCTTTTCTGCCAAGGGCATTCCCATCTTTTCTTTTTTAGCCCAAAGAAAGGTTTGCAAAGCTGAGTTTTGTGAGAAGCGCTTCATATTTGGATCATTCTTAACTTGGAGTTTCCCTTGGCACCAAAATCAGGGGCTCACCTTTTGCTTGGAGCTTGGCTGAAGTCCTCAGCAGTGCCAGGGAATGTGGCCATTGGAGGCTTTGGGCAGATTTGGCTCATCTGCCTTTTTAGGCCTTGTTTCTTTCTCTCAGCCTTCCCACTGGATTGTGGCCTCCGAGGAATACGTAAAATCCCATTCCATTCCTATTCTTTCGGACAATTTTTTGTACCGTCCCTGTACAAAACGAGGCCCCCTGTTCGGATGCTTTTCCCCACCGTTCCCCGGCACTTTCATCTGCCGGTGCATTCCCTGCGTTGCTTGGGCTCTTCCCAGCTCTCTGAGCTCCTTCACAAGGCAGCAGATCGATTTGGCCCAGGAACTAAACCCTCCCGAGGAATTGTCTGATGCCATCTCCGCATTTGACACCTGATCCTTGTGCTCAAAGGATCCCTCTTTCTTCCCTTCAGCCAATTCCAAGGCTCGCTGCCCCCAGCTGCGATCAGGCCCCAGCCTGATCCCTGCAGTCTTCCCTGCCGGGATCCTGCTCAGGAATCCCTGGGCTACAAATGTAAGAATTCATTCTTCCCACCCCTGCCCAGTTCCAAAGGATTTGGTGTCTGCCTTACCTGGCTGGAGCCTGCTTCCAACTCTGTTCTTGCTGCTTCTGCTGCTTTCCAGTTCCCAGGAATTCCACCGACGGAGCGACAGCGTTTTCCAGCTCCGCCAGGATTCCCTCTGCTGCGTTTGGGTGCTGGAAGGATATCAAAACCAGGCTCTCTGGGGCTTTACTATCAGGAAATTACATCCCCGGATTTGTTCATTTCCAAATATTATCTCTTCCCAACAAAGCACTGGGCATCCAAGGAATACAGAAAGTGATGGGCTGACCACTGCTTACTCCTCTGGAATGTCAGAGCTTGGAAAAAAAGGGCACTTGAGGCTTCTCCTGGTGCTGCCCGTGAGGTGTATTTTACTTGAGAGCCCCTTCCCGTGTCTTTCCCTGTATCCACCAAAAAATCCACCCCTTCATTCCCCAGCTGCTTGCTTCCTCCCTCTTTTCCTGTATCCAACAGAATTTTAACAGGTCAATAGTCCCCTCTGCAAGAGCACCTTTCATTCCAAACCTAAGAACAAACGAATCACTTCCCTTCCACCGTCCTTATTAGGATTCCACTGAGAGCAGTGGATGGAAAATGATCCTCTCCTGGTCCCTGCTGGATTCCCGGAGCAGGGATCCTTTCCCTCTTTCCCCCCACCACGGTGCCCTCCTCCCCCTCCCGCCCCACCCCACACCCTTTTCAGGCTTTGTTCCACAGCTTTTGCCTCCAGGCCTCAGATCCTTTCGTTCTCCACGAGCTCCCAGCAGCTCCACAGCCTTTCCTCTCCCATCCCGACCATTTCTCCGGGAATGGAGCTCCGCATTTCAATTGCCTTCTCTTTTCTCTGACTACTCCCACCAATCCAGAAGACCTAAAGCTGACACAAGGAACACTCGGTGCCCACAAATCCAAACCCAGACCCGGCCATCCCCAAACCAGCAACTCCCGGACAATTTGCGTTCATTCCAACCTAACACTGAGGACTCACCCAACCCTTCAAAATTCCCAAGAAATATCCTGTTGCCTTCACAGCTCCCAGGGGATTCTGCTTCGTGCTCACACGAAGGATTTGGGACTTCCCTGAAAAAACCCGTGCAGGGCACGCCGGAATCCCCGATCCCGAGAATCCGGGGAGCGTTAAAAGCTCGGTCCAGCCTGGGCCCCCGGAAATTTTTGCCAAATATCCCCCAAGTCCTCGGGATAACAGAACTCTCTGGTACTGCATTTTTGGCGTTGTAAAGCCTGGAATTCCTTTATTCCTAGTGCTGGGCTCTGCATATGGCCGAGAAAATCCCGGCCTCCACACAGACCCAGGTTCCAAACTTTTTGATACATTTTAGCAAGCCGAGAAATTCACCTTCCCTGCTTGTTCTTAAGGGCATCCTTCTCTTCCCTTACCCGGCGTGCTCTCTCCCACTGGGGGTGGGTTTTCCCCTTCCCATGCCAATTAGTCCCTACTTCTAGGAGGTTTAGGTACCTTTCTTCCCTGGCAGGGATTTCTTAACACAGCTACCGAGGCTTTGGGAGTCTCCTTTATCTTCTACTTTCTGGATCCAGAAATGCCACAATCCAGACGCCCAACTTCAACAAGACATCCTTTCTACCTAAAAACACACACTCTCAACTCTTAGATCTTTTAAAGTTTTACCCCCGCAAAATTCCCCTATTTTTCCACCACTGAATTCCTCAGTCCTGCTTCCAAGGATTTCTTGAATACCACGGGGCTTTTCTCAAGATTTACCCCCACGACCTTCCCTACGTGCCCACTGCTCATCACCTCATTTTTCCCTCAATGTGGTCGTTCTCCACCCCAGAGAGTTTGTCAAGTGTTGCCTCCAAAATGTTCCCCATCTCTCCACTACTCAGTTCCCCATTTTGCCTCCAAAATATTCAATCTGTCCCCTCCACATTGCATCCACTTTTACCCCCAGCGTTTTACTTCCTCTACAATATTGATTCAACCTTTTCCACCCCAAAAATCTGCATTCTCTCCCTTAAACAGCACCTCAGCTTTTCCCTCAAAAATGCCCCAGAGGGAAACTCAGATTCAGCCCCCAAACTCCCATTTGCCTACACAAACAGTTCTTGTGGCCCCTCTCAATTCCCCCAGGCTTTCAGCTCAAGGAAGAACTGGAAGCCTATTCCCTCATCTCCACCCTTGTTTTGCTTTCCTGGAAAACCTTGCGATCCCACACTTTCTCCAAGAGATCTGCTGGGACTACTGGAAGGTTTGCTCTCTCAGAGCGCCAGGGGGCTTTACAGCACTTGTTCCTCTGCATCTTTACCCTTTTATCAGCTTTCCCCTGGAACGGTGTTGTGGGAGAAGCTTGGAACTACCAGAAATGGATCACGTTCACATTTTTTCCCCACCAGTTTTTATCTGGTTTCAGATTCCTGGAATTACCCTCAAATGTGCCCTAGAACACTGCTGTGAAAGGATCAATGAGAAGAACAGCCGGAAAGCAGAAAACCACCTCCAGCAGCAGCCACAATGATCCCATTTCTCTTCTTACCTGGTCCTGCCAGAGCTCCCAGCAGCCATTCCCATTCCAAAACAAGAGCTATGGAAGACATTCCTGCTGTCCGTGAGGGTGAGGCGGCAGTTCTGGATGTTCTTCGCTGTGCAATCAGACAACAAACAGAGTGTAAATGATCCTGGTGGTCCCTTCCAAGCCAAACCAGCCCGTGATTCCATGCGTGGATCAGCACCTGTTCCAGCTCCATTCCAGAAACCTCCTCCCACTAACCCAGAACTTTCCTTTTTCTGCTCAACATCAGGGGTTTGCTGCCGAGTGCCCCGGGCAGGGGACGCCTCAGCCTTCCCTGGGACCGCAGCATTCCCTGGGCTGCCTCAGCATCCCCTGCGCTGCTGTTCCACGCCCATCCCGTGGTCCAGCGCCTGCGCGGGCTGCAGTGCCGGGCTCTCCCCACGAGGCGGCAGCACCGGGAGCGAGCAGCCCCGGCCGGTCCCGCTGTCTCGGGGCAGCTGCGCCTTTAACCCGCCCTGAGCCGGCGGGGCCGTGAACACAGCGGGCACAAACCCCACCGCTCCCCTTTATTTCACCCTCAGAGGCACAGGATCGCAGCATTTCCTGGGCTGCAAGGGACCCACAGGGAGCATCGAGTCCAAATCCTGGCCCTGCACCCCAAGAATCCCACCCTGTGCCCGAGAGCCTTGTTCAGACCCAAACTCTTCCCCCAAGATCCTGAAAACACAGCGGGGCTGGGAGAAGGATGACCACGGAGGATTTTTTTATACAGATCTCCTTGCACGATCGTTAAATAATATTATTAGACAGTCCATGAACGCATCCCTGTGCCGGGACAGCCACCCCTGTGCCGGAACACTCATCCCTGGGCCGGAATACCGATCCCCCGCGGCCCCCACCGTCCGCTCGGGGCTGTCCCCGTTCCCCGCTCACCTCCGAGCCCGGAGCACCCGCCCCGGTGCCCCCGGCCCGGCAGCGCTGCTCCCCGGGCTCCCCGCCATTGGCGCTCCTGGCGAAGAAGGGCGGAAGTCACCGGTACCGCACCGATGTGGCTATTCGACCTTCTCAAGATGGCGGCCGCGAAGGACCCCCCCCCCCCCCCCCGGTCCGTCTATTCGACTGCCTGAATGCTCCCGCCTGCCCCAGGCGCCGCTGACCCCACAGTCGGTGTCCGCGTAGCGGGAAACGCCTCAGAAAATTGCGCGCAAGCGCTGGGCTGGCGTCGGCGTCGGCGTCGCGTTCAGGCAGCCGAATAGACGCAGCTTGGGGGGGGCCTTCCCTGCCGCCATATTGAGAAGGTCAGGAAACAGCGCACACGACCGCCATCTTTAGTGTGGCAGTGACGACACTTCCGCCCTTCGCCGCCATCTTGGGTGCTGGCAGAAGCCACTTCCGGTCGAGCCGCCATCTTTAGTGTGGTACACTTAGGGCCCCCGCCGCCCCTCACAAGGGCTTCTGTCTAGTCGGCTGCCTGAATCCGGCCCGGACTCCGACGCCGGCCCCGCGCTTTCCGCGCGATTTTCCGCCGTGCTTCCCGGTGCGAGGACACGGCTGGCGGGGTCAGCCGCGCCGGAGGCGGGCGACGGCTCCGCGACCGGCGGCAGGCATCGGCAGGGACACCTCTCGCAGGGGGCCTACTGCGTCCGCCATCTTGAGTGTGGCGGAAGTGTAAACCACCTTCTGCAAGGTCCTGGCAGATAATAAAATAATAAAATCAAATAAATACTGTCATATTCTAATAAAAACGTCACTTAACGCCGTCCCGAGAGCGCGGAACTGCGCCTTCCTTTCCGAGCCGCCTCCTTGAGAGCGACACGCGGGCGGCTCGATTCCGACCGTGCCCGCCCGGTGCCTCCCGCCCGGGTCGCGCTGCGACCGCGCCTCTGCTGCCCGGCAAAACCGGCCCCGCCGGGCCGCCCCCCGCGCTGTCATTCCCCGCGGTCACCGCCCCGCACGGCGCCCGTTCCTTTCCATAGCTGTGGCCCCGCTCATGCACGGCCGTGTCCCTTGGCGCTGCCAACCGCCCTTCGCCCCTCCCCTCCGCTGACACACCCGGCCCCGCTCGCTCCCGCTCCTTGCCACGCTCGGCAGCCACCGAGGCCGCCGCCCTCTCGGCTCAGCCGCCACCGGGCGGCAGCAGCGCCGGGGCGCCGTGTCGGGGGCGGCAGTGCCGCGCTCTCGCCACCAGGCGGCAGCAGCGCCGCCCAGCTCAGCCCGGGGGCAGGCACAGAGCACAGGGAAAAGCCGGCTCCGGGCGCTCTGCAGCTCCTGCAGCCCGAGCGTCTCGGCTCCTGCGGCCAGGCGCTTGCTGCTTTCCTTCCTACAGAAAAACGCCGGCTCCTTATTCTCAAAACCTGCGGATCTCTATTCCCAGCTTCTTATATTGCTGTATGCGACAGAGTAGACAGAGAGGGCTGGCTTATTTCCAAATGAATTTACATCTAAATCACTAGCATTTGCCTATAGACGTAAAAGTGAAGAACTTAACAGGTTTTAGTATTCTGCACACAGCCCTCGCTGGGAGGAAGGGTAAAAAGTTAAAAACAAATGAAATTTTAAAAGTAGAAAGTTAGAAACAAAGTTACAACGGCAGAAATTTAGAAACAAACAAAGAGGTAAAATACAAGAAACAAACAAATTTCTAAAGGGAGAAAGTTGAAAACAAACAAAGTTAGAAAAAAACAAACAAAAAAATTAGAAACAAACAAAATTAGAAAGGTAGAAATTTAGAAACAAAGTCAGAAAGGCAAGTGTTGAGCCTTTGACAGGGTACCCCTCCTTCTCGGACCAGGGTGAAAGAGCAGAGGAGGCTGCTGTTCTGCTAAGTTCTTTATTTCACGGTCTCACAGCTGTCTTGAAGGCAGAGTTCGAATGGGGTTACATGATACAGCCAAGCAGCAGCAGCAGGCAAAAACAGCTTCTTCTATATGCTCCATACACTATAATTTTTCTTATAGAAGTGTGGATTCCATTTGTTCATTGACCAGTAAGATTAACACACGATTCTAGTTTTCCTTAAACCCATCCCGGTCTAATTCTAACAGTCGTAAGCCTCACACAAGTGTCATCTGCCCTTGTTCCATAAGGAATCCCTCTACAGACAGGGAGTTGTCACCGGCCCCGTGCTCATGGGCTGCAGGGGACACCCGCACTGAGGAGGAAATGGAAATGGGAAAGAGGGAACTGCAACCTGATGGGACGCACCTCTGGCACCACATTTCCTCTTCTTCCTGCTGTCCTGGAAAACCCCAAGTAAATCCGGTCCCTCAGACCTTGCACCCCTGAACACCAGGAGAGCCGGTGTTTTACCCAGATCCCAGTGCCCTGCACGGCTGCGCTGACACGAGCACAGGCCGATCGCTCCGCCCAGCACCATCCCTCATTTTCTTCCCATTGCTCCCCAAGCGGCCCCAAACCACCCCAGCGTGTCTGTGCCGGGGCCAGGGCCTGCCCCGAGCCCGACCAGAGGCTGTCACCCAGCCCTGCACCAGCTCCCACCCCCGGGTGAGCTGGGAATGCACTGAGAGCTCGGCTCCCCGGGCTCCCCAGCACCCAAACCGGTCCTCAGACACACAGAAATGCCCAACCTGCCCCTCTGGGCACAGCCAAACACCACAATTCCATCATCCCCAAGCAACTCTGGCACTTGCCTCTTCACCTCCGCCCATTTCCAGTAGCCGGGGCTAGGACCGGGCTGTCAAAAATAGCATTCCCTAGGCAGTTCATCCCAGCGCAGAGGAGAAGAGGAGCCTGTCCCTGACCCACACCATGGGCAGGACAAGGGGGGCCCTAGCTGGCTTTGCCTACTCCAACACCACAGCTCTTGGTCCCAAAGATGGGGCGAGTTCAGTGGTTTTTCCTGTCCTGAAAGAGAGCAGAAAAGGGAAGTTAATCCCACTGTGGAATCCAAGACTCCTGCATTTCCTATTTCTGCTCTGATTGCTCACCGTGGAGTTTTAGCCATGGAAAAAAAAGGAGAATGACACCATATCAAATAAAAAGTTGATTAATCCACGTAGGGGCTGTGGAGAGGATACAAAGGAGCTTTTCCATGATTTTGGGGCTTGAAGAGGGACTGAATTTCCCTCAAAGCTGGGAAGGGCCTGAGGATAATAAAGCAAAGGAGCAGCTTCATCTCTCCCTGGCAGAGAGCTCGGGGCTCCATTATGGATACAAATCAATCCCAGCAGGATTTCAAAGGGTTTCTTTAGGATGTCAGGTCCCTCTTTATCAGATCCCTGCTGGGATTCAGGGCCTGCCTGGTCACGGGGTGCTTTGATAAGGGCTGGATTTAAATCCCAGATCTGAGAACAGACATGAAAGGTCCCTGGGTTTCTAGGGGGTTGAAAAACTCAAGCTGGATTCGCTGCAGAGCTGAAAAATCAGGGTAAGAGAGAGCAAGGAGTGGCCAGCAGGCCCAGGCTCCTGATCACGCCCCTGGGATCCATGGGATCCATAGGATCCACGGCCTCTGGCACGCTGCTCCAGCACCCTGCAGGGTGACTGACAGCCGGGCAGGGGAAGGAGCCACCAGCAGCTCTGCCATGTGCACCATCATTCACCTTGCACGTGGCCTAAACAGCCACCAAGCACTGATGGACTGACTGAGCCGAAAATATCGGAGAGATCTCAGTTTGCACTCCAAATTCCCTGCAGCCTGTTCCCTTCCTGATCCATCCCTTCAAGCAGCAAGAGTGGAATTCCTTCCATCGTTGCTCTTTCCCTCCTGTTTTCCACTCAACAAGAAAAAGAGCAGCCACGTGAACAGGAGTAAAAGCCCCAAACCCACAAAAAAGCACATTCTCAGCATCACTAATCCCTGCCAAACTGCCAGGAACCTTCCAAAACTACATCCAAGCTTGGAAACAGGGATCCAGTTGTTTGTTTAAGCAGCTATTGATCCAGTCTCTTCCAGCTAATTAAACTATTCACTATTTAAACTCATTAAACTGCTCATCCTGCTCCTGGCAGCCAGAGGCAAAGAAGAAATCGTGTCTAGATTAAATGGTGTTGGTGAATGTGCCCATCCCAGTCCTTGGAGAGGTTGGAATTGCATCCCTGTTCCTCTGCTCTCTTTTCCTTCCTTTTTCCTGCAGTGATTCCCACCCGGATTCCTCAGCTCCAGCTCTCTGAGCAGCCTCAGGGGGAGCATTTCATCCCCTTGGAGCCAACTCCATTTGTTGCATCCTTCATGCCTCAACCACCCCTAAAAGCAGGCAAGTGCTGATGGGCAGTGCAGCTGCTTCCACTTGGGAATGTTTCCAGTGGAACAGGGAGGGAATTCTGAGAAGCTTCCACCCACTGCACGTTATTGCTGGATAAAAGGTGAGGCAGCAAAGGATCAACAAAGGGAGATTTCAGCAAGACAAAGTCCAGACAGAGAGGCTGCAAGTGTGGCTGGGGCTGCTAAACTGGGAAAACTGCAAGGTCAGGCTGTGGGAACATGGATTATACTGATGTCTGGAACTGGTGTTGGGAAGAGAGGGAGAAGGAGAAGGAGAAGGAGAAGGAGAAGGAGAAGGAGAAGGAGAAGGAGAAGGAGAAGGAGAAGGAGAAGGAGAAGGAGAAGGAGAAGGAGAAGGAGAAGGAGAAGGAGAAGGAGAAGGAGAAGGAGAAGGAGAAGGAGAAGGAGGAGAGAAAGGGCCCAAAGTAACTGCACAGTGAATTTCCTTACCATGAGCCAGGCTCATTCCCTGAGCTGACCAATATCTCCGAGCTCCCCTTCATGGCACAGCCCTGCCAGTAAAGAACAGAAGTTCCTGCCGCTCCCACTGGAATTCTGTAGCGTGCCTGGCATTCCATACGTTATGCTGCCTGAGAATTCCTGCAGCCGTCCTCGGGAAGAGCAGTTCACTGCCACAGGAGGAACAAGAGGAAAGCAGTTGCCACTCTCGGGTTCTGTGCTCTGTAAAAAGTAAAACCAGATAAAGATCAAAGCTCCATAAAGCTGGAACCATCTCCAACCTCGGGACAGCACTTCTGTGGGAAAAGCGTGGATGGGCAATTAGGAAGGAGATGATCATGCAAATGGGTAAGGGGGGGAATTAAATTCTGCTGCTTTCTGATTGAGGCCTGCTTCAATTTGCAGCCTTTATAATATCAGTTTAATGGGACTTTTTGTGCTTTAAAAAGGTTTTTATTAGCTGGGGGTTGTCCCTGCCTGGACTGAGGCACAGCACAATGAGTCTCCTGCCTCCTGAAGCCGTGTCGTTATCCCAGCATCTGAAATTAAAAACCAGCACTCTGGGAAACCTCTCTACTCTGAGGAGAAGTGTGAGGAGTGTTTGGGTCTGTGGAGAGCCTGGAACAGCTCTGAGAGACACCAAACATCCTGTGGATCCCAATAAACAGCAAAACATGCCAGCAGCTCCTTCCAACACCGCCCTTGTAGGGAACTCTGTCACCCCAGTGGGTATTTGTGGGAGTAAGGAAGAAATCCCACTAATGACCTCAGTGTGATCACCTCTGGTTCGTCTGGGGATAAATCTCCTTTATCCTTCTGGGAGAATAAAGGAATCCAATGCTGCCTTAATCCCCTGCTCCTCGGAGTCTGCATTTCCAGAATCCATCTCCTGGCCCAGCATGGGAAGGGTTGTCCAGCGCTGGAACAGCTGCCCAGAGCAGTGGTGGAGTCACCAACCCTGGAAGTGCTCATAAAATACATGGATATGGCACTTGAGTGTTCATAAAATACCTGGGTAAATACATGGGTAAATATAGGAATAAATTCATGGGTAAATACATGGATAAACATATGGATAAATATAGGGATAAATATGTAGGGATAAATATGTATGGATAAATACAGACCTTGCTTCCCTGAACACCAGGAGAGCCGGTGTTTTACCCAGATCCCAGTGCCCTGCACGGCTGCGCTGACACGAGCGCAGGCTGACCGTTCCGCCCAGCACCATCCCTCATTTTCCTCCCACGGCTCCCCAAGTGGCCCCAAACCACCCCAGCGTGTCTGTGCCGGGGCCAGGGCCTGCCCCGAGCCCGACCAGAGCCCTGCACCAGCTCCCACCCCCGGGTGAGCTGGGAATGCACTGAGAGCTCGGCTCCCCGGGCTCCCCAGCACCCAAACCGGTCCTCAGACACACAGAAATGCCCAACCTGCCCCTCTGGGCACAGCCAAACACCACAATTCCATCATCCCCAAGCAACTCTGGCACTTGCCTCTTCACCTCCGCCCATTTCCAGTAGCCGGGGCTAGGACCGGGCTGTCAAAAATAGCATTCCCTAGGCAGTTCATCCCAGCGCAGAGGAGAAGAGGAGCCTGTCCCTGACCCACACCATGGGCAGGACAAGGGGGGCCCTAGCTGGCTTTGCCTACTCCAACACCACAGCTCTTGGTCCCAAAGATGGGGCGAGTTCAGTGGTTTTTCCTGTCCTGAAAGAGAGCAGAAAAGGGAAGTTAATCCCACTGTGGAATCCAAGACTCCTGCATTTCCTATTTCTGCTCTGATTGCTCACCGTGGAGTTTTAGCTATGGAAAAAAAAAGGAGAATGACACCATAGCAAATAAAAAGTGCCCTTTTCCAGCATTTTTATTCCAGGCATTAAAAGGATGCTCATTTCTCTTCTAGCATTGTTTCCCTCATTTTAGGAGAACCGTTTTCATCCCAGGCCCCACTCGTCAGTTGTTCGATCCTCTGGCACTGGATTTGGACAAAAGAAGGGACGCACCTGGACTGCAGGAAATCACTGAGAGAAACCCTTCCAAAACGTGACAGAGAAAAACAACAGGAGATGCAGGAAGACACATCCCTCATTTGCACGTCTGGAACGCTTTTCTAAAGACTTCTCTGCATCTGGATGCTCTTTGCTCTTGGCTTTCTTCACAGGAATGCATTTGCTGCTAAACACGTCTCAGACCCTTACCTGATCGGGATAAGGTGGGATGGAGATGAAGACTCCCACAGGGAATAGCCAGGGAGATGCAGGGCCTGGGAACATCAAGGACGGAGAAGAGAAGGAACAGGGATTGTTTTTCTTGTCTCGAGCCAGCAGTGCTGTGAGCTTGGAGAACACACGGCACCGCAGGGATCCAGGGCAGGAGCGGGATAACTGCGGGATAAGGGGAATCTGCTCCCACTCCAGGGCTGTGCCAGTGAAGGAGGGGAATTTTTTAGTGCCTTCATTACACACAAAAACCAAACCCAGCACCACCGAGCTGGACTTTCGTGAGCCGCAAAACAAAGCGGCCCCTGGCCTTTGGGGGAACACAACCTCACCGAGTCATGGAGCCAGGGGATGACACTTGGGAATGATCCTTGCTGCTGCCTGCAGGCAAATCAGATGAGGGAGCCACAGGAGCTGCGGGGTTTCCTGCTCTTCCTGCAACGCCATCGGTCCAGACCAGGAGACCTTTCCTGGAACAGATCTTCCCTGTAAAGGGAGCTACACCAAAGCTCAAGCCCTCATTTAGAGACCCTTGGAAAAGCAAAGGTGAGAGGGGATTACCTGGAGCCCCAGGGGACCGAGGCGAAGGCGATGAAGAAGCAGACAGCAAAGTGCTTCCACTGCTTCTCACTCCAGCAAAGGGAACATCCCTGGAATTTCATGTCCGGCGTCGCTCCCAAACCCCACAGGTGAACCCACACGTACTCCAGGACTGATCTCCTTCAAACTTCCAGCAGCACAGACTCACCGGGAGGAACTGCGATCCAAGGACACACATCAGCAACCGTCTTCCCGCTTGCCCCTCTCTCCACATTTTCCCTTTCCAGCGGGATGCAGGTGCCACCCCCCAGAGGCAGGAAAACTGCCTTGCAATCCGCTACAAAACCTGCCTGGAAAGCCCAGGATGCCCGGAGCCAGCAGCCGTTTCTCCTGGAGCTCCTGCTGACAGGCATTTGAAGCCTGCTGTGCCTCACAGCTGCTTTTCTGCCAAGGGCATTCCCATCTTTTCTTTTTTAGCCCAAAGAAAGGTTTGCAAAGCTGAGTTTTGTGAGAAGCGCTTCATATTTGGATCATTCTTAACTTGGAGTTTCCCTTGGCACCAAAATCAGGGGCTCACCTTTTGCTTGGAGCTTGGCTGAAGTCCTCAGCAGTGCCAGGGAATGTGGCCATTGGAGGCTTTGGGCAGATTTGGCTCATCTGCCTTTTTAGGCCTTGTTTCTTTCTCTCAGCCTTCCCACTGGATTGTGGCCTCCGAGGAATACGTAAAATCCCATTCCATTCCTATTCTTTCGGACAATTTTTTGTACCGTCCCTGTACAAAACGAGGCCCCCTGTTCGGATGCTTTTCCCCACCGTTCCCCGGCACTTTCATCTGCCGGTGCATTCCCTGCGTTGCTTGGGCTCTTCCCAGCTCTCTGAGCTCCTTCACAAGGCAGCAGATCGATTTGGCCCAGGAACTAAACCCTCCCGAGGAATTGTCTGATGCCATCTCCGCATTTGACACCTGATCCTTGTGCTCAAAGGATCCCTCTTTCTTCCCTTCAGCCAATTCCAAGGCTCGCTGCCCCCAGCTGCGATCAGGCCCCAGCCTGATCCCTGCAGTCTTCCCTGCCGGGATCCTGCTCAGGAATCCCTGGGCTACAAATGTAAGAATTCATTCTTCCCACCCCTGCCCAGTTCCAAAGGATTTGGTGTCTGCCTTACCTGGCTGGAGCCTGCTTCCAACTCTGTTCTTGCTGCTTCTGCTGCTTTCCAGTTCCCAGGAATTCCACCGACGGAGCGACAGCGTTTTCCAGCTCCGCCAGGATTCCCTCTGCTGCGTTTGGGTGCTGGAAGGATATCAAAACCAGGCTCTCTGGGGCTTTACTATCAGGAAATTACATCCCCGGATTTGTTCATTTCCAAATATTATCTCTTCCCAACAAAGCACTGGGCATCCAAGGAATACAGAAAGTGATGGGCTGACCACTGCTTACTCCTCTGGAATGTCAGAGCTTGGAAAAAAAGGGCACTTGAGGCTTCTCCTGGTGCTGCCCGTGAGGTGTATTTTACTTGAGAGCCCCTTCCCGTGTCTTTCCCTGTATCCACCAAAAAATCCACCCCTTCATTCCCCAGCTGCTTGCTTCCTCCCTCTTTTCCTGTATCCAACAGAATTTTAACAGGTCAATAGTCCCCTCTGCAAGAGCACCTTTCATTCCAAACCTAAGAACAAACGAATCACTTCCCTTCCACCGTCCTTATTAGGATTCCACTGAGAGCAGTGGATGGAAAATGATCCTCTCCTGGTCCCTGCTGGATTCCCGGAGCAGGGATCCTTTCCCTCTTTCCCCCCACCACGGTGCCCTCCTCCCCCTCCCGCCCCACCCCACACCCTTTTCAGGCTTTGTTCCACAGCTTTTGCCTCCAGGCCTCAGATCCTTTCGTTCTCCACGAGCTCCCAGCAGCTCCACAGCCTTTCCTCTCCCATCCCGACCATTTCTCCGGGAATGGAGCTCCGCATTTCAATTGCCTTCTCTTTTCTCTGACTACTCCCACCAATCCAGAAGACCTAAAGCTGACACAAGGAACACTCGGTGCCCACAAATCCAAACCCAGACCCGGCCATCCCCAAACCAGCAACTCCCGGACAATTTGCGTTCATTCCAACCTAACACTGAGGACTCACCCAACCCTTCAAAATTCCCAAGAAATATCCTGTTGCCTTCACAGCTCCCAGGGGATTCTGCTTCGTGCTCACACGAAGGATTTGGGACTTCCCTGAAAAAACCCGTGCAGGGCACGCCGGAATCCCCGATCCCGAGAATCCGGGGAGCGTTAAAAGCTCGGTCCAGCCTGGGCCCCCGGAAATTTTTGCCAAATATCCCCCAAGTCCTCGGGATAACAGAACTCTCTGGTACTGCATTTTTGGCGTTGTAAAGCCTGGAATTCCTTTATTCCTAGTGCTGGGCTCTGCATATGGCCGAGAAAATCCCGGCCTCCACACAGACCCAGGTTCCAAACTTTTTGATACATTTTAGCAAGCCGAGAAATTCACCTTCCCTGCTTGTTCTTAAGGGCATCCTTCTCTTCCCTTACCCGGCGTGCTCTCTCCCACTGGGGGTGGGTTTTCCCCTTCCCATGCCAATTAGTCCCTACTTCTAGGAGGTTTAGGTACCTTTCTTCCCTGGCAGGGATTTCTTAACACAGCTACCGAGGCTTTGGGAGTCTCCTTTATCTTCTACTTTCTGGATCCAGAAATGCCACAATCCAGACGCCCAACTTCAACAAGACATCCTTTCTACCTAAAAACACACACTCTCAACTCTTAGATCTTTTAAAGTTTTACCCCCGCAAAATTCCCCTATTTTTCCACCACTGAATTCCTCAGTCCTGCTTCCAAGGATTTCTTGAATACCACGGGGCTTTTCTCAAGATTTACCCCCACGACCTTCCCTACGTGCCCACTGCTCATCACCTCATTTTTCCCTCAATGTGGTCGTTCTCCACCCCAGAGAGTTTGTCAAGTGTTGCCTCCAAAATGTTCCCCATCTCTCCACTACTCAGTTCCCCATTTTGCCTCCAAAATATTCAATCTGTCCCCTCCACATTGCATCCACTTTTACCCCCAGCGTTTTACTTCCTCTACAATATTGATTCAACCTTTTCCACCCCAAAAATCTGCATTCTCTCCCTTAAACAGCACCTCAGCTTTTCCCTCAAAAATGCCCCAGAGGGAAACTCAGATTCAGCCCCCAAACTCCCATTTGCCTACACAAACAGTTCTTGTGGCCCCTCTCAATTCCCCCAGGCTTTCAGCTCAAGGAAGAACTGGAAGCCTATTCCCTCATCTCCACCCTTGTTTTGCTTTCCTGGAAAACCTTGCGATCCCACACTTTCTCCAAGAGATCTGCTGGGACTACTGGAAGGTTTGCTCTCTCAGAGCGCCAGGGGGCTTTACAGCACTTGTTCCTCTGCATCTTTACCCTTTTATCAGCTTTCCCCTGGAACGGTGTTGTGGGAGAAGCTTGGAACTACCAGAAATGGATCACGTTCACATTTTTTCCCCACCAGTTTTTATCTGGTTTCAGATTCCTGGAATTACCCTCAAATGTGCCCTAGAACACTGCTGTGAAAGGATCAATGAGAAGAACAGCCGGAAAGCAGAAAACCACCTCCAGCAGCAGCCACAATGATCCCATTTCTCTTCTTACCTGGTCCTGCCAGAGCTCCCAGCAGCCATTCCCATTCCAAAACAAGAGCTATGGAAGACATTCCTGCTGTCCGTGAGGGTGAGGCGGCAGTTCTGGATGTTCTTCGCTGTGCAATCAGACAACAAACAGAGTGTAAATGATCCTGGTGGTCCCTTCCAAGCCAAACCAGCCCGTGATTCCATGCGTGGATCAGCACCTGTTCCAGCTCCATTCCAGAAACCTCCTCCCACTAACCCAGAACTTTCCTTTTTCTGCTCAACATCAGGGGTTTGCTGCCGAGTGCCCCGGGCAGGGGACGCCTCAGCCTTCCCTGGGACCGCAGCATTCCCTGGGCTGCCTCAGCATCCCCTGCGCTGCTGTTCCACGCCCATCCCGTGGTCCAGCGCCTGCGCGGGCTGCAGTGCCGGGCTCTCCCCACGAGGCGGCAGCACCGGGAGCGAGCAGCCCCGGCCGGTCCCGCTGTCTCGGGGCAGCTGCGCCTTTAACCCGCCCTGAGCCGGCGGGGCCGTGAACACAGCGGGCACAAACCCCACCGCTCCCCTTTATTTCACCCTCAGAGGCACAGGATCGCAGCATTTCCTGGGCTGCAAGGGACCCACAGGGAGCATCGAGTCCAAATCCTGGCCCTGCACCCCAAGAATCCCACCCTGTGCCCGAGAGCCTTGTTCAGACCCAAACTCTTCCCCCAAGATCCTGAAAACACAGCGGGGCTGGGAGAAGGATGACCACGGAGGATTTTTTTATACAGATCTCCTTGCACGATCGTTAAATAATATTATTAGACAGTCCATGAACGCATCCCTGTGCCGGGACAGCCACCCCTGTGCCGGAACACTCATCCCTGGGCCGGAATACCGATCCCCCGCGGCCCCCACCGTCCGCTCGGGGCTGTCCCCGTTCCCCGCTCACCTCCGAGCCCGGAGCACCCGCCCCGGTGCCCCCGGCCCGGCAGCGCTGCTCCCCGGGCTCCCCGCCATTGGCGCTCCTGGCGAAGAAGGGCGGAAGTCACCGGTACCGCACCGATGTGGCTATTCGACCTTCTCAAGATGGCGGCCGCGAAGGACCCCCCCCCCCCCCCCCGGTCCGTCTATTCGACTGCCTGAATGCTCCCGCCTGCCCCAGGCGCCGCTGACCCCACAGTCGGTGTCCGCGTAGCGGGAAACGCCTCAGAAAATTGCGCGCAAGCGCTGGGCTGGCGTCGGCGTCGGCGTCGCGTTCAGGCAGCCGAATAGACGCAGCTTGGGGGGGGCCTTCCCTGCCGCCATATTGAGAAGGTCAGGAAACAGCGCACACGACCGCCATCTTTAGTGTGGCAGTGACGACACTTCCGCCCTTCGCCGCCATCTTGGGTGCTGGCAGAAGCCACTTCCGGTCGAGCCGCCATCTTTAGTGTGGTACACTTAGGGCCCCCGCCGCCCCTCACAAGGGCTTCTGTCTAGTCGGCTGCCTGAATCCGGCCCGGACTCCGACGCCGGCCCCGCGCTTTCCGCGCGATTTTCCGCCGTGCTTCCCGGTGCGAGGACACGGCTGGCGGGGTCAGCCGCGCCGGAGGCGGGCGACGGCTCCGCGACCGGCGGCAGGCATCGGCAGGGACACCTCTCGCAGGGGGCCTACTGCGTCCGCCATCTTGAGTGTGGCGGAAGTGTAAACCACCTTCTGCAAGGTCCTGGCAGATAATAAAATAATAAAATCAAATAAATACTGTCATATTCTAATAAAAACGTCACTTAACGCCGTCCCGAGAGCGCGGAACTGCGCCTTCCTTTCCGAGCCGCCTCCTTGAGAGCGACACGCGGGCGGCTCGATTCCGACCGTGCCCGCCCGGTGCCTCCCGCCCGGGTCGCGCTGCGACCGCGCCTCTGCTGCCCGGCAAAACCGGCCCCGCCGGGCCGCCCCCCGCGCTGTCATTCCCCGCGGTCACCGCCCCGCACGGCGCCCGTTCCTTTCCATAGCTGTGGCCCCGCTCATGCACGGCCGTGTCCCTTGGCGCTGCCAACCGCCCTTCGCCCCTCCCCTCCGCTGACACACCCGGCCCCGCTCGCTCCCGCTCCTTGCCACGCTCGGCAGCCACCGAGGCCGCCGCCCTCTCGGCTCAGCCGCCACCGGGCGGCAGCAGCGCCGGGGCGCCGTGTCGGGGGCGGCAGTGCCGCGCTCTCGCCACCAGGCGGCAGCAGCGCCGCCCAGCTCAGCCCGGGGGCAGGCACAGAGCACAGGGAAAAGCCGGCTCCGGGCGCTCTGCAGCTCCTGCAGCCCGAGCGTCTCGGCTCCTGCGGCCAGGCGCTTGCTGCTTTCCTTCCTACAGAAAAACGCCGGCTCCTTATTCTCAAAACCTGCGGATCTCTATTCCCAGCTTCTTATATTGCTGTATGCGACAGAGTAGACAGAGAGGGCTGGCTTATTTCCAAATGAATTTACATCTAAATCACTAGCATTTGCCTATAGACGTAAAAGTGAAGAACTTAACAGGTTTTAGTATTCTGCACACAGCCCTCGCTGGGAGGAAGGGTAAAAAGTTAAAAACAAATGAAATTTTAAAAGTAGAAAGTTAGAAACAAAGTTACAACGGCAGAAATTTAGAAACAAACAAAGAGGTAAAATACAAGAAACAAACAAATTTCTAAAGGGAGAAAGTTGAAAACAAACAAAGTTAGAAACAAACAAACAAAAAAATTAGAAACAAACAAAATTAGAAAGGTAGAAATTTAGAAACAAAGTCAGAAAGGCAAGTGTTGAGCCTTTGACAGGGTACCCCTCCTTCTCGGACCAGGGTGAAAGAGCAGAGGAGGCTGCTGTTCTGCTAAGTTCTTTATTTCACGGTCTCACAGCTGTCTTGAAGGCAGAGTTCGAATGGGGTTACATGATACAGCCAAGCAGCAGCAGCAGGCAAAAACAGCTTCTTCTATATGCTCCATACACTATAATTTTTCTTATAGAAGTGTGGATTCCATTTGTTCATTGACCAGTAAGATTAACACACGATTCTAGTTTTCCTTAAACCCATCCCGGTCTAATTCTAACAGTCGTAAGCCTCACACAAGTGTCATCTGCCCTTGTTCCATAAGGAATCCCTCTACAGACAGGGAGTTGTCACCGGCCCCGTGCTCATGGGCTGCAGGGGACACCCGCACTGAGGAGGAAATGGAAATGGGAAAGAGGGAACTGCAACCTGATGGGACGCACCTCTGGCACCACATTTCCTCTTCTTCCTGCTGTCCTGGAAAACCCCAAGTAAATCCGGTCCCTCAGACCTTGCACCCCTGAACACCAGGAGAGCCGGTGTTTTACCCAGATCCCAGTGCCCTGCACGGCTGCGCTGACACGAGCACAGGCCGATCGCTCCGCCCAGCACCATCCCTCATTTTCTTCCCATTGCTCCCCAAGCGGCCCCAAACCACCCCAGCGTGTCTGTGCCGGGGCCAGGGCCTGCCCCGAGCCCGACCAGAGCCCTGCACCAGCTCCCACCCCCGGGTGAGCTGGGAATGCACTGAGAGCTCGGCTCCCCGGGCTCCCCAGCACCCAAACCGGTCCTCAGACACACAGAAATGCCCAACCTGCCCCTCTGGGCACAGCCAAACACCACAATTCCATCATCCCCAAGCAACTCTGGCACTTGCCTCTTCACCTCCGCCCATTTCCAGTAGCCGGGGCTAGGACCGGGCTGTCAAAAATAGCATTCCCTAGGCAGTTCATCCCAGCACAGAGGAGAAGAGGAGCCCACACCATGGGCAGGACAAGGGGGGCCCTAGCTGGCTTTGCCTACTCCAACACCAAAGCTCTTGGTCCCAAAGATGGGGCGAGTTCAGTGGTTTTTCCTGTCCTGAAAGAGAGCAGAAAAGGGAAGTTAATCCCACTGTGGAATCCAAGACTCCTGCATTTCCTATTTCTGCTCTGATTGCTCACCGTGGAGTTTTAGCCATGGAAAAAAAAAGGAGAATGACACCATATCAAATAAAAAGTTGATTAATCCACGTAGGGGCTGTGGAAAGGATACAAAGGAGCTTTTCCATGATTTTGGGGCTTGAAGAGGGACTGAATTTCCCTCAAAGCTGGGAAGGGCCTGAGGATAATAAAGCAAAGGAGCAGCTTCATCTCTCCCTGGCAGAGAGCTCGGGGCTCCATTATGGAAACAAATCAATCCCAGCAGGATTTCAAAGGGTTTCTTTAGGATGTCAGGTCCCTCTTTATCAGATCCCTGCTGGGATTCAGGGCCTGCCTGGTCACGGGGTGCTTTGATAAGGGCTGGATTTAAATCCCAGATCTGAGAACAGACATGAAAGGTCCCTGGGTTTCTAGGGGGTTGAAAAACTCAAGCTGGATTCGCTGCAGAGCTGAAAAATCAGGGTAAGAGAGAGCAAGGAGTGGCCAGCAGGCCCAGGCTCCTGATCACGCCCCTGGGATCCATGGGATCCATAGGATCCACGGCCTCTGGCACGCTGCTCCAGCACCCTGCAGGGTGACTGACAGCCGGGCAGGGGAAGGAGCCACCAGCAGCTCTGCCATGTGCACCATCATTCACCTTGCACGTGGCCTAAACAGCCACCAAGCACTGATGGACTGACTGAGCCGAAAATATCGGAGAGATCTCAGTTTGCACTCCAAATTCCCTGCAGCCTGTTCCCTTCCTGATCCATCCCTTCAAGCAGCAAGAGTGGAATTCCTTCCATCGTTGCTCTTTCCCTCCTGTTTTCCACTCAACAAGAAAAAGAGCAGCCACGTGAACAGGAGTAAAAGCCCCAAACCCACAAAAAAGCACATTCTCAGCATCACTAATCCCTGCCAAACTGCCAGGAACCTTCCAAAACTACATCCAAGCTTGGAAACAGGGATCCAGTTGTTTGTTTAAGCAGCTATTGATCCAGTCTCTTCCAGCTAATTAAACTATTCACTATTTAAACTCATTAAACTGCTCATCCTGCTCCTGGCAGCCAGAGGCAAAGAAGAAATCGTGTCTAGATTAAATGGTGATGGTGAATGTGCCCATCCCAGTCCTTGGAGAGGTTGGAATTGCATCCCTGTTCCTCTGCTCTCTTTTCCTTCCTTTTTCCTGCAGTGATTCCCACCCGGATTCCTCAGCTCCAGCTCTCTGAGCAGCCTCAGGGGGAGCATTTCATCCCCTTGGAGCCAACTCCATTTGTTGCATCCTTCATGCCTCAACCACCCCTAAAAGCAGGCAAGTGCTGATGGGCAGTGCAGCTGCTTCCACTTGGGAATGTTTCCAGTGGAACAGGGAGGGAATTCTGAGAAGCTTCCACCCACTGCACGTTATTGCTGGATAAAAGGTCAGGCAGCAAAGGATCAACAAAGGGAGATTTCAGCAAGACAAAGTCCAGACAGAGAGGCTGCAAGTGTGGCTGGGGCTGCTAAACTGGGAAAACTGCAAGGTCAGGCTGTGGGAACATGGATTATACTGATGTCTGGAACTGGTGTTGGGAAGAGAGGGAGAAGGAGAAGGAGAAGGAGAAGGAGAAGGAGAAGGAGAAGGAGAAGGAGAAGGAGAAGGAGAAGGAGAAGGAGAAGGAGAAGGAGAAGGAGAAGGAGAAGGAGAAGGAGAAGGAGAAGGAGAAGGAGAAGGAGAAGGAGAAGGAGAAGGAGGAGAGAAAGGGCCCAAAGTAACTGCACAGTGAATTTCCTTACCATGAGCCAGGCTCATTCCCTGAGCTGACCAATATCTCCGAGCTCCCCTTCATGGCACAGCCCTGCCAGTAAAGAACAGAAGTTCCTGCCGCTCCCACTGGAATTCTGTAGCGTGCCTGGCATTCCATACGTTATGCTGCCTGAGAATTCCTGCAGCCGTCCTCGGGAAGAGCAGTTCACTGCCACAGGAGGAACAAGAGGAAAGCAGTTGCCACTCTCGGGTTCTGTGCTCTGTAAAAAGTAAAACCAGATAAAGATCAAAGCTCCATAAAGCTGGAACCATCTCCAACCTCGGGACAGCACTTCTGTGGGAAAAGCGTAGATGGGCAATTAGGAAGGAGATGATCATGCAAATGGGTAAGGGGGGGAATTAAATTCTGCTGCTTTCTGATTGAGGCCTGCTTCAATTTGCAGCCTTTATAATATCAGTTTAATGGGACTTTTTGTGCTTTAAAAAGGTTTTTATTAGCTGGGGGTTGTCCCTGCCTGGACTGAGGCACAGCACAATGAGTCTCCTGCCTCCTGAAGCCGTGTCGTTATCCCAGCATCTGAAATTAAAAACCAGCACTCTGGGAAACCTCTCTACTCTGAGGAGAAGTGTGAGGAGTGTTTGGGTCTGTGGAGAGCCTGGAACAGCTCTGAGAGACACCAAACATCCTGTGGATCCCAATAAACAGCAAAACATGCCAGCAGCTCCTTCCAACACCGCCCTTGTAGGGAACTCTGTCACCCCAGTGGGTATTTGTGGGAGTAAGGAAGAAATCCCACTAATGACCTCAGTGTGATCACCTCTGGTTCGTCTGGGGATAAATCTCCTTTATCCTTCTGGGAGAATAAAGGAATCCAATGCTGCCTTAATCCCCTGCTCCTCGGAGTCTGCATTTCCAGAATCCATCTCCTGGCCCAGCATGGGAAGGGTTGTCCAGCGCTGGAACAGCTGCCCAGAGCAGTGGTGGAGTCACCAACCCTGGAAGTGCTCATAAAATACATGGATATGGCACTTGAGTGTTCATAAAATACCTGGGTAAATACATGGGTAAATATAGGAATAAATTCATGGGTAAATACATGGATAAACATATGGATAAATATAGGGATAAATATGTAGGGATAAATATGTATGGATAAATACAGACCTTGCTTCCCTGGAGAGCCGGTGTTTTACCCAGATCCCAGTGCCCTGCACGGCTGCGCTGACACGAGCGCAGGCTGACCGTTCCGCCCAGCACCATCCCTCATTTTCCTCCCACGGCTCCCCAAGCGGCCCCAAACCACCCCAGCGTGTCTGTGCCGGGGCCAGGGCCTGCCCCGAGCCCGACCAGAGCCCTGCACCAGCTCCCACCCCCGGGTGAGCTGGGAATGCACTGAGAGCTCGGCTCCCCGGGCTCCCCAGCACCCAAACCGGTCCTCAGACACACAGAAATGCCCAACCTGCCCCTCTGGGCACAGCCAAACACCACAATTCCATCATCCCCAAGCAACTCTGGCACTTGCCTCTTCACCTCCGCCCATTTCCAGTAGCCGGGGCTAGGACCGGGCTGTCAAAAATAGCATTCCCTAGGCAGTTCATCCCAGCGCAGAGGAGAAGAGGAGCCTGTCCCTGACCCACACCATGGGCAGGACAAGGGGGGCCCTAGCTGGCTTTGCCTACTCCAACACCACAGCTCTTGGTCCCAAAGATGGGGCGAGTTCAGTGGTTTTTCCTGTCCTGAAAGAGAGCAGAAAAGGGAAGTTAATCCCACTGTGGAATCCAAGACTCCTGCATTTCCTATTTCTGCTCTGATTGCTCACCGTGGAGTTTTAGCTATGGAAAAAAAAAGGAGAATGACACCATAGCAAATAAAAAGTGCCCTTTTCCAGCATTTTTATTCCAGGCATTAAAAGGATGCTCATTTCTCTTCTAGCATTGTTTCCCTCATTTTAGGAGAACCGTTTTCATCCCAGGCCCCACTCGTCAGTTGTTCGATCCTCTGGCACTGGATTTGGACAAAAGAAGGGACGCACCTGGACTGCAGGAAATCACTGAGAGAAACCCTTCCAAAACGTGACAGAGAAAAACAACAGGAGATGCAGGAAGACACATCCCTCATTTGCACGTCTGGAACGCTTTTCTAAAGACTTCTCTGCATCTGGATGCTCTTTGCTCTTGGCTTTCTTCACAGGAATGCATTTGCTGCTAAACACGTCTCAGACCCTTACCTGATCGGGATAAGGTGGGATGGAGATGAAGACTCCCACAGGGAATAGCCAGGGAGATGCAGGGCCTGGGAACATCAAGGACGGAGAAGAGAAGGAACAGGGATTGTTTTTCTTGTTTAGAGCCAGCAGTGCTGTGAGCTTGGAGAACACACGGCACCGCAGGGATCCAGGGCAGGAGCGGGATAACTGCGGGATAAGGGGAATCTGCTCCCACTCCAGGGCTGTGCCAGTGAAGGAGGGGAATTTTTTAGTGCCTTCATTACACACAAAAACCAAACCCAGCACCACCGAGCTGGACTTTCGTGAGCCGCAAAACAAAGCGGCCCCTGGCCTTTGGGGGAACACAACCTCACCGAGTCACGGAGCCAGGGGATGACACTTGGGAATGATCCTTGCTGCTGCCTGCAGGCAAATCAGATGAGGGAGCCACAGGAGCTGCGGGGTTTCCTGCTCTTCCTGCAACGCCATCGGTCCAGACCAGGAGACCTTTCCTGGAACAGCTCTTCCCTGTAAAGGGAGCTACACCAAAGCTCAAGCCCTCATTTAGAGACCCTTGGAAAAGCAAAGGTGAGAGGGGATTACCTGGAGCCCCAGGGGACCGAGGCGAAGGCGATGAAGAAGCAGACAGCAAAGTGCTTCCACTGCTTCTCACTCCAGCAAAGGGAACATCCCTGGAATTTCATGTCCGGCGTCGCTCCCAAACCCCACAGGTGAACCCACACGTACTCCAGGACTGATCTCCTTCAAACTTCCAGCAGCACAGACTCACCGGGAGGAACTGCGATCCAAGGACACACATCAGCAACCGTCTTCCCGCTTGCCCCTCTCTCCACATTTTCCCTTTCCAGCGGGATGCAGGTGCCACCCCCCAGAGGCAGGAAAACTGCCTTGCAATCCGCTACAAAACCTGCCTGGAAAGCCCAGGATGCCCGGAGCCAGCAGCCGTTTCTCCTGGAGCTCCTGCTGACAGGCATTTGAAGCCTGCTGTGCCTCACAGCTGCTTTTCTGCCAAGGGCATTCCCATCTTTTCTTTTTTAGCCCAAAGAAAGGTTTGCAAAGCTGAGTTTTGTGAGAAGCGCTTCATATTTGGATCATTCTTAACTTGGAGTTTCCCTTGGCACCAAAATCAGGGGCTCACCTTTTGCTTGGAGCTTGGCTGAAGTCCTCAGCAGTGCCAGGGAATGTGGCCATTGGAGGCTTTGGGCAGATTTGGCTCATCTGCCTTTTTAGGCCTTGTTTCTTTCTCTCAGCCTTCCCACTGGATTGTGGCCTCCGAGGAATACGTAAAATCCCATTCCATTCCTATTCTTTCGGACAATTTTTTGTACCGTCCCTGTACAAAACGAGGCCCCCTGTTCGGATGCTTTTCCCCACCGTTCCCCGGCACTTTCATCTGCCGGTGCATTCCCTGCGTTGCTTGGGCTCTTCCCAGCTCTCTGAGCTCCTTCACAAGGCAGCAGATCGATTTGGCCCAGGAACTAAACCCTCCCGAGGAATTGTCTGATGCCATCTCCGCATTTGACACCTGATCCTTGTGCTCAAAGGATCCCTCTTTCTTCCCTTCAGCCAATTCCAAGGCTCGCTGCCCCCAGCTGCGATCAGGCCCCAGCCTGATCCCTGCAGTCTTCCCTGCCGGGATCCTGCTCAGGAATCCCTGGGCTACAAATGTAAGAATTCATTCTTCCCACCCCTGCCCAGTTCCAAAGGATTTGGTGTCTGCCTTACCTGGCTGGAGCCTGCTTCCAACTCTGTTCTTGCTGCTTCTGCTGCTTTCCAGTTCCCAGGAATTCCACCGACGGAGCGACAGCGTTTTCCAGCTCCGCCAGGATTCCCTCTGCTGCGTTTGGGTGCTGGAAGGATATCAAAACCAGGCTCTCTGGGGCTTTACTATCAGGAAATTACATCCCCGGATTTGTTCATTTCCAAATATTATCTCTTCCCAACAAAGCACTGGGCATCCAAGGAATACAGAAAGTGATGGGCTGACCACTGCTTACTCCTCTGGAATGTCAGAGCTTGGAAAAAAAGGGCACTTGAGGCTTCTCCTGGTGCTGCCCGTGAGGTGTATTTTACTTGAGAGCCCCTTCCCGTGTCTTTCCCTGTATCCACCAAAAAATCCACCCCTTCATTCCCCAGCTGCTTGCTTCCTCCCTCTTTTCCTGTATCCAACAGAATATTAACAGGTCAATAGTCCCCTCTGGAAGAGCGCCTTTCATTCCAAACCTAAGAACAAACGAATCACGTCCCGCGGTGCAGCTCTTTTAGTGACGCGGGGCAGCGGCCACACCTGCTGCTGTACCTTTATTGTACCTCGTTTACCATGCTCAGCATTTTATTCCCTTTACACCTCTCACGCTTTCCGGACCCCTTTTTAACCAGCAGCGCTGCCCCGACGCTCCCGCGGTGCAGCTCTTTTAGTGACACGGGGCAGCAGCCACTCCTGCTGCAGTATCTTTATTGTACCTCTTTTACCATGCTCAGCATTTCATTCCCTTTACACCTCTCAGCCTTTCCCGTGCCGCTCTTTTTAACCAGCAGCGCTGCCCCGACGCTCCCGCGGTGCAGCTCTTTTAGTGACACGGGGCAGCGGCCACACCTGCTGCTGTACCTTTATTGTACCTCTTTTACCATGCTCAGCATTTCATTCCCTTTACACCTCTCAGCCTTTCCTGTGCCGCTCTTTTTAACCAGCAGCGCTGCCCCGACGCTCCCGAGGTGCAGCTGTTTTAGTGACACGGGGCAGCGGCCACACCTGCTGCTGTACCTTTATTGTACCTCTTTTACCATGCTCAGCATTTCATTCCCTTTACACCTCTCACGCTTTCCGGACCCCTTTTTAGCCAGCAGCTCTGCCCCGACGCTCCCGCGGTGCAGCTCTTTTAGTGACACGGGGCAGCGGCCACTCCTGCTGCAGTACCTTTACAATATTTCTTAGACCATTGTCAATATTTTATTGCGCTCACACTTCCCAGCCTTTCCGTGCCGCTCTTTTTAACCAGCAGCGCTGCCCCGACGCTCCCGCGGTGCAGCTCTTTTAGTGACGCGGGGAAGCGGCCACACCTGCTGCTGTACCTTTATTGTACCTCGTTTACCATGCTCAGCATTTCATTCCCTTTACACCTCTCACGCTTTCCGGACCCCTTTTTAACCAGCAGCGCTGCCCCGACGGTCCCGCGGTGCAGCTCTTTTAGTGATGCCGGGCAGCGGCCACTCCTGCTGCTGTACCTTTACAATATTTCTTAGACCATTGTCAATATTTTATTCCGCTCACACTTCCCAGCCTTTCCCATGCTGCTCTGTTTAACCAGCAGCGCTGCCCCGACGCTCCCGCGGTGCAGCTCTTTTAGTCACACGGGGCAGCGGCCACACCTGCTGCAGTACCTTTATTGTACCTCGTTTACCATGCTCAGCATTTCATTCCCTTTACACCTCTCACGCTTTCCGGACCCCTTTTTAACCAGCAGCACTGCCCCGACCGTCCCGCGGTGCAGCTCTTTTAGTGATGCGGGGCAGCGGCCACACCTGCTGCTGTACCTTTATTGTACCTCGTTTACCATGCTCAGCATTTCATTCCCTTTACACCTCTCAGCCTTTCCCGTGCCGCTCTTTTTAACCAGCAGCGCTGCCCCGACGCTCCCGCGGTGCAGCTCTTTTAGTGACGCGGGGCAGCGGCCACACCTGCTGCTGTACCTTTATTGTACCTCGTTTACCATGCTCAGCATTTCATTCCCTTTACACCTCTCAGCCTTTCCCGTGCCGCTCTTTTTAACCAGCAGCGCTGCCCCGACGCTCCCGCGGTGCAGCTCTTTTAGTCACAAGGGGCAGCGGCCACTCCTGCTGCAGTATCTTTATTGTACCTCTTTTACCATGCTCAGCATTTCATTCCCTTTACACCTCTCACGCTTTCCGGACCCCTTTTTAGCCAGCAGCGCTGCCCCGACGCTCCCGCGGTGCAGCTCTTTTAGTGATGCGGGGCAGCGGCCACTCCTGCTGCAGTACCTTTACAATATTTCTTAGACCATTGTCAATATTTTATTGCGCTCACACTTCCCAGCCTTTCCCATGCTGCTCTGTTTAACCAGCAGCGCTGCCCCGACCGTCCCGCGGTGCAGCTCTTTTAGTGATGCGGGGCAGCGGCCACTCCTGCTGCAGTATCTTTATTGTACCTCTTTTACCATGCTCAGCATTTCATTCCCTTTACACCTCTCATGCTTTCCGGACCCCTTTTTAACCAGCAGAGCTGCCCCGACGGTCCCGCGGTGCAGCTCTTTTAGTGATGCGGGGTAGCGGCTACTCCTGCTGCAGTACCTTTACAATATTTCTTAGACCATTGTCAATATTTTATTGCGCTCACACTTCCCAGCCTTTCCCGTGCTGCTCTGTTTAACCAGCAGCGCTGCCCCGACGCTCCCGCGGTGCAGCTCTTTTAGTGACACGGGGCAGCAGCCACTCCTGCTGCAGTACTTTTTAAGGATTTTCGACCATTTTATTTTATACCCTTCACAGATGCGACCTTTGCCGTGACACCTTTGAAGCAGCACCCCTGCCCCAGGTGCGACGCCGTGCAGCTCATTTTATCCTGAGGAAGTGGCTACTCCTGCTGCGGTGTTGTTGTTATTTCTCAGACCTTTCTCTATATTTTATTTCCCTCACCCCTCCAGTCCTTTTACGTGCCGCACGTTTACCGTCAGCACCACCCCAAAGGTGCCGCGGTGCAGCTGTTTTAGTGAACCCACGCAGCGGCCACTCCTGCTGCTGTACCTTTTGAGTATTTCTTAGACCATTCTCAATATTTTATTGCGCTCACACTTCCCAGCCTTTCCGTGCTGCTCTTTTTAACCAGCAGCGCTGCCCCGACGCTCCCGCGGTGCAGCTCTTTTAGTGATGCGGAGCAGCGGCCACTCCTGCTGCTGTACCTTTATTGTACCTCGTTTACCATGCTCAGCATTTCATTCCCTTTACACCTCTCACGCTTTCCGGACCCCTTTTTAACCAGCAGCGCTGCCCCGACGCTCCCGCGGTGCAGCTCTTTTAGTGATGCGGGGCAGCGGCCACTCCTGCTGCTGTACCTTTACAATATTTCTTAGACCATTGTCAATACTTTATTGCGCTGACGTTTCTCAGCCTTTCCCGTGCTGCTCTGTTTAACCAGCAGCGCTGCCCCGACGCTCCCGCGGTGCAGCTCCCTTAGTGACACGGGGCAGGGGCCGAGAGCCCTCTAGGTGCGGCTCCTCTATAGCACTTTACCGTTTTCTATTTTATTTCATTGGCACCTCGCGCGTTGCGCCGGGCGCCTCATTCGGGGACATGCGCCGGCTCCCACAGCGCCCCGCCCGCCGCCGCTCCCCGGGGGCCTCCCCGCTGCTCTCGGGAGATCGCACACCGCACGCGGCCCAAGCCCCGTCTCGCCGACGGCACTCACCACCCGCCGCCCGCCGCCGCGTTCTCCCGCTCCCTACCGGCACGAAGCGGCGCTGCCGATGACGGAGCCGATGCGCGGCTGCCACGCCGCTCTCTCCGCGCCTCAGGGCCGGCGCCTTCGGCCGCACAGGGCGGCGTCCCCGCATCCGGGCCAGCCCGCGGAGCTCCTGCCGCCGCCGCCGCCGCCCCCCGACTGAGGGGCCGCGACGCCGGCGCCCCCTTTTATACTCCGCACCCCCTTTTCCCGCCACTGCCGCGGTGGGCTCCCCCCGCCTCAAAATCGCCCAGAAGCGCCCGAGGCGGGAACGGCGCAGCCCCACCGGCGCCTCGGAGAAGCTCTTCTAGTGACAAGGAGCAGCGGCCACCCCTCCTGCTGCTGTACCTTTATTGTACCTCGTTTACCATGCTCAGCATTTTATTCCCTTTACACCTCTCACGCTTTCCGGACCCCTTTTTAACCAGCAGCGCTGCCCCGACGGTCCCGCGGTGCAGCTCTTTTAGTGATGCGGGGCAGCGGCCACTCCTGCTGCTGTACCTTTATTGTACCTCGTTTACCATGCTCAGCATTTCATTCCCTTTACACCTCTCACGCTTTCCGGACCCCTTTTTAACCAGCAGCGCTGCCCCGACGGTCCCGCGGTGCAGCTCTTTTAGTGATGCGGGGCAGCGGCCACACCTGCTGCTGTACCTTTATTGTACCTCGTTTACCATGCTCAGCATTTCATTCCCTTTACACCTCTCACGCTTTCCGGACCCCTTTTTAACCAGCAGCACTGCCCCGACGCTCCCGCGGTGCAGCTCTTTTAGTGATGCGGGGCAGCGGCCACTCCTGCTGCTGTACCTTTACAATATTTCTTAGACCATTGTCAATACTTTATTGCGCTGACGTTTCCCAGCCTTTCCCGTGCTGCTCTGTTTAACCAGCAGCGCTGCCCCGACGCTCCCGCGGTGCAGCTCCCTTAGTGACACGGGGCAGGGGCCGAGAGCCCTCTAGGTGCGGCTCCTCTATAGCACTTTACCGTTTTCTATTTTATTTCATTGGCACCTCGCGCGTTGCGCCGGGCGCCTCATTCGGGGACATGCGCCGGCTCCCACAGCGCCCCGCCCGCCGCCGCTCCCCGGGGGCCTCCCCGCTGCTCTCGGGAGATCGCACACCGCACGCGGCCCAAGCCCCGTCTCGCCGACGGCACTCACCACCCGCCGCCCGCCGCCGCGTTCTCCCGCTCCCTACCGGCACGAAGCGGCGCTGCCGATGACGGAGCCGATGCGCGGCTGCCACGCCGCTCTCTCCGCGCCTCAGGGCCGGCGCCTTCGGCCGCACAGGGCGGCGTCCCCGCATCCGGGCCAGCCCGCGGAGCTCCTGCCGCCGCCGCCGCCGCCCCCCGACTGAGGGGCCGCGACGCCGGCGCCCCCTTTTATACTCCGCACCCCCTTTTCCCGCCACTGCCGCGGTGGGCTCCCCCCGCCTCAAAATCGCCCAGAAGCGCCCGAGGCGGGAACGGCGCAGCCCCACCGGCGCCTCGGAGAAGCTCTTCTAGTGACAAGGAGCAGCGGCCACCCCTCCTGCTGCTGTACCTTTATTGTACCTCGTTTACCATGCTCAGCATTTTATTCCCTTTACACCTCTCACGCTTTCCGGACCCCTTTTTAACCAGCAGCGCTGCCCCGACGGTCCCGCGGTGCAGCTCTTTTAGTGATGCGGGGCAGCGGCCACACCTGCTGCTGTACCTTTATTGTACCTCGTTTACCATGCTCAGCATTTCATTCCCTTTACACCTCTCACGCTTTCCGGACCCCTTTTTAACCAGCAGCGCTGCCCCGACCGTCCCGCGGTGCAGCTCTTTTAGTGATGCGGGGCAGCGGCCACACCTGCTGCAGTACCTTTATTGTACCTCGTTTACCATGCTCAGCATTTCATTCCCTTTACACCTCTCACGCTTTCCGGACCCCTTTTTAACCAGCAGCACTGCCCCGACGCTCCCGCGGTGCAGCTCTTTTAGTGATGCGGGGCAGCGGCCACTCCTGCTGCTGTACCTTTACAATATTTCTTAGACCATTGTCAATACTTTATTGCGCTGACGTTTCTCAGCCTTTCCCGTGCTGCTCTGTTTAACCAGCAGCGCTGCCCCGACGCTCCCGCGGTGCAGCTCCCTTAGTGACACGGGGCAGGGGCCGAGAGCCCTCTAGGTGCGGCTCCTCTATAGCACTTTACCGTTTTCTATTTTATTTCATTGGCACCTCGCGCGTTGCGCCGGGCGCCTCATTCGGGGACATGCGCCGGCTCCCACAGCGCCCCGCCCGCCGCCGCTCCCCGGGGGCCTCCCCGCTGCTCTCGGGAGATCGCACACCGCACGCGGCCCAAGCCCCGTCTCGCCGACGGCACTCACCACCCGCCGCCCGCCGCCGCGTTCTCCCGCTCCCTACCGGCACGAAGCGGCGCTGCCGATGACGGAGCCGATGCGCGGCTGCCACGCCGCTCTCTCCGCGCCTCAGGGCCGGCGCCTTCGGCCGCACAGGGCGGCGTCCCCGCATCCGGGCCAGCCCGCGGAGCTCCTGCCGCCGCCGCCGCCGCCCCCCGACTGAGGGGCCGCGACGCCGGCGCCCCCTTTTATACTCCGCACCCCCTTTTCCCGCCACTGCCGCGGTGGGCTCCCCCCGCCTCAAAATCGCCCAGAAGCGCCCGAGGCGGGAACGGCGCAGCCCCACCGGCGCCTCGGAGAAGCTCTTCTAGTGACAAGGAGCAGCGGCCACCCCTCCTGCAGTACCTTTATTGTACCTCGTTTACCATGCTCAGCATTTCATTCCCTTTACAACTCTCAGCCTTTCCCGGGCCGCTCTTTTTGACCAGCAGCGCTGCCCCGACGGTCCCGCGGTGCAGCTCTTTTAGTGATGCGGGGCAGCGGCCACACCTGCTGCAGTACCTTTATTGTACCTCGTTTACCATGCTCAGCATTTCATTCCCTTTACACCTCTCACGCTTTCCGGACCCCTTTTTAGCCAGCAGCGCTGCCCCGAAGGTCCCGCGGTGCAGCTCTTTTAGTGATGCGGGGCAGCGGCCACACCTGCTGCAGTACCTTTATTGTACCTCGTTTACCATGCTCAGCATTTTATTCCCTTTACACCTCTCACGCTTTCCCGTGCCGCTCCTTTTAACCAGCAGCGCTGCCCCGACGGTCCCGCGGTGCAGCTCTTTTAGTGATGCGGGGCAGCGGCCACACCTGCTGCAGTACCTTTATTGTACCTCGTTTACCATGCTCAGCATTTCATTCCCTTTACACCTCTCAGCCTTTCCCGTGCCGCTCTTTTTAACCAGCAGCGCTGCCCCGACGCTCCCGCGGTGCAGCTCTTTTAGTCACACGGGGCAGCGGCCACACCTGCTGCTGTACCTTTATTGTACCTCGTTTACCAGGCTCAGCATTTTATTCCCTTTACACCTCTCACGCTTTCCGGACCCCTTTTTAACCAGCAGCGCTGCCCCGACGCTCCCGAGGTGCAGCTCTTTTAGTGATGCGGGGCAGCGGCCACTCCTGCTGCAGTACCTTTACAATATTTCTTAGACCATTGTCAATATTTTATTGCGCTCACACTTCCCAGCCTTTCCCATGCTGCTCTGTTTAACCAGCAGAGCTGCCCCGACGCTCCCGCGGTGCAGCTCTTTTAGTGACACGGGGCAGCGGCCACACCTGCTGCTGTACCTTTATTGTACCTCGTTTACCATGCTCAGCATTTCATTCCCTTTACACCTCTCACGCTTTCCGGACCCCTTTTTAACCAGCAGCGCTGCCCCGACGGTCCCGCGGTGCAGCTCTTTTAGTCACACGGGGCAGCGGCCACACCTGCTGCAGTATCTTTATTGTACCTCTTTTACCATGCTCAGCATTTCATTCCCTTTACACCTCTCAGCCTTTCCCATGCCGCTCTTTTTGACCAGCAGCGCTGCCCCGACGCTCCCGAGGTGCAGCTCTTTTAGTGATGCGGGGCAGCGGCCACACCTGCTGCAGTACCTTTATTGTACCTCGTTTACCATGCTCAGCATTTTATTCCCTTTACACCACTCACGCTTTCCCGTGCCGCTCTTTTTAACCAGCAGCGCTGCCCCGACGCTCCCGCGGTGCAGCTCTTTTAGTCACACGGGGCAGCGGCCACACCTGGTGCAGTACCTTTACAGTATTTCTTAAACCATTGTCAATATTTTATTGCGCTCACACTTCCAGGCCTTTCCCATGCTGCTCTGTTTAACCAGCAGCGCTGCCCCGACGCTCCCGCGGTGCAGCTCTTTTAGTGGTGCGGGGCAGCGGCCACTCCTGCTGCAGTATCTTTATTGAACCTCTTTTACCATGCTCAGCATTTTATTCCCTTTACACCTTTCACGCATTCCGGACCCCTTTTTAACCAGCAGCGCTGCCCCGACGGTCCCGCGGTGCAGCTCTTTTAGTGATGCGGGGCAGCGGCCACACCTGCTGCAGTACCTTTATTGTACCTCTTTTACCATGCTCAGCATTTCATTCCCTTTACACCTCTCAGCCTTTCCCGTGCCGCTCTTTTTAACCAGCAGCGCTGCCCCGACGCTCCCGCGGTGCAGCTCTTTTAGTGATGCGGGGCAGCGGCCACTCCTGCTGCAGTATCTTTATTGTACCTCGTTTACCATGCTCAGCATTTCATTCCCTTTACACCTCTCACGCTTTCCGGACCCCTTTTTAACCAGCAGCGCTGCCCCGACGGTCCCGCGGTGCAGCTCTTTTAGTGATGCGGGGCAGCGGCCACACCTGCTGCTGTACCTTTATTGTACCTCGTTTACCATGCTCAGCATTTCATTCCCTTTACACCTCTCACGCTTTCCGGACCCCTTTTTAACCAGCAGCACTGCCCCGACGCTCCCGCGGTGCAGCTCTTTTAGTGATGCGGGGCAGCGGCCACTCCTGCTGCTGTACCTTTACAATATTTCTTAGACCATTGTCAATACTTTATTGCGCTGACGTTTCCCAGCCTTTCCCGTGCTGCTCTGTTTAACCAGCAGCGCTGCCCCGACGCTCCCGCGGTGCAGCTCCCTTAGTGACACGGGGCAGGGGCCGAGAGCCCTCTAGGTGCGGCTCCTCTATAGCACTTTACCGTTTTCTATTTTATTTCATTGGCACCTCGCGCGTTGCGCCGGGCGCCTCATTCGGGGACATGCGCCGGCTCCCACAGCGCCCCGCCCGCCGCCGCTCCCCGGGGGCCTCCCCGCTGCTCTCGGGAGATCGCACACCGCACGCGGCCCAAGCCCCGTCTCGCCGACGGCACTCACCACCCGCCGCCCGCCGCCGCGTTCTCCCGCTCCCTACCGGCACGAAGCGGCGCTGCCGATGACGGAGCCGATGCGCGGCTGCCACGCCGCTCTCTCCGCGCCTCAGGGCCGGCGCCTTCGGCCGCACAGGGCGGCGTCCCCGCATCCGGGCCAGCCCGCGGAGCTCCTGCCGCCGCCGCCGCCGCCCCCCGACTGAGGGGCCGCGACGCCGGCGCCCCCTTTTATACTCCGCACCCCCTTTTCCCGCCACTGCCGCGGTGGGCTCCCCCCGCCTCAAAATCGCCCAGAAGCGCCCGAGGCGGGAACGGCGCAGCCCCACCGGCGCCTCGGAGAAGCTCTTCTAGTGACAAGGAGCAGCGGCCACCCCTCCTGCTGCTGTACCTTTATTGTACCTCGTTTACCATGCTCAGCATTTTATTCCCTTTACACCTCTCACGCTTTCCGGACCCCTTTTTAACCAGCAGCGCTGCCCCGACGGTCCCGCGGTGCAGCTCTTTTAGTGATGCGGGGCAGCGGCCACACCTGCTGCTGTACCTTTATTGTACCTCGTTTACCATGCTCAGCATTTCATTCCCTTTACACCTCTCACGCTTTCCGGACCCCTTTTTAACCAGCAGCGCTGCCCCGACGGTCCCGCGGTGCAGCTCTTTTAGTGATGCGGGGCAGCGGCCACACCTGCTGCAGTACCTTTATTGTACCTCGTTTACCATGCTCAGCATTTCATTCCCTTTACACCTCTCACGCTTTCCGGACCCCTTTTTAACCAGCAGCACTGCCCCGACGCTCCCGCGGTGCAGCTCTTTTAGTGATGCGGGGCAGCGGCCACACCTGCTGCTGTACCTTTATTGTACCTCGTTTACCATGCTCAGCATTTCATTCCCTTTACACCTCTCAGCCTTTCCCGTGCCGCTCTTTTTAACCAGCAGCGCTGCCCCGACGCTCCCGCGGTGCAGCTCTTTTAGTCACACGGGGCAGCGGCCACACCTGCTGCTGTACCTTTATTGTACCTCGTTTACCAGGCTCAGCATTTTATTCCCTTTACACCTCTCACGCTTTCCGGACCCCTTTTTAACCAGCAGCGCTGCCCCGACGCTCCCGAGGTGCAGCTCTTTTAGTGATGCGGAGCAGCGGCCACAACTGCTGCTGTACCTTTTTTGTACCTCGTTTACCATGCTCAGCATTTTATTCCCTTTACACCTCTCACGCTTTCCGGACCCCTTTTTAACCAGCAGCGCTGCCCCGACGGTCCCGCGGTGCAGCTCTTTTAGTGATGCGGGGCAGCGGCCACTCCTGCTGCAGTACCTTTACAATATTTCTTAGACCATTGTCAATATTTTATTGCGCTCACACTTCCCAGCCTTTCCCATGCTGCTCTGTTTAACCAGCAGCGCTGCCCCGACGCTCCCGCGGTGCAGCTCTTTTAGTGACACGGGGCAGCGGCCACACCTGGTGCTGTACCTTTATTGTACCTCGTTTACCATGCTCAGCATTTTATTCCCTTTACACCTCTCACGCTTTCCGGACCCCTTTTTAACCAGCAGCGCTGCCCCGACGGTCCCGCGGTGCAGCTCTTTTAGTGATGCGGGGCAGCGGCCACACCTGCTGCAGTACCTTTATTGTACCTCGTTTACCATGCTCAGCATTTCATTCCCTTTACACCTCTCACGCTTTCCGGACCCCTTTTTAACCAGCAGCGCTGCCCCGACGCTCCCGCGGTGCAGCTCTTTTAGTGATGCGGAGCAGCGGCCACACCTGCTGCTGTACCTTTATTGTACCTCGTTTACCATGCTCAGCATTTTATTCCCTTTACACCTCTCACGCTTTCCGGACCCCTTTTTAACCAGCAGCGCTGCCCCGACGCCCCCGAGATGCAGCTCTTTTAGTGATGCGGGGCAGCGGCCACTCCTGCTGCTATACCTTTTCAATATTTCTTAGACCATTGTCAATATTTTATTGCGCTCACACTTCCCAGCCTTTCCCATGCTGCTCTGTTTAACCAGCAGCGCTGCCCCGACGCTCCCGCGGTGCAGCTCTTTTAGTGATGCGGGGCAGCGGCCACACCTGCTGCACTACCTTTATTGTACCTCGTTTACCATGCTCAGCATTTTATTCCCTTTACACCTCTCACGCTTTCCCGTGCCGCTCTTTTTAACCAGCACCGCTGCCCCGACGCTCCCGCGGTGCAGCTCTTTTAGTCACACGGGGCAGCGGCCACTCCTGCTGCTGTACCTTTATTGTACCTCGTTTACAATGCTCAGCATTTCATTCCCTTTACACCTCTCAGCCTTTCCCGTGCCGCTCTTTTTAACCAGCAGCGCTGCCCCGACCGTCCCGCGGTGCAGCTCTTTTAGTCACACGGGGCAGCGGCCACACCTGCTGCTGTACCTTTATTGTACCTCGTTTACCATGCTCAGCATTTCATTCCCTTTACACCTCTCACGCTTTCCGGACCCCTTTTTAACCAGCAGCGCTGCCCCGACCGTCCCGCGGTGCAGCTCTTTTAGTGATGCGGGGCAGCGGCCACTCCTGCTGCAGTACCTTTACAATATTTCTTAGACCATTGTCAATACTTTATTGCGCTGACGTTTCCCAGCCTTTCCCGTGCCGCTCTTTTTAACCAGCAGCGCTGCCCCGACGCTCCCGCGGTGCAGCTCCCTTAGTGACACGGGGCAGGGGCCGAGAGCCCTCTAGGTGCGGCTCCTCTATAGCACTTTACCGTTTTCTATTTTATTTCATTGGCACCTCGCGCGTTGCGCCGGGCGCCTCATTCGGGGACATGCGCCGGCTCCCACAGCGCCCCGCCCGCCGCCGCTCCCCGGGGGCCTCCCCGCTGCTCTCGGGAGATCGCACACCGCACGCGGCCCAAGCCCCGTCTCGCCGACGGCACTCACCACCCGCCGCCCGCCGCCGCGTTCTCCCGCTCCCTACCGGCACGAAGCGGCGCTGCCGATGACGGAGCCGATGCGCGGCTGCCACGCCGCTCTCTCCGCGCCTCAGGGCCGGCGCCTTCGGCCGCACAGGGCGGCGTCCCCGCATCCGGGCCAGCCCGCGGAGCTCCTGCCGCCGCCGCCGCCGCCCCCCGACTGAGGGGCCGCGACGCCGGCGCCCCCTTTTATACTCCGCACCCCCTTTTCCCGCCACTGCCGCGGTGGGCTCCCCCCGCCTCAAAATCGCCCAGAAGCGCCCGAGGCGGGAACGGCGCAGCCCCACCGGCGCCTCGGAGAAGCTCTTCTAGTGACAAGGAGCAGCGGCCACTCCTGCTGCAGTACCTTTATTGTACCTCGTTTACCATGCTCAGCATTTTATTCCCTTTACACCTCTCACGCTTTCCGGACCCCTTTTTAACCAG
Source organism: Coloeus monedula (assembly GCF_965178545.1). Taxonomy (NCBI): domain Eukaryota; kingdom Metazoa; phylum Chordata; class Aves; order Passeriformes; family Corvidae; genus Coloeus; species Coloeus monedula. The sequence goes on along the minus strand of NW_028120731.1, from coordinate 72,003 downwards.
CAGCGCTGCCCCGACGCTCCCGCGGTGCAGCGCTTTTAGTGATGCGGGGCAGCGGCCACTCCTGCAGCAGTATCTTTATTGTACCTCTTTTACCATGCTCAGCATTTCATTCCCTTTACACCTCTCACGCTTTCCGGACCCCTTTTAAGCCGGCAGCACTGCCCCGACGCTCCCGCGGTGCAGCTCTTTTAGTGATGCGGAGCAGCGGCCACACCTGCTGCTGTACCTTTATTGAACCTCGTTTACAATGCTCAGCATTTTATTCCCTTTACACCTCTCAGCCTTTCCCGTGCCGCTCTTTTTAACCAGCAGCGCTGCCCCGACGCTCCCGCGGTGCAGCTCTTTTAGTGACGCGGGGCAGCGGCCACACCTGCTGCTGTACCTTTATTGTACCTCGTTTACCATGCTCAGCATTTCATTCCCTTTACACCTCTCACGCTTTCCGGACCCCTTTTTAACCAGCAGAGCTGCCCCGACGGTCCCGCGGTGCAGCTCTTGTAGTGATGCGGGGCAGCGGCCACTCCTGCTGCAGTACCTTTACAATATTTCTTAGACCATTGTCAATATTTTATTGCGCTCACACTTCCCAGCCTTTCCCATGCTGCTCTGTTTAACCAGCAGCGCTGCCCCGACGCTCCCGCGGTGCAGCTCTTTTAGTGACACGGGGCAGCAGCCACTCCTGCTGCAGTACTTTTAAAGGATTTTCGAGCATTTTATTTTATACCCTTCACAGATGCGACCTTTGCCGTGACACCTTTGAAGCAGCGCCCCTGCCCCAGGTGCGCCGCGGTGCAGCTCATTTTATCCTGAGGAAGTGGCTACTCCTGCTGCGGTGTTGTTGTTATTTCTCAGACCTTTCTCTATATTTTATTTCCCTCACACCTCCAGGCTTTTACGTGCCGCACGTTTACCATCAACACCACCCCAAAGGTGCCGCGGTGCAGCTGTTTTAGTGAACCCACGCAGCGGCCACTCCTGCTGCTGTACCTTTTTTGTACCTCTTTTACCATGCTCAGCATTTCATTCCCTTTACACCTCTCACGCTTTCCGGACCCCTTTTTAGCCAGTAGCGCTGCCCCGACGCTCCCGCGGTGCAGCTCTTTTAGTGATGCTGGGCAGCGGCCACTCCTGCTGCAGTACCTTTACAATATTTCTTAGACCATTGTCAATATTTTATTCCGCTCACACTTCCCAGCCTTTCCGTGCTGCTCTTTTTAACCAGCAGCGCTGCCCCGACGCTCCCGCGGTGCAGCTCTTTTAGTGATGCGGGGCAGCGGCCACTCCTGCAGCAGTATCTTTATTGTACCTCTTTTACCATGCTCAGCATTTCATTCCCTTTACACCTCTCACGCTTTCCGGACCCCTTTTTAACCAGCAGCGCTGCCCCGACGCTCCCGCGGTGCAGCTCTTTTAGTCACACGGGGCAGCGGCCACTCCTGCTGCAGTACCTTTACAATATTTCTTAGACCATTATCAATACTTTATTGCGCTGACGTTTCCCAGCCTTTCCCGTGCCGCTCTTTTTAACCAGCAGCGCTGCCCCGACGCTCCCGCGGTGCAGCTCCCTTAGTGACACGGGGCAGGGGCCGAGAGCCCTCTAGGTGCGGCTCCTCTATAGCACTTTACCGTTTTCTATTTTATTTCATTGGCACCTCGCGCGTTGCGCCGGGCGCCTCATTCGGGGACATGCGCCGGCTCCCACAGCGCCCCGCCCGCCGCCGCTCCCCGGGGGCCTCCCCGCTGCTCTCGGGAGATCGCACACCGCACGCGGCCCAAGCCCCGTCTCGCCGACGGCACTCACCACCCGCCGCCCGCCGCCGCGTTCTCCCGCTCCCTACCGGCACGAAGCGGCGCTGCCGATGACGGAGCCGATGCGCGGCTGCCACGCCGCTCTCTCCGCGCCTCAGGGCCGGCGCCTTCGGCCGCACAGGGCGGCGTCCCCGCATCCGGGCCAGCCCGCGGAGCTCCTGCCGCCGCCGCCGCCGCCCCCCGACTGAGGGGCCGCGACGCCGGCGCCCCCTTTTATACTCCGCACCCCCTTTTCCCGCCACTGCCGCGGTGGGCTCCCCCCGCCTCAAAATCGCCCAGAAGCGCCCGAGGCGGGAACGGCGCAGCCCCACCGGCGCCTCGGAGAAGCTCTTCTAGTGACAAGGAGCAGCGGCCACTCCTGCTGCAGTACCTTTATTGTACCTCTTTTACCATGCTCAGCATTTTATTCCCTTTACACCTCTCAGCCTTTCCCGTGCCGCTCTTTTTAACCAGCAGCGCTGCCCCGACGCTCCCGCGGTGCAGCTCTTTTAGTGACGCGGGGCAGCGGCCACACCTGCTGCTGTACCTTTATTGTACCTCGTTTACCATGCTCAGCATTTTATTCCCTTTACACCTCTCACGCTTTCCGGACCCCTTTTTAACCAGCAGCGCTGCCCCGACGCTCCCGCGGTGCAGCTCTTTTAGTGACACGGGGCAGCGGCCACACCTGCTGCTGTACCTTTATTGTACCTCGTTTACCATGCTCAGCATTTTATTCCCTTTACACCTCTCACGCTTTCCGGACCCCTTTTTAACCAGCAGCGCTGCCCCGACGCTCCCGCGGTGCAGCTCTTTTAGTGATGCGGGGCAGCGGCCACTCCTGCTGCAGTACCTTTACAATATTTCTTAGACCATTGTCAATATTTTATTCCGCTCACACTTCCCAGCCTTTCCCGTGCCGCTCTTTTTAACCAGCAGCGCTGCCCCGACCGTCCCGCGGTGCAGCTCTTTTAGTGATGCGGGGCAGCGGCCACTCCTGCTGCTGTACCTGTATTGTACCTCGTTTACCATGCTCAGCATTTCATTCCCTTTACACCTCTCAGCCTTTCCCGTGCCGCTCTGTTTAACCAGCAGCCCTGCCCCGACGCTCCCGCGGTGCAGCTCTTTTAGTCACACGGGGCAGCGGCCACACCTGCTGCTGTACCTTTATTGTACCTCGTTTACCATGCTCAGCATTTTATTCCCTTTACACCTCTCACGCTTTCCGGACCCCTTTTTAACCAGCAGAGCTGCCCCGATGGTCCCGCGGTGCAGCTCTTTTAGTGATGCGGGGCAGCGGCCACTCCTGCTGCAGTACCTTTACAATATTTCTTAGACCATTGTCAATATTTTATTGCGCTCACACTTCCCAGCCTTTCCCATACTGCTCTGTTTAACCAGCAGCGCTGCCCCGACGCTCCCGCGGTGCAGCTCTTTTAGTGACACGGGGCAGCAGCCACTCCTGCTGCAGTACTTTTAAAGGATTTTCGACCATTTTATTTTATACCCTTCACAGATGCGACCTTTGCCGTGACACCTTTGAAGCAGCACCCCTGCCCCACGTGCGCCGCGGTGCAGCTCATTTTATCCTGAGGAAGTGGCTACTCCTGCTGCGGTGTTGTTGTTATTTCTCAGACCTTTCTCTATATTTTATTTCCCTCACACCTCCAGTCCTTTTACGTGCCGCACGTTTACCGTCAGCACCACCCCAAAGGTGCCGCGGTGCAGCTGTTTTAGTGAACCCACGCAGCGGCCACAACTGCTGCTGTACCTTTTGAGTATTTCTTAGACCATTCTCAATATTTTATTGCGCTCACACTTCCCAGCCTTTCCGTGCTGCTCTTTTTAACCAGCAGCGCTGCCCCGACGCTCCCGCGGTGCAGCTCTTTTAGTGATGCGGGGCAGCGGCCACTCCTGCTGCAGTATCTTTATTGTACCTCGTTTACCATGCTCAGCATTTCATTCCCTTTACACCTCTCAGCCTTTCCCGTGCCGCTCTTTTTAACCAGCAGCGCTGCCCCGACGCTCCCGCGGTGCAGCTCTTTTAGTGACACGTGGCAGAGGCCACACCTGCTGCAGTACCTTTATTGTACCTCTTTTACCATGCTCAGCATTTCATTCCCTTTACACCTCTCACGCTTTCCAGCGCCGCTCTTTTTAACCAGCAGCGCTGCCCCGACGGTCCCGCGGTGCAGCTCTTTTAGTGATGCGGAGCAGCGGCCACACCTGCTGCTGTACCTTTTTTGTACCTCGTTTACCATGCTCAGCATTTTATTCCCTTTACACCTCTCACGCTTTCCGGACCCCTTTTTAACCAGCAGAGCTGCCCCGATGGTCCCGCGGTGCAGCTCTTTTAGTGATGCGGGGCAGCGGCCACTCCTGCTGCAGTACCTTTACAATATTTCTTAGACCATTGTCAATATTTTATTGCGCTCACACTTCCCAGCCTTTCCCATACTGCTCTGTTTAACCAGCAGCGCTGCCCCGACGCTCCCGCGGTGCAGCTCTTTTAGTGACACGGGGCAGCAGCCACTCCTGCTGCAGTACTTTTAAAGGATTTTCGACCATTTTATTTTATACCCTTCACAGATGCGACCTTTGCCGTGACACCTTTGAAGCAGCACCCCTGCCCCACGTGCGCCGCGGTGCAGCTCATTTTATCCTGAGGAAGTGGCTACTCCTGCTGCGGTGTTGTTGTTATTTCTCAGACCTTTCTCTATATTTTATTTCCCTCACACCTCCAGTCCTTTTACGTGCCGCACGTTTACCGTCAGCACCACCCCAAAGGTGCCGCGGTGCAGCTGTTTTAGTGAACCCACGCAGCGGCCACAACTGCTGCTGTACCTTTTGAGTATTTCTTAGACCATTCTCAATATTTTATTGCGCTCACACTTCCCAGCCTTTCCGTGCTGCTCTTTTTAACCAGCAGCGCTGCCCCGACGCTCCCGCGGTGCAGCTCTTTTAGTGATGCGGGGCAGCGGCCACACCTGCAGCAGTATCTTTATTGTACCTCGTTTACCATGCTCAGCATTTCATTCCCTTTACACCTCTCAGCCTTTCCCGTGCCGCTCTTTTTAACCAGCAGCGCTGCCCCGACGCTCCCGCGGTGCAGCTCTTTTAGTGATGCGGGGCAGCGGCCACTCCTGCTGCAGTATCTTTATTGTACCTCGTTTACCATGCTCAGCATTTCATTCCCTTTACACCTCTCAGCCTTTCCCGTGCCGCTCTTTTTAACCAGCAGCGCTGCCCCGACGCTCCCGCGGTGCAGCTCTTTTAGTGACACGTGGCAGCGGCCACACCTGCTGCAGTACCTTTATTGTACCTCTTTTACCATGCTCAGCATTTCATTCCCTTTACACCTCTCACGCTTTCCAGTGCCGCTCTTTTTAACCAGCAGCGCTGCCCCGACGGTCCCGCGGTGCAGCTCTTTTAGTGATGCGGAGCAGCGGCCACACCTGCTGCTGTACCTTTTTTGTACCTCGTTTACCATGCTCAGCATTTTATTCCCTTTACACCTCTCACGCTTTCCGGACCCCTTTTTAACCAGCAGCGCTGCCCCGACGCTCCCGCGGTGCAGCTCTTTTAGTGATGCGGGGCAGCGGCCACTCCTGCTGCAGTACCTTTACAATATTTCTTAGACCATTGTCAATATTTTATTCCGCTCACACTTCCCAGCCTTTCCCGTGCCGCTCTTTTTAACCAGCAGCGCTGCCCCGACGCTCCCGCGGTGCAGCTCTTTTAGTGATGCGGGGCAGCGGCCACTCCTGCTGCTGTACCTTTATTGTACCTCGTTTACCATGCTCAGCATTTTATTCCCTTTACACCTCTCAGCCTTTCCCGTGCCGCTCTTTTTAACCAGCAGCGCTGCCCCGACGCTCCCGCGGTGCAGCTCTTTTAGTCACACGGGGCAGCGGCCACACCTGCTGCTGTACCTTTATTGTACCTCGTTTACCATGCTCAGCATTTTATTCCCTTTACACCTCTCACGCTTTCCGGACCCCTTTTTAACGAGCAGCGCTGCCCCGACCGTCCCGCGGTGCAGCTCTTTTAGTGATGCGGGGCAGCGGTCACTCCTGCTGCAGTACCTTTACAATATTTCTTAGACCATTGTCAATACTTTATTGCGCTGACGTTTCCCAGCCTTTCCCGTGCCGCTCTTTTTAACCAGCAGCGCTGCCCCGACGCTCCCGCGGTGCAGCTCCCTTAGTGACACGGGGCAGGGGCCGAGAGCCCTCTAGGTGCGGCTCCTCTATAGCACTTTACCGTTTTCTATTTTATTTCATTGGCACCTCGCGCGTTGCGCCGGGCGCCTCATTCGGGGACATGCGCCGGCTCCCACAGCGCCCCGCCCGCCGCCGCTCCCCGGGGGCCTCCCCGCTGCTCTCGGGAGATCGCACACCGCACGCGGCCCAAGCCCCGTCTCGCCGACGGCACTCACCACCCGCCGCCCGCCGCCGCGTTCTCCCGCTCCCTACCGGCACGAAGCGGCGCTGCCGATGACGGAGCCGATGCGCGGCTGCCACGCCGCTCTCTCCGCGCCTCAGGGCCGGCGCCTTCGGCCGCACAGGGCGGCGTCCCCGCATCCGGGCCAGCCCGCGGAGCTCCTGCCGCCGCCGCCGCCGCCCCCCGACTGAGGGGCCGCGACGCCGGCGCCCCCTTTTATACTCCGCACCCCCTTTTCCCGCCACTGCCGCGGTGGGCTCCCCCCGCCTCAAAATCGCCCAGAAGCGCCCGAGGCGGGAACGGCGCAGCCCCACCGGCGCCTCGGAGAAGCTCTTCTAGTGACAAGGAGCAGCGGCCACTCCTGCTGCAGTACCTTTATTGTACCTCGTTTACCATGCTCAGCATTTTATTCCCTTTACACCTCTCACGCTTTCCGGACCCCTTTTTAACCAGCAGCGCTGCCCCGACGCTCCCGCGGTGCAGCGCTTTTAGTGATGCGGGGCAGCGGCCACTCCTGCAGCAGTATCTTTATTGTACCTCTTTTACCATGCTCAGCATTTCATTCCCTTTACACCTCTCACGCTTTCCGGACCCCTTTTAAGCCGGCAGCACTGCCCCGACGCTCCCGCGGTGCAGCTCTTTTAGTGATGCGGAGCAGCGGCCACACCTGCTGCTGTACCTTTATTGAACCTCGTTTACAATGCTCAGCATTTTATTCCCTTTACACCTCTCAGCCTTTCCCGTGCCGCTCTTTTTAACCAGCAGCGCTGCCCCGACGCTCCCGCGGTGCAGCTCTTTTAGTGACGCGGGGCAGCGGCCACACCTGCTGCTGTACCTTTATTGTACCTCGTTTACCATGCTCAGCATTTCATTCCCTTTACACCTCTCACGCTTTCCGGACCCCTTTTTAACCAGCAGAGCTGCCCCGACGGTCCCGCGGTGCAGCTCTTGTAGTGATGCGGGGCAGCGGCCACTCCTGCTGCAGTACCTTTACAATATTTCTTAGACCATTGTCAATATTTTATTGCGCTCACACTTCCCAGCCTTTCCCATGCTGCTCTGTTTAACCAGCAGCGCTGCCCCGACGCTCCCGCGGTGCAGCTCTTTTAGTGACACGGGGCAGCAGCCACTCCTGCTGCAGTACTTTTAAAGGATTTTCGAGCATTTTATTTTATACCCTTCACAGATGCGACCTTTGCCGTGACACCTTTGAAGCAGCGCCCCTGCCCCAGGTGCGCCGCGGTGCAGCTCATTTTATCCTGAGGAAGTGGCTACTCCTGCTGCGGTGTTGTTGTTATTTCTCAGACCTTTCTCTATATTTTATTTCCCTCACACCTCCAGGCTTTTACGTGCCGCACGTTTACCATCAACACCACCCCAAAGGTGCCGCGGTGCAGCTGTTTTAGTGAACCCACGCAGCGGCCACTCCTGCTGCTGTACCTTTTTTGTACCTCTTTTACCATGCTCAGCATTTCATTCCCTTTACACCTCTCACGCTTTCCGGACCCCTTTTTAGCCAGTAGCGCTGCCCCGACGCTCCCGCGGTGCAGCTCTTTTAGTGATGCTGGGCAGCGGCCACTCCTGCTGCAGTACCTTTACAATATTTCTTAGACCATTGTCAATATTTTATTCCGCTCACACTTCCCAGCCTTTCCGTGCTGCTCTTTTTAACCAGCAGCGCTGCCCCGACGCTCCCGCGGTGCAGCTCTTTTAGTGATGCGGGGCAGCGGCCACTCCTGCAGCAGTATCTTTATTGTACCTCTTTTACCATGCTCAGCATTTCATTCCCTTTACACCTCTCACGCTTTCCGGACCCCTTTTTAACCAGCAGCGCTGCCCCGACGCTCCCGCGGTGCAGCTCTTTTAGTCACACGGGGCAGCGGCCACTCCTGCTGCAGTACCTTTACAATATTTCTTAGACCATTATCAATACTTTATTGCGCTGACGTTTCCCAGCCTTTCCCGTGCCGCTCTTTTTAACCAGCAGCGCTGCCCCGACGCTCCCGCGGTGCAGCTCCCTTAGTGACACGGGGCAGGGGCCGAGAGCCCTCTAGGTGCGGCTCCTCTATAGCACTTTACCGTTTTCTATTTTATTTCATTGGCACCTCGCGCGTTGCGCCGGGCGCCTCATTCGGGGACATGCGCCGGCTCCCACAGCGCCCCGCCCGCCGCCGCTCCCCGGGGGCCTCCCCGCTGCTCTCGGGAGATCGCACACCGCACGCGGCCCAAGCCCCGTCTCGCCGACGGCACTCACCACCCGCCGCCCGCCGCCGCGTTCTCCCGCTCCCTACCGGCACGAAGCGGCGCTGCCGATGACGGAGCCGATGCGCGGCTGCCACGCCGCTCTCTCCGCGCCTCAGGGCCGGCGCCTTCGGCCGCACAGGGCGGCGTCCCCGCATCCGGGCCAGCCCGCGGAGCTCCTGCCGCCGCCGCCGCCGCCCCCCGACTGAGGGGCCGCGACGCCGGCGCCCCCTTTTATACTCCGCACCCCCTTTTCCCGCCACTGCCGCGGTGGGCTCCCCCCGCCTCAAAATCGCCCAGAAGCGCCCGAGGCGGGAACGGCGCAGCCCCACCGGCGCCTCGGAGAAGCTCTTCTAGTGACAAGGAGCAGCGGCCACTCCTGCTGCAGTACCTTTATTGTACCTCTTTTACCATGCTCAGCATTTTATTCCCTTTACACCTCTCAGCCTTTCCCGTGCCGCTCTTTTTAACCAGCAGCGCTGCCCCGACGCTCCCGCGGTGCAGCTCTTTTAGTGACGCGGGGCAGCGGCCACACCTGCTGCTGTACCTTTATTGTACCTCGTTTACCATGCTCAGCATTTTATTCCCTTTACACCTCTCACGCTTTCCGGACCCCTTTTTAACCAGCAGCGCTGCCCCGACGCTCCCGCGGTGCAGCTCTTTTAGTGACACGGGGCAGCGGCCACACCTGCTGCTGTACCTTTATTGTACCTCGTTTACCATGCTCAGCATTTTATTCCCTTTACACCTCTCACGCTTTCCGGACCCCTTTTTAACCAGCAGCGCTGCCCCGACGCTCCCGCGGTGCAGCTCTTTTAGTGATGCGGGGCAGCGGCCACTCCTGCTGCAGTACCTTTACAATATTTCTTAGACCATTGTCAATATTTTATTCCGCTCACACTTCCCAGCCTTTCCCGTGCCGCTCTTTTTAACCAGCAGCGCTGCCCCGACCGTCCCGCGGTGCAGCTCTTTTAGTGATGCGGGGCAGCGGCCACTCCTGCTGCTGTACCTGTATTGTACCTCGTTTACCATGCTCAGCATTTCATTCCCTTTACACCTCTCAGCCTTTCCCGTGCCGCTCTGTTTAACCAGCAGCCCTGCCCCGACGCTCCCGCGGTGCAGCTCTTTTAGTCACACGGGGCAGCGGCCACACCTGCTGCTGTACCTTTATTGTACCTCGTTTACCATGCTCAGCATTTTATTCCCTTTACACCTCTCACGCTTTCCGGACCCCTTTTTAACCAGCAGAGCTGCCCCGATGGTCCCGCGGTGCAGCTCTTTTAGTGATGCGGGGCAGCGGCCACTCCTGCTGCAGTACCTTTACAATATTTCTTAGACCATTGTCAATATTTTATTGCGCTCACACTTCCCAGCCTTTCCCATACTGCTCTGTTTAACCAGCAGCGCTGCCCCGACGCTCCCGCGGTGCAGCTCTTTTAGTGACACGGGGCAGCAGCCACTCCTGCTGCAGTACTTTTAAAGGATTTTCGACCATTTTATTTTATACCCTTCACAGATGCGACCTTTGCCGTGACACCTTTGAAGCAGCACCCCTGCCCCACGTGCGCCGCGGTGCAGCTCATTTTATCCTGAGGAAGTGGCTACTCCTGCTGCGGTGTTGTTGTTATTTCTCAGACCTTTCTCTATATTTTATTTCCCTCACACCTCCAGTCCTTTTACGTGCCGCACGTTTACCGTCAGCACCACCCCAAAGGTGCCGCGGTGCAGCTGTTTTAGTGAACCCACGCAGCGGCCACAACTGCTGCTGTACCTTTTGAGTATTTCTTAGACCATTCTCAATATTTTATTGCGCTCACACTTCCCAGCCTTTCCGTGCTGCTCTTTTTAACCAGCAGCGCTGCCCCGACGCTCCCGCGGTGCAGCTCTTTTAGTGATGCGGGGCAGCGGCCACTCCTGCTGCAGTATCTTTATTGTACCTCGTTTACCATGCTCAGCATTTCATTCCCTTTACACCTCTCAGCCTTTCCCGTGCCGCTCTTTTTAACCAGCAGCGCTGCCCCGACGCTCCCGCGGTGCAGCTCTTTTAGTGACACGTGGCAGAGGCCACACCTGCTGCAGTACCTTTATTGTACCTCTTTTACCATGCTCAGCATTTCATTCCCTTTACACCTCTCACGCTTTCCAGCGCCGCTCTTTTTAACCAGCAGCGCTGCCCCGACGGTCCCGCGGTGCAGCTCTTTTAGTGATGCGGAGCAGCGGCCACACCTGCTGCTGTACCTTTTTTGTACCTCGTTTACCATGCTCAGCATTTTATTCCCTTTACACCTCTCACGCTTTCCGGACCCCTTTTTAACCAGCAGAGCTGCCCCGATGGTCCCGCGGTGCAGCTCTTTTAGTGATGCGGGGCAGCGGCCACTCCTGCTGCAGTACCTTTACAATATTTCTTAGACCATTGTCAATATTTTATTGCGCTCACACTTCCCAGCCTTTCCCATACTGCTCTGTTTAACCAGCAGCGCTGCCCCGACGCTCCCGCGGTGCAGCTCTTTTAGTGACACGGGGCAGCAGCCACTCCTGCTGCAGTACTTTTAAAGGATTTTCGACCATTTTATTTTATACCCTTCACAGATGCGACCTTTGCCGTGACACCTTTGAAGCAGCACCCCTGCCCCACGTGCGCCGCGGTGCAGCTCATTTTATCCTGAGGAAGTGGCTACTCCTGCTGCGGTGTTGTTGTTATTTCTCAGACCTTTCTCTATATTTTATTTCCCTCACACCTCCAGTCCTTTTACGTGCCGCACGTTTACCGTCAGCACCACCCCAAAGGTGCCGCGGTGCAGCTGTTTTAGTGAACCCACGCAGCGGCCACAACTGCTGCTGTACCTTTTGAGTATTTCTTAGACCATTCTCAATATTTTATTGCGCTCACACTTCCCAGCCTTTCCGTGCTGCTCTTTTTAACCAGCAGCGCTGCCCCGACGCTCCCGCGGTGCAGCTCTTTTAGTGATGCGGGGCAGCGGCCACACCTGCAGCAGTATCTTTATTGTACCTCGTTTACCATGCTCAGCATTTCATTCCCTTTACACCTCTCAGCCTTTCCCGTGCCGCTCTTTTTAACCAGCAGCGCTGCCCCGACGCTCCCGCGGTGCAGCTCTTTTAGTGATGCGGGGCAGCGGCCACTCCTGCTGCAGTATCTTTATTGTACCTCGTTTACCATGCTCAGCATTTCATTCCCTTTACACCTCTCAGCCTTTCCCGTGCCGCTCTTTTTAACCAGCAGCGCTGCCCCGACGCTCCCGCGGTGCAGCTCTTTTAGTGACACGTGGCAGCGGCCACACCTGCTGCAGTACCTTTATTGTACCTCTTTTACCATGCTCAGCATTTCATTCCCTTTACACCTCTCACGCTTTCCAGTGCCGCTCTTTTTAACCAGCAGCGCTGCCCCGACGGTCCCGCGGTGCAGCTCTTTTAGTGATGCGGAGCAGCGGCCACACCTGCTGCTGTACCTTTTTTGTACCTCGTTTACCATGCTCAGCATTTTATTCCCTTTACACCTCTCACGCTTTCCGGACCCCTTTTTAACCAGCAGCGCTGCCCCGACGCTCCCGCGGTGCAGCTCTTTTAGTGATGCGGGGCAGCGGCCACTCCTGCTGCAGTACCTTTACAATATTTCTTAGACCATTGTCAATATTTTATTCCGCTCACACTTCCCAGCCTTTCCCGTGCCGCTCTTTTTAACCAGCAGCGCTGCCCCGACGCTCCCGCGGTGCAGCTCTTTTAGTGATGCGGGGCAGCGGCCACTCCTGCTGCTGTACCTGTATTGTACCTCGTTTACCATGCTCAGCATTTCATTCCCTTTACACCTCTCAGCCTTTCCCGTGCCGCTCTGTTTAACCAGCAGCCCTGCCCCGACGCTCCCGCGGTGCAGCTCTTTTAGTCACACGGGGCAGCGGCCACACCTGCTGCTGTACCTTTATTGTACCTCGTTTACCATGCTCAGCATTTTATTCCCTTTACACCTCTCACGCTTTCCGGACCCCTTTTTAACCAGCAGAGCTGCCCCGACGGTCCCGCGGTGCAGCTCTTTTAGTGATGCGGGGCAGCGGCCACTCCTGCTGCAGTACCTTTACAATATTTCTTAGACCATTGTCAATACTTTATTGCGCTGACGTTTCCCAGCCTTTCCCGTGCTGCTCTGTTTAACCAGCAGCGCTGCCCCGACGCTCCCGCGGTGCAGCTCCCTTAGTGACACGGGGCAGGGGCCGAGAGCCCTCTAGGTGCGGCTCCTCTATAGCACTTTACCGTTTTCTATTTTATTTCATTGGCACCTCGCGCGTTGCGCCGGGCGCCTCATTCGGGGACATGCGCCGGCTCCCACAGCGCCCCGCCCGCCGCCGCTCCCCGGGGGCCTCCCCGCTGCTCTCGGGAGATCGCACACCGCACGCGGCCCAAGCCCCGTCTCGCCGACGGCACTCACCACCCGCCGCCCGCCGCCGCGTTCTCCCGCTCCCTACCGGCACGAAGCGGCGCTGCCGATGACGGAGCCGATGCGCGGCTGCCACGCCGCTCTCTCCGCGCCTCAGGGCCGGCGCCTTCGGCCGCACAGGGCGGCGTCCCCGCATCCGGGCCAGCCCGCGGAGCTCCTGCCGCCGCCGCCGCCGCCCCCCGACTGAGGGGCCGCGACGCCGGCGCCCCCTTTTATACTCCGCACCCCCTTTTCCCGCCACTGCCGCGGTGGGCTCCCCCCGCCTCAAAATCGCCCAGAAGCGCCCGAGGCGGGAACGGCGCAGCCCCACCGGCGCCTCGGAGAAGCTCTTCTAGTGACAAGGAGCAGCGGCCACTCCTGCTGCAGTACCTTTATTGTACCTCTTTTACCATGCTCAGCATTTTATTCCCTTTACACCTCTCACGCTTTCCGGACCCCTTTTTAACCAGCAGCGCTGCCCCGACGCTCCCGCGGTGCAGCTCTTTTAGTGATGCGGGGCAGCGGCCACTCCTGCAGCAGTATCTTTATTGTACCTCGTTTACCATGCTCAGCATTTCATTCCTTTTACACCTCTCAGCCTTTCCCGTGCCGCTCTTTTTAACCAGCAGCGCTGCCCCGACGCTCCCGCGGTGCAGCTCTTTTAGTGATGCGGGGCAGCGGCCACACCTGCAGCAGTACCTTTATTGTACCTCGTTTACCATGCTCAGCATTTTATTCCCTTTACACCTCTCAAGCTTTCCGGACCCCTTTTTAACCAGCAGCGCTGCCCCGACGCTCCCGCGGTGCAGCTCTTTTAGTGATGCGGGGCAGCGGCCACTCCTGCTGCAGTATCTTTATTGTACCTCTTTTACCATGCTCAGCATTTCATTCCCTTTACACCTCTCACGCTTTCCGGACCCCTTTTTAGCCAGCAGCGCTGCCCCGACCGTCCCGCGGTGCAGCTCTTTTAGTGACGCGGGGCAGCGGCCACACCTGCTGCAGTACCTTTATTGTACCTCGTTTACAATGCTCAGCATTTTATTCCCTTTACACCTCTCAGCCTTTCCCGTGCCGCTCTTTTTAACCAGCAGCGCTGCCCCGACGCTCCCGAGGTGCAGCTCTTTTAGTCACATGGGGCAGCGGCCACTCCTGCTGCAGTACCTTTACAGTATTTCTTAAACCATTGTGAATATTTTATTGCGCTCACACTTCCCAGCCTTTCCCATGCTGCTCTTTTTAACCAGCAGCGCTGCCCCGACGCTCCCGAGGTGCAGCTCTTTTAGTGACGCGGGGCAGCGGCCACACCTGCTGCAGTACCTTTATTGTACCTCGTTTACAATGCTCAGCATTTTATTCCCTTTACACCTCTCAGCCTTTCCCGTGCCGCTCTTTTTAACCAGCAGCGCTGCCCCGACGCTCCCGAGGTGCAGCTCTTTTAGTCACACGGGGCAGCGGCCACTCCTGCTGCAGTACCTTTACAATATTTCTTAGACCATTATCAATACTTTATTGCGCTGACGTTTCCCAGCCTTTCCCGTGCCGCTCTTTTTAACCAGCAGCGCTGCCCCGACGCTCCCGCGGTGCAGCTCCCTTAGTGACACGGGGCAGGGGCCGAGAGCCCTCTAGGTGCGGCTCCTCTATAGCACTTTACCGTTTTCTATTTTATTTCATTGGCACCTCGCGCGTTGCGCCGGGCGCCTCATTCGGGGACATGCGCCGGCTCCCACAGCGCCCCGCCCGCCGCCGCTCCCCGGGGGCCTCCCCGCTGCTCTCGGGAGATCGCACACCGCACGCGGCCCAAGCCCCGTCTCGCCGACGGCACTCACCACCCGCCGCCCGCCGCCGCGTTCTCCCGCTCCCTACCGGCACGAAGCGGCGCTGCCGATGACGGAGCCGATGCGCGGCTGCCACGCCGCTCTCTCCGCGCCTCAGGGCCGGCGCCTTCGGCCGCACAGGGCGGCGTCCCCGCATCCGGGCCAGCCCGCGGAGCTCCTGCCGCCGCCGCCGCCGCCCCCCGACTGAGGGGCCGCGACGCCGGCGCCCCCTTTTATACTCCGCACCCCCTTTTCCCGCCACTGCCGCGGTGGGCTCCCCCCGCCTCAAAATCGCCCAGAAGCGCCCGAGGCGGGAACGGCGCAGCCCCACCGGCGCCTCGGAGAAGCTCTTCTAGTGACAAGGAGCAGCGGCCACCCCTCCTGCTGCTGTACCTTTATTGTACCTCGTTTACCATGCTCAGCATTTTATTCCCTTTACACCTCTCACGCTTTCCGGACCCCTTTTTAACCAGCAGCGCTGCCCCGACGGTCCCGCGGTGCAGCTCTTTTAGTGATGCGGGGCAGCGGCCACTCCTGCTGCTGTACCTTTATTGTACCTCGTTTACCATGCTCAGCATTTCATTCCCTTTACACCTCTCACGCTTTCCGGACCCCTTTTTAACCAGCAGCGCTGCCCCGACGGTCCCGCGGTGCAGCTCTTTTAGTGATGCGGGGCAGCGGCCACACCTGCTGCTGTACCTTTATTGTACCTCGTTTACCATGCTCAGCATTTCATTCCCTTTACACCTCTCACGCTTTCCGGACCCCTTTTTAACCAGCAGCACTGCCCCGACGCTCCCGCGGTGCAGCTCTTTTAGTGATGCGGGGCAGCGGCCACTCCTGCTGCTGTACCTTTACAATATTTCTTAGACCATTGTCAATACTTTATTGCGCTGACGTTTCCCAGCCTTTCCCGTGCTGCTCTGTTTAACCAGCAGCGCTGCCCCGACGCTCCCGCGGTGCAGCTCCCTTAGTGACACGGGGCAGGGGCCGAGAGCCCTCTAGGTGCGGCTCCTCTATAGCACTTTACCGTTTTCTATTTTATTTCATTGGCACCTCGCGCGTTGCGCCGGGCGCCTCATTCGGGGACATGCGCCGGCTCCCACAGCGCCCCGCCCGCCGCCGCTCCCCGGGGGCCTCCCCGCTGCTCTCGGGAGATCGCACACCGCACGCGGCCCAAGCCCCGTCTCGCCGACGGCACTCACCACCCGCCGCCCGCCGCCGCGTTCTCCCGCTCCCTACCGGCACGAAGCGGCGCTGCCGATGACGGAGCCGATGCGCGGCTGCCACGCCGCTCTCTCCGCGCCTCAGGGCCGGCGCCTTCGGCCGCACAGGGCGGCGTCCCCGCATCCGGGCCAGCCCGCGGAGCTCCTGCCGCCGCCGCCGCCGCCCCCCGACTGAGGGGCCGCGACGCCGGCGCCCCCTTTTATACTCCGCACCCCCTTTTCCCGCCACTGCCGCGGTGGGCTCCCCCCGCCTCAAAATCGCCCAGAAGCGCCCGAGGCGGGAACGGCGCAGCCCCACCGGCGCCTCGGAGAAGCTCTTCTAGTGACAAGGAGCAGCGGCCACCCCTCCTGCTGCTGTACCTTTATTGTACCTCGTTTACCATGCTCAGCATTTTATTCCCTTTACACCTCTCACGCTTTCCGGACCCCTTTTTAACCAGCAGCGCTGCCCCGACGGTCCCGCGGTGCAGCTCTTTTAGTGATGCGGGGCAGCGGCCACACCTGCTGCTGTACCTTTATTGTACCTCGTTTACCATGCTCAGCATTTCATTCCCTTTACACCTCTCACGCTTTCCGGACCCCTTTTTAACCAGCAGCGCTGCCCCGACCGTCCCGCGGTGCAGCTCTTTTAGTGATGCGGGGCAGCGGCCACACCTGCTGCAGTACCTTTATTGTACCTCGTTTACCATGCTCAGCATTTCATTCCCTTTACACCTCTCACGCTTTCCAGCGCCGCTCTTTTTAACCAGCAGCGCTGCCCCGACGGTCCCGCGGTGCAGCTCTTTTAGTGATGCGGAGCAGCGGCCACACCTGCTGCTGTACCTTTTTTGTACCTCGTTTACCATGCTCAGCATTTTATTCCCTTTACACCTCTCACGCTTTCCGGACCCCTTTTTAACCAGCAGAGCTGCCCCGATGGTCCCGCGGTGCAGCTCTTTTAGTGATGCGGGGCAGCGGCCACTCCTGCTGCAGTACCTTTACAATATTTCTTAGACCATTGTCAATATTTTATTGCGCTCACACTTCCCAGCCTTTCCCATACTGCTCTGTTTAACCAGCAGCGCTGCCCCGACGCTCCCGCGGTGCAGCTCTTTTAGTGACACGGGGCAGCAGCCACTCCTGCTGCAGTACTTTTAAAGGATTTTCGACCATTTTATTTTATACCCTTCACAGATGCGACCTTTGCCGTGACACCTTTGAAGCAGCACCCCTGCCCCACGTGCGCCGCGGTGCAGCTCATTTTATCCTGAGGAAGTGGCTACTCCTGCTGCGGTGTTGTTGTTATTTCTCAGACCTTTCTCTATATTTTATTTCCCTCACACCTCCAGTCCTTTTACGTGCCGCACGTTTACCGTCAGCACCACCCCAAAGGTGCCGCGGTGCAGCTGTTTTAGTGAACCCACGCAGCGGCCACAACTGCTGCTGTACCTTTTGAGTATTTCTTAGACCATTCTCAATATTTTATTGCGCTCACACTTCCCAGCCTTTCCGTGCTGCTCTTTTTAACCAGCAGCGCTGCCCCGACGCTCCCGCGGTGCAGCTCTTTTAGTGATGCGGGGCAGCGGCCACACCTGCAGCAGTATCTTTATTGTACCTCGTTTACCATGCTCAGCATTTCATTCCCTTTACACCTCTCAGCCTTTCCCGTGCCGCTCTTTTTAACCAGCAGCGCTGCCCCGACGCTCCCGCGGTGCAGCTCTTTTAGTGATGCGGGGCAGCGGCCACTCCTGCTGCAGTATCTTTATTGTACCTCGTTTACCATGCTCAGCATTTCATTCCCTTTACACCTCTCAGCCTTTCCCGTGCCGCTCTTTTTAACCAGCAGCGCTGCCCCGACGCTCCCGCGGTGCAGCTCTTTTAGTGACACGTGGCAGCGGCCACACCTGCTGCAGTACCTTTATTGTACCTCTTTTACCATGCTCAGCATTTCATTCCCTTTACACCTCTCACGCTTTCCAGTGCCGCTCTTTTTAACCAGCAGCGCTGCCCCGACGGTCCCGCGGTGCAGCTCTTTTAGTGATGCGGAGCAGCGGCCACACCTGCTGCTGTACCTTTTTTGTACCTCGTTTACCATGCTCAGCATTTTATTCCCTTTACACCTCTCACGCTTTCCGGACCCCTTTTTAACCAGCAGCGCTGCCCCGACGCTCCCGCGGTGCAGCTCTTTTAGTGATGCGGGGCAGCGGCCACTCCTGCTGCAGTACCTTTACAATATTTCTTAGACCATTGTCAATATTTTATTCCGCTCACACTTCCCAGCCTTTCCCGTGCCGCTCTTTTTAACCAGCAGCGCTGCCCCGACGCTCCCGCGGTGCAGCTCTTTTAGTGATGCGGGGCAGCGGCCACTCCTGCTGCTGTACCTGTATTGTACCTCGTTTACCATGCTCAGCATTTCATTCCCTTTACACCTCTCAGCCTTTCCCGTGCCGCTCTGTTTAACCAGCAGCCCTGCCCCGACGCTCCCGCGGTGCAGCTCTTTTAGTCACACGGGGCAGCGGCCACACCTGCTGCTGTACCTTTATTGTACCTCGTTTACCATGCTCAGCATTTTATTCCCTTTACACCTCTCACGCTTTCCGGACCCCTTTTTAACCAGCAGAGCTGCCCCGACGGTCCCGCGGTGCAGCTCTTTTAGTGATGCGGGGCAGCGGCCACTCCTGCTGCAGTACCTTTACAATATTTCTTAGACCATTGTCAATACTTTATTGCGCTGACGTTTCCCAGCCTTTCCCGTGCTGCTCTGTTTAACCAGCAGCGCTGCCCCGACGCTCCCGCGGTGCAGCTCCCTTAGTGACACGGGGCAGGGGCCGAGAGCCCTCTAGGTGCGGCTCCTCTATAGCACTTTACCGTTTTCTATTTTATTTCATTGGCACCTCGCGCGTTGCGCCGGGCGCCTCATTCGGGGACATGCGCCGGCTCCCACAGCGCCCCGCCCGCCGCCGCTCCCCGGGGGCCTCCCCGCTGCTCTCGGGAGATCGCACACCGCACGCGGCCCAAGCCCCGTCTCGCCGACGGCACTCACCACCCGCCGCCCGCCGCCGCGTTCTCCCGCTCCCTACCGGCACGAAGCGGCGCTGCCGATGACGGAGCCGATGCGCGGCTGCCACGCCGCTCTCTCCGCGCCTCAGGGCCGGCGCCTTCGGCCGCACAGGGCGGCGTCCCCGCATCCGGGCCAGCCCGCGGAGCTCCTGCCGCCGCCGCCGCCGCCCCCCGACTGAGGGGCCGCGACGCCGGCGCCCCCTTTTATACTCCGCACCCCCTTTTCCCGCCACTGCCGCGGTGGGCTCCCCCCGCCTCAAAATCGCCCAGAAGCGCCCGAGGCGGGAACGGCGCAGCCCCACCGGCGCCTCGGAGAAGCTCTTCTAGTGACAAGGAGCAGCGGCCACTCCTGCTGCAGTACCTTTATTGTACCTCTTTTACCATGCTCAGCATTTTATTCCCTTTACACCTCTCACGCTTTCCGGACCCCTTTTTAACCAGCAGCGCTGCCCCGACGCTCCCGCGGTGCAGCTCTTTTAGTGATGCGGGGCAGCGGCCACTCCTGCAGCAGTATCTTTATTGTACCTCGTTTACCATGCTCAGCATTTCATTCCTTTTACACCTCTCAGCCTTTCCCGTGCCGCTCTTTTTAACCAGCAGCGCTGCCCCGACGCTCCCGCGGTGCAGCTCTTTTAGTGATGCGGGGCAGCGGCCACACCTGCAGCAGTACCTTTATTGTACCTCGTTTACCATGCTCAGCATTTTATTCCCTTTACACCTCTCAAGCTTTCCGGACCCCTTTTTAACCAGCAGCGCTGCCCCGACGCTCCCGCGGTGCAGCTCTTTTAGTGATGCGGGGCAGCGGCCACTCCTGCTGCAGTATCTTTATTGTACCTCTTTTACCATGCTCAGCATTTCATTCCCTTTACACCTCTCACGCTTTCCGGACCCCTTTTTAGCCAGCAGCGCTGCCCCGACCGTCCCGCGGTGCAGCTCTTTTAGTGACGCGGGGCAGCGGCCACACCTGCTGCAGTACCTTTATTGTACCTCGTTTACAATGCTCAGCATTTTATTCCCTTTACACCTCTCAGCCTTTCCCGTGCCGCTCTTTTTAACCAGCAGCGCTGCCCCGACGCTCCCGAGGTGCAGCTCTTTTAGTCACATGGGGCAGCGGCCACTCCTGCTGCAGTACCTTTACAGTATTTCTTAAACCATTGTGAATATTTTATTGCGCTCACACTTCCCAGCCTTTCCCATGCTGCTCTTTTTAACCAGCAGCGCTGCCCCGACGCTCCCGAGGTGCAGCTCTTTTAGTGACGCGGGGCAGCGGCCACACCTGCTGCAGTACCTTTATTGTACCTCGTTTACAATGCTCAGCATTTTATTCCCTTTACACCTCTCAGCCTTTCCCGTGCCGCTCTTTTTAACCAGCAGCGCTGCCCCGACGCTCCCGAGGTGCAGCTCTTTTAGTCACACGGGGCAGCGGCCACTCCTGCTGCAGTACCTTTACAATATTTCTTAGACCATTATCAATACTTTATTGCGCTGACGTTTCCCAGCCTTTCCCGTGCCGCTCTTTTTAACCAGCAGCGCTGCCCCGACGCTCCCGCGGTGCAGCTCCCTTAGTGACACGGGGCAGGGGCCGAGAGCCCTCTAGGTGCGGCTCCTCTATAGCACTTTACCGTTTTCTATTTTATTTCATTGGCACCTCGCGCGTTGCGCCGGGCGCCTCATTCGGGGACATGCGCCGGCTCCCACAGCGCCCCGCCCGCCGCCGCTCCCCGGGGGCCTCCCCGCTGCTCTCGGGAGATCGCACACCGCACGCGGCCCAAGCCCCGTCTCGCCGACGGCACTCACCACCCGCCGCCCGCCGCCGCGTTCTCCCGCTCCCTACCGGCACGAAGCGGCGCTGCCGATGACGGAGCCGATGCGCGGCTGCCACGCCGCTCTCTCCGCGCCTCAGGGCCGGCGCCTTCGGCCGCACAGGGCGGCGTCCCCGCATCCGGGCCAGCCCGCGGAGCTCCTGCCGCCGCCGCCGCCGCCCCCCGACTGAGGGGCCGCGACGCCGGCGCCCCCTTTTATACTCCGCACCCCCTTTTCCCGCCACTGCCGCGGTGGGCTCCCCCCGCCTCAAAATCGCCCAGAAGCGCCCGAGGCGGGAACGGCGCAGCCCCACCGGCGCCTCGGAGAAGCTCTTCTAGTGACAAGGAGCAGCGGCCACCCCTCCTGCTGCTGTACCTTTATTGTACCTCGTTTACCATGCTCAGCATTTTATTCCCTTTACACCTCTCACGCTTTCCGGACCCCTTTTTAACCAGCAGCGCTGCCCCGACGGTCCCGCGGTGCAGCTCTTTTAGTGATGCGGGGCAGCGGCCACTCCTGCTGCTGTACCTTTATTGTACCTCGTTTACCATGCTCAGCATTTCATTCCCTTTACACCTCTCACGCTTTCCGGACCCCTTTTTAACCAGCAGCGCTGCCCCGACGGTCCCGCGGTGCAGCTCTTTTAGTGATGCGGGGCAGCGGCCACACCTGCTGCTGTACCTTTATTGTACCTCGTTTACCATGCTCAGCATTTCATTCCCTTTACACCTCTCACGCTTTCCGGACCCCTTTTTAACCAGCAGCACTGCCCCGACGCTCCCGCGGTGCAGCTCTTTTAGTGATGCGGGGCAGCGGCCACTCCTGCTGCTGTACCTTTACAATATTTCTTAGACCATTGTCAATACTTTATTGCGCTGACGTTTCCCAGCCTTTCCCGTGCTGCTCTGTTTAACCAGCAGCGCTGCCCCGACGCTCCCGCGGTGCAGCTCCCTTAGTGACACGGGGCAGGGGCCGAGAGCCCTCTAGGTGCGGCTCCTCTATAGCACTTTACCGTTTTCTATTTTATTTCATTGGCACCTCGCGCGTTGCGCCGGGCGCCTCATTCGGGGACATGCGCCGGCTCCCACAGCGCCCCGCCCGCCGCCGCTCCCCGGGGGCCTCCCCGCTGCTCTCGGGAGATCGCACACCGCACGCGGCCCAAGCCCCGTCTCGCCGACGGCACTCACCACCCGCCGCCCGCCGCCGCGTTCTCCCGCTCCCTACCGGCACGAAGCGGCGCTGCCGATGACGGAGCCGATGCGCGGCTGCCACGCCGCTCTCTCCGCGCCTCAGGGCCGGCGCCTTCGGCCGCACAGGGCGGCGTCCCCGCATCCGGGCCAGCCCGCGGAGCTCCTGCCGCCGCCGCCGCCGCCCCCCGACTGAGGGGCCGCGACGCCGGCGCCCCCTTTTATACTCCGCACCCCCTTTTCCCGCCACTGCCGCGGTGGGCTCCCCCCGCCTCAAAATCGCCCAGAAGCGCCCGAGGCGGGAACGGCGCAGCCCCACCGGCGCCTCGGAGAAGCTCTTCTAGTGACAAGGAGCAGCGGCCACCCCTCCTGCTGCTGTACCTTTATTGTACCTCGTTTACCATGCTCAGCATTTTATTCCCTTTACACCTCTCACGCTTTCCGGACCCCTTTTTAACCAGCAGCGCTGCCCCGACGGTCCCGCGGTGCAGCTCTTTTAGTGATGCGGGGCAGCGGCCACACCTGCTGCTGTACCTTTATTGTACCTCGTTTACCATGCTCAGCATTTCATTCCCTTTACACCTCTCACGCTTTCCGGACCCCTTTTTAACCAGCAGCGCTGCCCCGACCGTCCCGCGGTGCAGCTCTTTTAGTGATGCGGGGCAGCGGCCACACCTGCTGCAGTACCTTTATTGTACCTCGTTTACCATGCTCAGCATTTCATTCCCTTTACACCTCTCACGCTTTCCGGACCCCTTTTTAACCAGCAGCACTGCCCCGACGCTCCCGCGGTGCAGCTCTTTTAGTGATGCGGGGCAGCGGCCACTCCTGCTGCTGTACCTTTACAATATTTCTTAGACCATTGTCAATACTTTATTGCGCTGACGTTTCTCAGCCTTTCCCGTGCTGCTCTGTTTAACCAGCAGCGCTGCCCCGACGCTCCCGCGGTGCAGCTCCCTTAGTGACACGGGGCAGGGGCCGAGAGCCCTCTAGGTGCGGCTCCTCTATAGCACTTTACCGTTTTCTATTTTATTTCATTGGCACCTCGCGCGTTGCGCCGGGCGCCTCATTCGGGGACATGCGCCGGCTCCCACAGCGCCCCGCCCGCCGCCGCTCCCCGGGGGCCTCCCCGCTGCTCTCGGGAGATCGCACACCGCACGCGGCCCAAGCCCCGTCTCGCCGACGGCACTCACCACCCGCCGCCCGCCGCCGCGTTCTCCCGCTCCCTACCGGCACGAAGCGGCGCTGCCGATGACGGAGCCGATGCGCGGCTGCCACGCCGCTCTCTCCGCGCCTCAGGGCCGGCGCCTTCGGCCGCACAGGGCGGCGTCCCCGCATCCGGGCCAGCCCGCGGAGCTCCTGCCGCCGCCGCCGCCGCCCCCCGACTGAGGGGCCGCGACGCCGGCGCCCCCTTTTATACTCCGCACCCCCTTTTCCCGCCACTGCCGCGGTGGGCTCCCCCCGCCTCAAAATCGCCCAGAAGCGCCCGAGGCGGGAACGGCGCAGCCCCACCGGCGCCTCGGAGAAGCTCTTCTAGTGACAAGGAGCAGCGGCCACCCCTCCTGCAGTACCTTTATTGTACCTCGTTTACCATGCTCAGCATTTCATTCCCTTTACAACTCTCAGCCTTTCCCGGGCCGCTCTTTTTGACCAGCAGCGCTGCCCCGACGGTCCCGCGGTGCAGCTCTTTTAGTGATGCGGGGCAGCGGCCACACCTGCTGCAGTACCTTTATTGTACCTCGTTTACCATGCTCAGCATTTCATTCCCTTTACACCTCTCACGCTTTCCGGACCCCTTTTTAGCCAGCAGCGCTGCCCCGAAGGTCCCGCGGTGCAGCTCTTTTAGTGATGCGGGGCAGCGGCCACACCTGCTGCAGTACCTTTATTGTACCTCGTTTACCATGCTCAGCATTTTATTCCCTTTACACCTCTCACGCTTTCCCGTGCCGCTCCTTTTAACCAGCAGCGCTGCCCCGACGGTCCCGCGGTGCAGCTCTTTTAGTGATGCGGGGCAGCGGCCACACCTGCTGCAGTACCTTTATTGTACCTCGTTTACCATGCTCAGCATTTCATTCCCTTTACACCTCTCACGCTTTCCCGTGCCGCTCTTTTTAACCAGCAGCGCTGCCCCGACGCTCCCGCGGTGCAGCTCTTTTAGTCACACGGGGCAGCGGCCACACCTGCTGCTGTACCTTTATTGTACCTCGTTTACCAGGCTCAGCATTTTATTCCCTTTACACCTCTCACGCTTTCCGGACCCCTTTTTAACCAGCAGCGCTGCCCCGACGCTCCCGAGGTGCAGCTCTTTTAGTGATGCGGGGCAGCGGCCACTCCTGCTGCAGTACCTTTACAATATTTCTTAGACCATTGTCAATATTTTATTGCGCTCACACTTCCCAGCCTTTCCCATGCTGCTCTGTTTAACCAGCAGAGCTGCCCCGACGCTCCCGCGGTGCAGCTCTTTTAGTGACACGGGGCAGCGGCCACACCTGCTGCTGTACCTTTATTGTACCTCGTTTACCATGCTCAGCATTTCATTCCCTTTACACCTCTCACGCTTTCCGGACCCCTTTTTAACCAGCAGCGCTGCCCCGACGGTCCCGCGGTGCAGCTCTTTTAGTCACACGGGGCAGCGGCCACACCTGCTGCAGTATCTTTATTGTACCTCTTTTACCATGCTCAGCATTTCATTCCCTTTACACCTCTCAGCCTTTCCCATGCCGCTCTTTTTGACCAGCAGCGCTGCCCCGACGCTCCCGAGGTGCAGCTCTTTTAGTGATGCGGGGCAGCGGCCACACCTGCTGCAGTACCTTTATTGTACCTCGTTTACCATGCTCAGCATTTTATTCCCTTTACACCACTCACGCTTTCCCGTGCCGCTCTTTTTAACCAGCAGCGCTGCCCCGACGCTCCCGCGGTGCAGCTCTTTTAGTCACACGGGGCAGCGGCCACACCTGGTGCAGTACCTTTACAGTATTTCTTAAACCATTGTCAATATTTTATTGCGCTCACACTTCCAGGCCTTTCCCATGCTGCTCTGTTTAACCAGCAGCGCTGCCCCGACGCTCCCGCGGTGCAGCTCTTTTAGTGGTGCGGGGCAGCGGCCACTCCTGCTGCAGTATCTTTATTGAACCTCTTTTACCATGCTCAGCATTTTATTCCCTTTACACCTTTCACGCATTCCGGACCCCTTTTTAACCAGCAGCGCTGCCCCGACGGTCCCGCGGTGCAGCTCTTTTAGTGATGCGGGGCAGCGGCCACACCTGCTGCAGTACCTTTATTGTACCTCTTTTACCATGCTCAGCATTTCATTCCCTTTACACCTCTCAGCCTTTCCCGTGCCGCTCTTTTTAACCAGCAGCGCTGCCCCGACGCTCCCGCGGTGCAGCTCTTTTAGTGATGCGGGGCAGCGGCCACTCCTGCTGCAGTATCTTTATTGTACCTCGTTTACCATGCTCAGCATTTCATTCCCTTTACACCTCTCACGCTTTCCGGACCCCTTTTTAACCAGCAGCGCTGCCCCGACGGTCCCGCGGTGCAGCTCTTTTAGTGATGCGGGGCAGCGGCCACACCTGCTGCTGTACCTTTATTGTACCTCGTTTACCATGCTCAGCATTTCATTCCCTTTACACCTCTCACGCTTTCCGGACCCCTTTTTAACCAGCAGCACTGCCCCGACGCTCCCGCGGTGCAGCTCTTTTAGTGATGCGGGGCAGCGGCCACTCCTGCTGCAGTACCTTTATTGTACCTCGTTTACCATGCTCAGCATTTCATTCCCTTTACACCTCTCAGCCTTTCCCGTGCCGCTCTTTTTAACCAGCAGCGCTGCCCCGACGCTCCCGCGGTGCAGCTCTTTTAGTCACACGGGGCAGCGGCCACACCTGCTGCTGTACCTTTATTGTACCTCGTTTACCAGGCTCAGCATTTTATTCCCTTTACACCTCTCACGCTTTCCGGACCCCTTTTTAACCAGCAGCGCTGCCCCGACGCTCCCGAGGTGCAGCTCTTTTAGTGATGCGGAGCAGCGGCCACAACTGCTGCTGTACCTTTTTTGTACCTCGTTTACCATGCTCAGCATTTTATTCCCTTTACACCTCTCACGCTTTCCGGACCCCTTTTTAACCAGCAGCGCTGCCCCGACGGTCCCGCGGTGCAGCTCTTTTAGTGATGCGGGGCAGCGGCCACTCCTGCTGCAGTACCTTTACAATATTTCTTAGACCATTGTCAATATTTTATTGCGCTCACACTTCCCAGCCTTTCCCATGCTGCTCTGTTTAACCAGCAGCGCTGCCCCGACGCTCCCGCGGTGCAGCTCTTTTAGTGACACGGGGCAGCGGCCACACCTGGTGCTGTACCTTTATTGTACCTCGTTTACCATGCTCAGCATTTTATTCCCTTTACACCTCTCACGCTTTCCGGACCCCTTTTTAACCAGCAGCGCTGCCCCGACGGTCCCGCGGTGCAGCTCTTTTAGTGATGCGGGGCAGCGGCCACACCTGCTGCAGTACCTTTATTGTACCTCGTTTACCATGCTCAGCATTTCATTCCCTTTACACCTCTCACGCTTTCCGGACCCCTTTTTAACCAGCAGCGCTGCCCCGACGCTCCCGCGGTGCAGCTCTTTTAGTGATGCGGAGCAGCGGCCACACCTGCTGCTGTACCTTTATTGTACCTCGTTTACCATGCTCAGCATTTTATTCCCTTTACACCTCTCACGCTTTCCGGACCCCTTTTTAACCAGCAGCGCTGCCCCGACGCCCCCGAGATGCAGCTCTTTTAGTGATGCGGGGCAGCGGCCACTCCTGCTGCTATACCTTTTCAATATTTCTTAGACCATTGTCAATATTTTATTGCGCTCACACTTCCCAGCCTTTCCCATGCTGCTCTGTTTAACCAGCAGCGCTGCCCCGACGCTCCCGCGGTGCAGCTCTTTTAGTGATGCGGGGCAGCGGCCACACCTGCTGCACTACCTTTATTGTACCTCGTTTACCATGCTCAGCATTTTATTCCCTTTACACCTCTCACGCTTTCCCGTGCCGCTCTTTTTAACCAGCACCGCTGCCCCGACGCTCCCGCGGTGCAGCTCTTTTAGTCACACGGGGCAGCGGCCACTCCTGCTGCTGTACCTTTATTGTACCTCGTTTACAATGCTCAGCATTTCATTCCCTTTACACCTCTCAGCCTTTCCCGTGCCGCTCTTTTTAACCAGCAGCGCTGCCCCGACCGTCCCGCGGTGCAGCTCTTTTAGTCACACGGGGCAGCGGCCACACCTGCTGCTGTACCTTTATTGTACCTCGTTTACCATGCTCAGCATTTCATTCCCTTTACACCTCTCACGCTTTCCGGACCCCTTTTTAACCAGCAGCGCTGCCCCGACCGTCCCGCGGTGCAGCTCTTTTAGTGATGCGGGGCAGCGGCCACTCCTGCTGCAGTACCTTTACAATATTTCTTAGACCATTGTCAATACTTTATTGCGCTGACGTTTCCCAGCCTTTCCCGTGCCGCTCTTTTTAACCAGCAGCGCTGCCCCGACGCTCCCGCGGTGCAGCTCCCTTAGTGACACGGGGCAGGGGCCGAGAGCCCTCTAGGTGCGGCTCCTCTATAGCACTTTACCGTTTTCTATTTTATTTCATTGGCACCTCGCGCGTTGCGCCGGGCGCCTCATTCGGGGACATGCGCCGGCTCCCACAGCGCCCCGCCCGCCGCCGCTCCCCGGGGGCCTCCCCGCTGCTCTCGGGAGATCGCACACCGCACGCGGCCCAAGCCCCGTCTCGCCGACGGCACTCACCACCCGCCGCCCGCCGCCGCGTTCTCCCGCTCCCTACCGGCACGAAGCGGCGCTGCCGATGACGGAGCCGATGCGCGGCTGCCACGCCGCTCTCTCCGCGCCTCAGGGCCGGCGCCTTCGGCCGCACAGGGCGGCGTCCCCGCATCCGGGCCAGCCCGCGGAGCTCCTGCCGCCGCCGCCGCCGCCCCCCGACTGAGGGGCCGCGACGCCGGCGCCCCCTTTTATACTCCGCACCCCCTTTTCCCGCCACTGCCGCGGTGGGCTCCCCCCGCCTCAAAATCGCCCAGAAGCGCCCGAGGCGGGAACGGCGCAGCCCCACCGGCGCCTCGGAGAAGCTCTTCTAGTGACAAGGAGCAGCGGCCACTCCTGCTGCAGTACCTTTATTGTACCTCTTTTACCATGCTCAGCATTTTATTCCCTTTACACCTCTCAGCCTTTCCCGTGCCGCTCTTTTTAACCAGCAGCGCTGCCCCGACGCTCCCGCGGTGCAGCTCTTTTAGTGACGCGGGGCAGCGGCCACACCTGCTGCTGTACCTTTATTGTACCTCGTTTACCATGCTCAGCATTTTATTCCCTTTACACCTCTCACGCTTTCCGGACCCCTTTTTAACCAGCAGCGCTGCCCCGACGCTCCCGCGGTGCAGCTCTTTTAGTGACACGGGGCAGCGGCCACACCTGCTGCTGTACCTTTATTGTACCTCGTTTACCATGCTCAGCATTTTATTCCCTTTACACCTCTCACGCTTTCCGGACCCCTTTTTAACCAGCAGCGCTGCCCCGACGCTCCCGCGGTGCAGCTCTTTTAGTGATGCGGGGCAGCGGCCACTCCTGCTGCAGTACCTTTACAATATTTCTTAGACCATTGTCAATATTTTATTCCGCTCACACTTCCCAGCCTTTCCCGTGCCGCTCTTTTTAACCAGCAGCGCTGCCCCGACCGTCCCGCGGTGCAGCTCTTTTAGTGATGCGGGGCAGCGGCCACTCCTGCTGCTGTACCTGTATTGTACCTCGTTTACCATGCTCAGCATTTCATTCCCTTTACACCTCTCAGCCTTTCCCGTGCCGCTCTGTTTAACCAGCAGCCCTGCCCCGACGCTCCCGCGGTGCAGCTCTTTTAGTCACACGGGGCAGCGGCCACACCTGCTGCTGTACCTTTATTGTACCTCGTTTACCATGCTCAGCATTTTATTCCCTTTACACCTCTCACGCTTTCCGGACCCCTTTTTAACCAGCAGAGCTGCCCCGATGGTCCCGCGGTGCAGCTCTTTTAGTGATGCGGGGCAGCGGCCACTCCTGCTGCAGTACCTTTACAATATTTCTTAGACCATTGTCAATATTTTATTGCGCTCACACTTCCCAGCCTTTCCCATACTGCTCTGTTTAACCAGCAGCGCTGCCCCGACGCTCCCGCGGTGCAGCTCTTTTAGTGACACGGGGCAGCAGCCACTCCTGCTGCAGTACTTTTAAAGGATTTTCGACCATTTTATTTTATACCCTTCACAGATGCGACCTTTGCCGTGACACCTTTGAAGCAGCACCCCTGCCCCACGTGCGCCGCGGTGCAGCTCATTTTATCCTGAGGAAGTGGCTACTCCTGCTGCGGTGTTGTTGTTATTTCTCAGACCTTTCTCTATATTTTATTTCCCTCACACCTCCAGTCCTTTTACGTGCCGCACGTTTACCGTCAGCACCACCCCAAAGGTGCCGCGGTGCAGCTGTTTTAGTGAACCCACGCAGCGGCCACAACTGCTGCTGTACCTTTTGAGTATTTCTTAGACCATTCTCAATATTTTATTGCGCTCACACTTCCCAGCCTTTCCGTGCTGCTCTTTTTAACCAGCAGCGCTGCCCCGACGCTCCCGCGGTGCAGCTCTTTTAGTGATGCGGGGCAGCGGCCACTCCTGCTGCAGTATCTTTATTGTACCTCGTTTACCATGCTCAGCATTTCATTCCCTTTACACCTCTCAGCCTTTCCCGTGCCGCTCTTTTTAACCAGCAGCGCTGCCCCGACGCTCCCGCGGTGCAGCTCTTTTAGTGACACGTGGCAGAGGCCACACCTGCTGCAGTACCTTTATTGTACCTCTTTTACCATGCTCAGCATTTCATTCCCTTTACACCTCTCACGCTTTCCAGCGCCGCTCTTTTTAACCAGCAGCGCTGCCCCGACGGTCCCGCGGTGCAGCTCTTTTAGTGATGCGGAGCAGCGGCCACACCTGCTGCTGTACCTTTTTTGTACCTCGTTTACCATGCTCAGCATTTTATTCCCTTTACACCTCTCACGCTTTCCGGACCCCTTTTTAACCAGCAGAGCTGCCCCGATGGTCCCGCGGTGCAGCTCTTTTAGTGATGCGGGGCAGCGGCCACTCCTGCTGCAGTACCTTTACAATATTTCTTAGACCATTGTCAATATTTTATTGCGCTCACACTTCCCAGCCTTTCCCATACTGCTCTGTTTAACCAGCAGCGCTGCCCCGACGCTCCCGCGGTGCAGCTCTTTTAGTGACACGGGGCAGCAGCCACTCCTGCTGCAGTACTTTTAAAGGATTTTCGACCATTTTATTTTATACCCTTCACAGATGCGACCTTTGCCGTGACACCTTTGAAGCAGCACCCCTGCCCCACGTGCGCCGCGGTGCAGCTCATTTTATCCTGAGGAAGTGGCTACTCCTGCTGCGGTGTTGTTGTTATTTCTCAGACCTTTCTCTATATTTTATTTCCCTCACACCTCCAGTCCTTTTACGTGCCGCACGTTTACCGTCAGCACCACCCCAAAGGTGCCGCGGTGCAGCTGTTTTAGTGAACCCACGCAGCGGCCACAACTGCTGCTGTACCTTTTGAGTATTTCTTAGACCATTCTCAATATTTTATTGCGCTCACACTTCCCAGCCTTTCCGTGCTGCTCTTTTTAACCAGCAGCGCTGCCCCGACGCTCCCGCGGTGCAGCTCTTTTAGTGATGCGGGGCAGCGGCCACACCTGCAGCAGTATCTTTATTGTACCTCGTTTACCATGCTCAGCATTTCATTCCCTTTACACCTCTCAGCCTTTCCCGTGCCGCTCTTTTTAACCAGCAGCGCTGCCCCGACGCTCCCGCGGTGCAGCTCTTTTAGTGATGCGGGGCAGCGGCCACTCCTGCTGCAGTATCTTTATTGTACCTCGTTTACCATGCTCAGCATTTCATTCCCTTTACACCTCTCAGCCTTTCCCGTGCCGCTCTTTTTAACCAGCAGCGCTGCCCCGACGCTCCCGCGGTGCAGCTCTTTTAGTGACACGTGGCAGCGGCCACACCTGCTGCAGTACCTTTATTGTACCTCTTTTACCATGCTCAGCATTTCATTCCCTTTACACCTCTCACGCTTTCCAGTGCCGCTCTTTTTAACCAGCAGCGCTGCCCCGACGGTCCCGCGGTGCAGCTCTTTTAGTGATGCGGAGCAGCGGCCACACCTGCTGCTGTACCTTTTTTGTACCTCGTTTACCATGCTCAGCATTTTATTCCCTTTACACCTCTCACGCTTTCCGGACCCCTTTTTAACCAGCAGCGCTGCCCCGACGCTCCCGCGGTGCAGCTCTTTTAGTGATGCGGGGCAGCGGCCACTCCTGCTGCAGTACCTTTACAATATTTCTTAGACCATTGTCAATATTTTATTCCGCTCACACTTCCCAGCCTTTCCCGTGCCGCTCTTTTTAACCAGCAGCGCTGCCCCGACGCTCCCGCGGTGCAGCTCTTTTAGTGATGCGGGGCAGCGGCCACTCCTGCTGCTGTACCTGTATTGTACCTCGTTTACCATGCTCAGCATTTCATTCCCTTTACACCTCTCAGCCTTTCCCGTGCCGCTCTGTTTAACCAGCAGCCCTGCCCCGACGCTCCCGCGGTGCAGCTCTTTTAGTCACACGGGGCAGCGGCCACACCTGCTGCTGTACCTTTATTGTACCTCGTTTACCATGCTCAGCATTTTATTCCCTTTACACCTCTCACGCTTTCCGGACCCCTTTTTAACCAGCAGAGCTGCCCCGACGGTCCCGCGGTGCAGCTCTTTTAGTGATGCGGGGCAGCGGCCACTCCTGCTGCAGTACCTTTACAATATTTCTTAGACCATTGTCAATACTTTATTGCGCTGACGTTTCCCAGCCTTTCCCGTGCTGCTCTGTTTAACCAGCAGCGCTGCCCCGACGCTCCCGCGGTGCAGCTCCCTTAGTGACACGGGGCAGGGGCCGAGAGCCCTCTAGGTGCGGCTCCTCTATAGCACTTTACCGTTTTCTATTTTATTTCATTGGCACCTCGCGCGTTGCGCCGGGCGCCTCATTCGGGGACATGCGCCGGCTCCCACAGCGCCCCGCCCGCCGCCGCTCCCCGGGGGCCTCCCCGCTGCTCTCGGGAGATCGCACACCGCACGCGGCCCAAGCCCCGTCTCGCCGACGGCACTCACCACCCGCCGCCCGCCGCCGCGTTCTCCCGCTCCCTACCGGCACGAAGCGGCGCTGCCGATGACGGAGCCGATGCGCGGCTGCCACGCCGCTCTCTCCGCGCCTCAGGGCCGGCGCCTTCGGCCGCACAGGGCGGCGTCCCCGCATCCGGGCCAGCCCGCGGAGCTCCTGCCGCCGCCGCCGCCGCCCCCCGACTGAGGGGCCGCGACGCCGGCGCCCCCTTTTATACTCCGCACCCCCTTTTCCCGCCACTGCCGCGGTGGGCTCCCCCCGCCTCAAAATCGCCCAGAAGCGCCCGAGGCGGGAACGGCGCAGCCCCACCGGCGCCTCGGAGAAGCTCTTCTAGTGACAAGGAGCAGCGGCCACTCCTGCTGCAGTACCTTTATTGTACCTCTTTTACCATGCTCAGCATTTTATTCCCTTTACACCTCTCACGCTTTCCGGACCCCTTTTTAACCAGCAGCGCTGCCCCGACGCTCCCGCGGTGCAGCTCTTTTAGTGATGCGGGGCAGCGGCCACTCCTGCAGCAGTATCTTTATTGTACCTCGTTTACCATGCTCAGCATTTCATTCCTTTTACACCTCTCAGCCTTTCCCGTGCCGCTCTTTTTAACCAGCAGCGCTGCCCCGACGCTCCCGCGGTGCAGCTCTTTTAGTGATGCGGGGCAGCGGCCACACCTGCAGCAGTACCTTTATTGTACCTCGTTTACCATGCTCAGCATTTTATTCCCTTTACACCTCTCAAGCTTTCCGGACCCCTTTTTAACCAGCAGCGCTGCCCCGACGCTCCCGCGGTGCAGCTCTTTTAGTGATGCGGGGCAGCGGCCACTCCTGCTGCAGTATCTTTATTGTACCTCTTTTACCATGCTCAGCATTTCATTCCCTTTACACCTCTCACGCTTTCCGGACCCCTTTTTAGCCAGCAGCGCTGCCCCGACCGTCCCGCGGTGCAGCTCTTTTAGTGACGCGGGGCAGCGGCCACACCTGCTGCAGTACCTTTATTGTACCTCGTTTACAATGCTCAGCATTTTATTCCCTTTACACCTCTCAGCCTTTCCCGTGCCGCTCTTTTTAACCAGCAGCGCTGCCCCGACGCTCCCGAGGTGCAGCTCTTTTAGTCACATGGGGCAGCGGCCACTCCTGCTGCAGTACCTTTACAGTATTTCTTAAACCATTGTGAATATTTTATTGCGCTCACACTTCCCAGCCTTTCCCATGCTGCTCTTTTTAACCAGCAGCGCTGCCCCGACGCTCCCGAGGTGCAGCTCTTTTAGTGACGCGGGGCAGCGGCCACACCTGCTGCAGTACCTTTATTGTACCTCGTTTACAATGCTCAGCATTTTATTCCCTTTACACCTCTCAGCCTTTCCCGTGCCGCTCTTTTTAACCAGCAGCGCTGCCCCGACGCTCCCGAGGTGCAGCTCTTTTAGTCACATGGGGCAGCGGCCACTCCTGCTGCAGTACCTTTACAGTATTTCTTAAACCATTGTGAATATTTTATTGCGCTCACACTTCCCAGCCTTTCCCATGCTGCTCTTTTTAACCAGCAGCGCTGCCCCGACGCTCCCGAGGTGCAGCTCTTTTAGTGACGCGGAGCAGCGGCCACTCCTGCTGCAGTACCTTTACAATATTTCTTAGACCATTGTCAATATTTTATTCCGCTCACACTTCCCAGCCTTTCCCGTGCCGCTCTTTTTAACCAGCAGCGCTGCCCCGACGCTCCCGCGGTGCAGCTCTTTTAGTGATGCGGGGCAGCGGCCACTCCTGCTGCAGTACCTTTATTGTACCTCTTTTACCATGCTCAGCATTTTATTCCCTTTACACCTCTCAGCCTTTCCCGTGCCGCTCTTTTTAACCAGCAGCGCTGCCCCGACGCTCCCGAGGTGCAGCTCTTTTAGTCACACGGGGCAGCGGCCACACCTGCTGCAGTACCTTTATTGTACCTCGTTTACCATGCTCAGCATTTTATTCCCTTTACACCTCTCACGCTTTCCGGACCCCTTTTTAACGAGCAGCGCTGCCCCGACCGTCCCGCGGTGCAGCTCTTTTAGTGATGCGGGGCAGCGGTCACTCCTGCTGCAGTACCTTTACAATATTTCTTAGACCATTGTCAATACTTTATTGCGCTGACGTTTCCCAGCCTTTCCCGTGCCGCTCTTTTTAACCAGCAGCGCTGCCCCGACGCTCCCGCGGTGCAGCTCCCTTAGTGACACGGGGCAGGGGCCGAGAGCCCTCTAGGTGCGGCTCCTCTATAGCACTTTACCGTTTTCTATTTTATTTCATTGGCACCTCGCGCGTTGCGCCGGGCGCCTCATTCGGGGACATGCGCCGGCTCCCACAGCGCCCCGCCCGCCGCCGCTCCCCGGGGGCCTCCCCGCTGCTCTCGGGAGATCGCACACCGCACGCGGCCCAAGCCCCGTCTCGCCGACGGCACTCACCACCCGCCGCCCGCCGCCGCGTTCTCCCGCTCCCTACCGGCACGAAGCGGCGCTGCCGATGACGGAGCCGATGCGCGGCTGCCACGCCGCTCTCTCCGCGCCTCAGGGCCGGCGCCTTCGGCCGCACAGGGCGGCGTCCCCGCATCCGGGCCAGCCCGCGGAGCTCCTGCCGCCGCCGCCGCCGCCCCCCGACTGAGGGGCCGCGACGCCGGCGCCCCCTTTTATACTCCGCACCCCCTTTTCCCGCCACTGCCGCGGTGGGCTCCCCCCGCCTCAAAATCGCCCAGAAGCGCCCGAGGCGGGAACGGCGCAGCCCCACCGGCGCCTCGGAGAAGCTCTTCTAGTGACAAGGAGCAGCGGCCACTCCTGCTGCAGTACCTTTATTGTACCTCGTTTACCATGCTCAGCATTTTATTCCCTTTACACCTCTCACGCTTTCCGGACCCCTTTTTAACCAGCAGCGCTGCCCCGACGCTCCCGCGGTGCAGCTCTTTTAGTGATGCGGGGCAGCGGCCACTCCTGCAGCAGTATCTTTATTGTACCTCTTTTACCATGCTCAGCATTTCATTCCCTTTACACCTCTCACGCTTTCCGGACCCCTTTTAAGCCGGCAGCACTGCCCCGACGCTCCCGAGGTGCAGCTCTTTTAGTCACACGGGGCAGCGGCCACTCCTGCTGCAGTAC
Organism: Coloeus monedula; assembly: GCF_965178545.1. Classification (NCBI taxonomy): domain Eukaryota; kingdom Metazoa; phylum Chordata; class Aves; order Passeriformes; family Corvidae; genus Coloeus; species Coloeus monedula. The sequence continues at coordinate 36,704 of NW_028120731.1, read as the reverse complement.
CTTTACAATATTTCTTAGACCATTGTCAATATTTTATTGCGCTCACACTTCCCAGCCTTTCCCATACTGCTCTGTTTAACCAGCAGCGCTGCCCCGACGCTCCCGCGGTGCAGCTCTTTTAGTGACACGGGGCAGCAGCCACTCCTGCTGCAGTACTTTTAAAGGATTTTCGACCATTTTATTTTATACCCTTCACAGATGCGACCTTTGCCGTGACACCTTTGAAGCAGCACCCCTGCCCCACGTGCGCCGCGGTGCAGCTCATTTTATCCTGAGGAAGTGGCTACTCCTGCTGCGGTGTTGTTGTTATTTCTCAGACCTTTCTCTATATTTTATTTCCCTCACACCTCCAGTCCTTTTACGTGCCGCACGTTTACCGTCAGCACCACCCCAAAGGTGCCGCGGTGCAGCTGTTTTAGTGAACCCACGCAGCGGCCACAACTGCTGCTGTACCTTTTGAGTATTTCTTAGACCATTCTCAATATTTTATTGCGCTCACACTTCCCAGCCTTTCCGTGCTGCTCTTTTTAACCAGCAGCGCTGCCCCGACGCTCCCGCGGTGCAGCGCTTTTAGTGATGCGGGGCAGCGGCCACTCCTGCTGCAGTATCTTTATTGTACCTCGTTTACCATGCTCAGCATTTCATTCCCTTTACACCTCTCAGCCTTTCCCGTGCCGCTCTTTTTAACCAGCAGCGCTGCCCCGACGCTCCCGCGGTGCAGCTCTTTTAGTGATGCGGGGCAGCGGCCACTCCTGCTGCTGTACCTGTATTGTACCTCGTTTACCATGCTCAGCATTTCATTCCCTTTACACCTCTCAGCCTTTCCCGTGCCGCTCTGTTTAACCAGCAGCCCTGCCCCGACGCTCCCGCGGTGCAGCTCTTTTAGTCACACGGGGCAGCGGCCACACCTGCTGCTGTACCTTTATTGTACCTCGTTTACCATGCTCAGCATTTTATTCCCTTTACACCTCTCACGCTTTCCGGACCCCTTTTTAACCAGCAGAGCTGCCCCGACGGACCCGCGGTGCAGCTCTTTTAGTGATGCGGGGCAGCGGCCACTCCTGCTGCAGTACCTTTACAATATTTCTTAGACCATTGTCAATATTTTATTGCGCTCACACTTCCCAGCCTTTCCCATACTGCTCTGTTTAACCAGCAGCGCTGCCCCGACGCTCCCGCGGTGCAGCTCTTTTAGTGACACGGGGCAGCAGCCACTCCTGCTGCAGTACTTTTAAAGGATTTTCGACCATTTTATTTTATACCCTTCACAGATGCGACCTTTGCCGTGACACCTTTGAAGCAGCGCCCCTGCCCCACGTGCGCCGCGGTGCAGCTCATTTTATCCTGAGGAAGTGGCTACTCCTGCTGCGGTGTTGTTGTTATTTCTCAGACCTTTCTCTATATTTTATTTCCCTCACACCTCCAGTCCTTTTACGTGCCGCACGTTTACCGTCAGCACCACCCCAAAGGTCCCGCGGTGCAGCTGTTTTAGTGAACCCACGCAGCGGCCACAACTGCTGCAGTACCTTTTGAGTATTTCTTAGACCATTCTCAATATTTTATTGCGCTCACACTTCCCAGCCTTTCCGTGCTGCTCTTTTTAACCAGCAGCGCTGCCCCGACGCTCCCGCGGTGCAGCTCTTTTAGTCACACGGGGCAGCGGCCACACCTGCTGCTGTACCTTTATTGTACCTCGTTTACCATGCTCAGCATTTCATTCCCTTTACACCTCTCACGCTTTCCGGACCCCTTTTTAACCAGCAGCGCTGCCCCGACCGTCCCGCGGTGCAGCTCTTTTAGTGATGCGGGGCAGCGGCCACTCCTGCTGCAGTACCTTTACAATATTTCTTAGACCATTGTGAATATTTTATTCCGCTCACACTTCCCAGCCTTTCCGTGCTGCTCTTTTTAACCAGCAGCGCTGCCCCGACGGTCCCGCGGTGCAGCTCTTTTAGTGACACGGGGCAGCGGCCACTCCTGCTGCAGTACCTTTATTGTACCTCGTTTACCATGCTCAGCATTTTATTCCCTTTACACCTCTCAGCCTTTCCCGTGCCGCTCTTTTTAACCAGCAGCGCTGCCCCGACGCTCCCGCGGTGCAGCTCTTTTAGTGACACGGGGCAGCGGCCACACCTGCTGCTGTACCTTTATTGTACCTCGTTTACCATGCTCAGCATTTTATTCCCTTTACACCTCTCACGCTTTCCGGACCCCTTTTTAACCAGCAGCGCTGCCCCGACCGTCCCGCGGTGCAGCTCTTTTAGTGATGCGGGGCAGCGGCCACTCCTGCTGCTGTACCTGTATTGTACCTCGTTTACCATGCTCAGCATTTCATTCCCTTTACACCTCTCACGCTTTCCGGACCCCTTTTTAACCAGCAGCGCTGCCCCGACGCTCCCGCGGTGCAGCTCTTTTAGTGATGCGGGGCAGCGGCCACTCCTGCTGCAGTATCTTTATTGTACCTCTTTTACCATGCTCAGCATTTCATTCCCTTTACACCTCTCACGCTTTCCAGTGCCGCTCTTTTTAACCAGCAGCGCTGCCCCGACGCTCCCGCAGTGCAGCTCTTTTAGTGATGCGGAGCAGCAGCCACACCTGCTGCTGTACCTTTATTGTACCTCGTTTACCATGCTCAGCATTTTATTCCCTTTACACCTCTCACGCTTTCCGGACCCCTTTTTAACCAGCAGCGCTGCCCCGACGCTCCCGAGATGCAGCTCTTTTAGTGATGCGGGGCAGCGGCCACTCCTGCTGCTATACCTTTTCAATATTTCTTAGACCATTGTCAATATTTTATTGCGCTCACACTTCCCAGCCTTTCCCATGCTGCTCTGTTTAACCAGCAGCGCTGCCCCGACGCTCCCGAGGTGCAGCTCTTTTAGTGATGCGGGGCAGCGGCCACACCTGCTGCACTACCTTTATTGTACCTCGTTTACCATGCTCAGCATTTTATTCCCTTTACACCTCTCACGCTTTCCGGACCCCTTTTTAACCAGCAGCACTGCCCCGACGCTCCCGCGGTGCAGCTCTTTTAGTCACACGGGGCAGCGGCCACTCCTGCTGCTGTACCTTTATTGTACCTCGTTTACAATGCTCAGCATTTTATTCCCTTTACACCTCTCAGCCTTTCCCGTGCCGCTCTTTTTAACCAGCAGCGCTGCCCCGACGCTCCCGCGGTGCAGCTCTTTTAGTCACACGGGGCAGCGGCCACACCTGCTGCTGTACCTTTATTGTACCTCGTTTACCATGCTCAGCATTTCATTCCCTTTACACCTCTCACGCTTTCCGGACCCCTTTTTAACCAGCAGCGCTGCCCCGACCGTCCCGCGGTGCAGCTCTTTTAGTCACACGGGGCAGCGGCCACTCCTGCTGCAGTACCTTTACAATATTTCTTAGACCATTGTCAATACTTTATTGCGCTGACGTTTCCCAGCCTTTCCCGTGCCGCTCTTTTTAACCAGCAGCGCTGCCCCGACGCTCCCGCGGTGCAGCTCCCTTAGTGACACGGGGCAGGGGCCGAGAGCCCTCTAGGTGCGGCTCCTCTATAGCACTTTACCGTTTTCTATTTTATTTCATTGGCACCTCGCGCGTTGCGCCGGGCGCCTCATTCGGGGACATGCGCCGGCTCCCACAGCGCCCCGCCCGCCGCCGCTCCCCGGGGGCCTCCCCGCTGCTCTCGGGAGATCGCACACCGCACGCGGCCCAAGCCCCGTCTCGCCGACGGCACTCACCACCCGCCGCCCGCCGCCGCGTTCTCCCGCTCCCTACCGGCACGAAGCGGCGCTGCCGATGACGGAGCCGATGCGCGGCTGCCACGCCGCTCTCTCCGCGCCTCAGGGCCGGCGCCTTCGGCCGCACAGGGCGGCGTCCCCGCATCCGGGCCAGCCCGCGGAGCTCCTGCCGCCGCCGCCGCCGCCCCCCGACTGAGGGGCCGCGACGCCGGCGCCCCCTTTTATACTCCGCACCCCCTTTTCCCGCCACTGCCGCGGTGGGCTCCCCCCGCCTCAAAATCGCCCAGAAGCGCCCGAGGCGGGAACGGCGCAGCCCCACCGGCGCCTCGGAGAAGCTCTTCTAGTGACAAGGAGCAGCGGCCACCCCTCCTGCTGCAGTACCTTTATTGTACCTCGTTTACCATGCTCAGCATTTTATTCCCTTTACACCTCTCACGCTTTCCGGACCCCTTTTTAACCAGCAGCGCTGCCCCGACGCTCCCGCGGTGCAGCTCTTTTAGTGATGCGGGGCAGCGGCCACTCCTGCAGCAGTATCTTTATTGTACCTCTTTTACCATGCTCAGCATTTCATTCCCTTTACACCTCTCACGCTTTCCGGACCCCTTTTAAGCCGGCAGCACTGCCCCGACGCTCCCGAGGTGCAGCTCTTTTAGTGATGCGGGGCAGCGGCCACACCTGCTGCAGTACCTTTATTGTACCTCGTTTACCATGCTCAGCATTTCATTCCCTTTACACCTCTCACGCTTTCCGGACCCCTTTTTAACCAGCAGCGCTTCCCCGACCGTCCCGCGGTGCAGCTCTTTTAGTGACGCGGGGCAGCGGCCACACCTGCTGCAGTACCTTTATTGTACCTCGTTTACAATGCTCAGCATTTCATTCCCTTTACACCTCTCAGCCTTTCCCGTGCCGCTCTTTTTAACCAGCAGCGCTGCCCCGACGCTCCCGAGGTGCAGCTCTTTTAGTCACACGGGGCAGCGGCCACTCCTGCTGCAGTACCTTTACAGTATTTCTTAAACCATTGTGAATATTTTATTGCGCTCACACTTCCCAGCCTTTCCCATGCTGCTCTTTTTAACCAGCAGCGCTGCCCCGACCGTCCCGCGGTGCAGCTCTTTTAGTGATGCGGGGCAGCGGCCACACCTGCAGCAGTATCTTTATTGTACCTCGTTTACCATGCTCAGCATTTCATTCCCTTTACACCTCTCAGCCTTTCCGGGCCCCTTTTTAACCAGCAGCGCTGCCCCGACGCTCCCGCGGTGCAGCTCTTTTAGTGATGCGGGGCAGCGGCCACTCCTGCTGCTGTACCTGTATTGTACCTCGTTTACCATGCTCAGCATTTCATTCCCTTTACACCTCTCAGCCTTTCCCGTGCCGCTCTGTTTAACCAGCAGCCCTGCCCCGACGCTCCCACGGTGCAGCTCTTTTAGTCACACGGGGCAGCGGCCACACCTGCTGCTGTACCTTTATTGTACCTCGTTTACCATGCTCAGCATTTTATTCCCTTTACACCTCTCACGCTTTCCGGACCCCTTTTTAACCAGCAGAGCTGCCCCGATGGTCCCGCGGTGCAGCTCTTTTAGTGATGCGGGGCAGCGGCCACTCCTGCTGCAGTACCTTTACAATATTTCTTAGACCATTGTCAATATTTTATTGCGCTCACACTTCCCAGCCTTTCCCATACTGCTCTGTTTAACCAGCAGCGCTGCCCCGACGCTCCCGCGGTGCAGCTCTTTTAGTGACACGGGGCAGCAGCCACTCCTGCTGCAGTACTTTTAAAGGATTTTCGACCATTTTATTTTATACCCTTCACAGATGCGACCTTTGCCGTGACACCTTTGAAGCAGCACCCCTGCCCCACGTGCGCCGCGGTGCAGCTCATTTTATCCTGAGGAAGTGGCTACTCCTGCTGCGGTGTTGTTGTTATTTCTCAGACCTTTCTCTATATTTTATTTCCCTCACACCTCCAGTCCTTTTACGTGCCGCACGTTTACCGTCAGCACCACCCCAAAGGTGCCGCGGTGCAGCTGTTTTAGTGAACCCACGCAGCGGCCACAACTGCTGCTGTACCTTTTGAGTATTTCTTAGACCATTCTCAATATTTTATTGCGCTCACACTTCCCAGCCTTTCCGTGCTGCTCTTTTTAACCAGCAGCGCTGCCCCGACGCTCCCGCGGTGCAGCTCTTTTAGTGATGCGGGGCAGCGGCCACTCCTGCAGCAGTATCTTTATTGTACCTCTTTTACCATGCTCAGCATTTCATTCCCTTTACACCTCTCACGCTTTCCAGTGCCGCTCTTTTTAACCAGCAGCGCTGCCCCGACGGTCCCGCGGTGCAGCTCTTTTAGTGATGCGGAGCAGCGGCCACACCTGCTGCTGTACCTTTATTGTACCTCGTTTACCATGCTCAGCATTTTATTCCCTTTACACCTCTCACGTTTTCCGGACCCCTTTTTAACCAGCAGCGCTGCCCCGACGCTCCCGAGATGCAGCTCTTTTAGTGATGCGGGGCAGCGGCCACTCCTGCTGCTGTACCTTTTCAATATTTCTTAGACCATTGTCAATATTTTATTGCGCTCACACTTCCCAGCCTTTCCCATGCTGCTCTGTTTAACCAGCAGCGCTGCCCCGACGCTCCCGAGGTGCAGCTCTTTTAGTGATGCGGGGCAGCGGCCACACCTGCTGCACTACCTTTATTGTACCTCGTTTACCATGCTCAGCATTTTATTCCCTTTACACCTCTCACGCTTTCCGGACCCCTTTTTAACCAGCAGCGCTGCCCCGACGGTCCCGCGGTGCAGCTCTTTTAGTGATGCGGGGCAGCGGCCACTCCTGCTGCAGTACCTTTACAATATTTCTTAGACCATTGTCAATACTTTATTGCGCTGACGTTTCCCAGCCTTTCCCGTGCTGCTCTGTTTAACCAGCAGCGCTGCCCCGACGCTCCCGCGGTGCAGCTCCCTTAGTGACACGGGGCAGGGGCCGAGAGCCCTCTAGGTGCGGCTCCTCTATAGCACTTTACCGTTTTCTATTTTATTTCATTGGCACCTCGCGCGTTGCGCCGGGCGCCTCATTCGGGGACATGCGCCGGCTCCCACAGCGCCCCGCCCGCCGCCGCTCCCCGGGGGCCTCCCCGCTGCTCTCGGGAGATCGCACACCGCACGCGGCCCAAGCCCCGTCTCGCCGACGGCACTCACCACCCGCCGCCCGCCGCCGCGTTCTCCCGCTCCCTACCGGCACGAAGCGGCGCTGCCGATGACGGAGCCGATGCGCGGCTGCCACGCCGCTCTCTCCGCGCCTCAGGGCCGGCGCCTTCGGCCGCACAGGGCGGCGTCCCCGCATCCGGGCCAGCCCGCGGAGCTCCTGCCGCCGCCGCCGCCGCCCCCCGACTGAGGGGCCGCGACGCCGGCGCCCCCTTTTATACTCCGCACCCCCTTTTCCCGCCACTGCCGCGGTGGGCTCCCCCCGCCTCAAAATCGCCCAGAAGCGCCCGAGGCGGGAACGGCGCAGCCCCACCGGCGCCTCGGAGAAGCTCTTCTAGTGACAAGGAGCAGCGGCCACCCCTCCTGCTGCAGTACCTTTATTGTACCTCGTTTACCATGCTCAGCATTTTATTCCCTTTACACCTCTCACGCTTTCCGGACCCCTTTTTAACCAGCAGCGCTGCCCCGACGCTCCCGCGGTGCAGCTCTTTTAGTGATGCGGGGCAGCGGCCACTCCTGCAGCAGTATCTTTATTGTACCTCTTTTACCATGCTCAGCATTTCATTCCCTTTACACCTCTCACGCTTTCCGGACCCCTTTTAAGCCGGCAGCACTGCCCCGACGCTCCCGAGGTGCAGCTCTTTTAGTGATGCGGGGCAGCGGCCACACCTGCTGCAGTACCTTTATTGTACCTCGTTTACCATGCTCAGCATTTCATTCCCTTTACACCTCTCACGCTTTCCGGACCCCTTTTTAACCAGCAGCGCTTCCCCGACCGTCCCGCGGTGCAGCTCTTTTAGTGACGCGGGGCAGCGGCCACACCTGCTGCAGTACCTTTATTGTACCTCGTTTACAATGCTCAGCATTTCATTCCCTTTACACCTCTCAGCCTTTCCCGTGCCGCTCTTTTTAACCAGCAGCGCTGCCCCGACGCTCCCGAGGTGCAGCTCTTTTAGTCACACGGGGCAGCGGCCACTCCTGCTGCAGTACCTTTACAGTATTTCTTAAACCATTGTGAATATTTTATTGCGCTCACACTTCCCAGCCTTTCCCATGCTGCTCTTTTTAACCAGCAGCGCTGCCCCGACCGTCCCGCGGTGCAGCTCTTTTAGTGATGCGGGGCAGCGGCCACTCCTGCAGCAGTATCTTTATTGTACCTCGTTTACCATGCTCAGCATTTCATTCCCTTTACACCTCTCAGCCTTTCCGGGCCCCTTTTTAACCAGCAGCGCTGCCCCGACGCTCCCGCGGTGCAGCTCTTTTAGTGATGCGGGGCAGCGGCCACTCCTGCTGCTGTACCTGTATTGTACCTCGTTTACCATGCTCAGCATTTCATTCCCTTTACACCTCTCAGCCTTTCCCGTGCCGCTCTGTTTAACCAGCAGCCCTGCCCCGACGCTCCCACGGTGCAGCTCTTTTAGTCACACGGGGCAGCGGCCACACCTGCTGCTGTACCTTTATTGTACCTCGTTTACCATGCTCAGCATTTTATTCCCTTTACACCTCTCACGCTTTCCGGACCCCTTTTTAACCAGCAGCGCTGCCCCGACCGTCCCGCGGTGCAGCTCTTTTAGTGATGCGGGGCAGCGGCCACTCCTGCTGCTGTACCTTTATTGTACCTCGTTTACCATGCTCAGCATTTCATTCCCTTTACACCTCTCACGCTTTCCGGACCCCTTTTTAACCAGCAGCGCTGCCCCGACGCTCCCGCGGTGCAGCTCTTTTAGTGATGCGGGGCAGCGGCCACTCCTGCTGCAGTATCTTTATTGTACCTCTTTTACCATGCTCAGCATTTCATTCCCTTTACACCTCTCACGCTTTCCAGTGCCGCTCTTTTTAACCAGCAGCGCTGCCCCGACGCTCCCGCAGTGCAGCTCTTTTAGTGATGCGGAGCAGCAGCCACACCTGCTGCTGTACCTTTATTGTACCTCGTTTACCATGCTCAGCATTTTATTCCCTTTACACCTCTCACGCTTTCCGGACCCCTTTTTAACCAGCAGCGCTGCCCCGACGCTCCCGAGATGCAGCTCTTTTAGTGATGCGGGGCAGCGGCCACTCCTGCTGCTATACCTTTTCAATATTTCTTAGACCATTGTCAATATTTTATTGCGCTCACACTTCCCAGCCTTTCCCATGCTGCTCTGTTTAACCAGCAGCGCTGCCCCGACGCTCCCGAGGTGCAGCTCTTTTAGTGATGCGGGGCAGCGGCCACACCTGCTGCACTACCTTTATTGTACCTCGTTTACCATGCTCAGCATTTTATTCCCTTTACACCTCTCACGCTTTCCGGACCCCTTTTTAACCAGCAGCACTGCCCCGACGCTCCCGCGGTGCAGCTCTTTTAGTCACACGGGGCAGCGGCCACTCCTGCTGCTGTACCTTTATTGTACCTCGTTTACAATGCTCAGCATTTTATTCCCTTTACACCTCTCAGCCTTTCCCGTGCCGCTCTTTTTAACCAGCAGCGCTGCCCCGACGCTCCCGCGGTGCAGCTCTTTTAGTCACACGGGGCAGCGGCCACTCCTGCTGCAGTACCTTTACAATATTTCTTAGACCATTGTCAATACTTTATTGCGCTGACGTTTCCCAGCCTTTCCCGTGCCGCTCTTTTTAACCAGCAGCGCTGCCCCGACGCTCCCGCGGTGCAGCTCCCTTAGTGACACGGGGCAGGGGCCGAGAGCCCTCTAGGTGCGGCTCCTCTATAGCACTTTACCGTTTTCTATTTTATTTCATTGGCACCTCGCGCGTTGCGCCGGGCGCCTCATTCGGGGACATGCGCCGGCTCCCACAGCGCCCCGCCCGCCGCCGCTCCCCGGGGGCCTCCCCGCTGCTCTCGGGAGATCGCACACCGCACGCGGCCCAAGCCCCGTCTCGCCGACGGCACTCACCACCCGCCGCCCGCCGCCGCGTTCTCCCGCTCCCTACCGGCACGAAGCGGCGCTGCCGATGACGGAGCCGATGCGCGGCTGCCACGCCGCTCTCTCCGCGCCTCAGGGCCGGCGCCTTCGGCCGCACAGGGCGGCGTCCCCGCATCCGGGCCAGCCCGCGGAGCTCCTGCCGCCGCCGCCGCCGCCCCCCGACTGAGGGGCCGCGACGCCGGCGCCCCCTTTTATACTCCGCACCCCCTTTTCCCGCCACTGCCGCGGTGGGCTCCCCCCGCCTCAAAATCGCCCAGAAGCGCCCGAGGCGGGAACGGCGCAGCCCCACCGGCGCCTCGGAGAAGCTCTTCTAGTGACAAGGAGCAGCGGCCACCCCTCCTGCTGCAGTACCTTTATTGTACCTCGTTTACCATGCTCAGCATTTTATTCCCTTTACACCTCTCACGCTTTCCGGACCCCTTTTTAACCAGCAGCGCTGCCCCGACGCTCCCGCGGTGCAGCTCTTTTAGTGATGCGGGGCAGCGGCCACTCCTGCAGCAGTATCTTTATTGTACCTCTTTTACCATGCTCAGCATTTCATTCCCTTTACACCTCTCACGCTTTCCGGACCCCTTTTAAGCCGGCAGCACTGCCCCGACGCTCCCGAGGTGCAGCTCTTTTAGTGATGCGGGGCAGCGGCCACACCTGCTGCAGTACCTTTATTGTACCTCGTTTACCATGCTCAGCATTTCATTCCCTTTACACCTCTCACGCTTTCCGGACCCCTTTTTAACCAGCAGCGCTTCCCCGACCGTCCCGCGGTGCAGCTCTTTTAGTGACGCGGGGCAGCGGCCACACCTGCTGCAGTACCTTTATTGTACCTCGTTTACAATGCTCAGCATTTCATTCCCTTTACACCTCTCAGCCTTTCCCGTGCCGCTCTTTTTAACCAGCAGCGCTGCCCCGACGCTCCCGAGGTGCAGCTCTTTTAGTCACACGGGGCAGCGGCCACTCCTGCTGCAGTACCTTTACAGTATTTCTTAAACCATTGTGAATATTTTATTGCGCTCACACTTCCCAGCCTTTCCCATGCTGCTCTTTTTAACCAGCAGCGCTGCCCCGACCGTCCCGCGGTGCAGCTCTTTTAGTGATGCGGGGCAGCGGCCACTCCTGCAGCAGTATCTTTATTGTACCTCGTTTACCATGCTCAGCATTTCATTCCCTTTACACCTCTCAGCCTTTCCGGGCCCCTTTTTAACCAGCAGCGCTGCCCCGACGCTCCCGCGGTGCAGCTCTTTTAGTGATGCGGGGCAGCGGCCACTCCTGCTGCTGTACCTGTATTGTACCTCGTTTACCATGCTCAGCATTTCATTCCCTTTACACCTCTCAGCCTTTCCCGTGCCGCTCTGTTTAACCAGCAGCCCTGCCCCGACGCTCCCACGGTGCAGCTCTTTTAGTCACACGGGGCAGCGGCCACACCTGCTGCTGTACCTTTATTGTACCTCGTTTACCATGCTCAGCATTTTATTCCCTTTACACCTCTCACGCTTTCCGGACCCCTTTTTAACCAGCAGAGCTGCCCCGATGGTCCCGCGGTGCAGCTCTTTTAGTGATGCGGGGCAGCGGCCACTCCTGCTGCAGTACCTTTACAATATTTCTTAGACCATTGTCAATATTTTATTGCGCTCACACTTCCCAGCCTTTCCCATACTGCTCTGTTTAACCAGCAGCGCTGCCCCGACGCTCCCGCGGTGCAGCTCTTTTAGTGACACGGGGCAGCAGCCACTCCTGCTGCAGTACTTTTAAAGGATTTTCGACCATTTTATTTTATACCCTTCACAGATGCGACCTTTGCCGTGACACCTTTGAAGCAGCGCCCCTGCCCCACGTGCGCCGCGGTGCAGCTCATTTTATCCTGAGGAAGTGGCTACTCCTGCTGCGGTGTTGTTGTTATTTCTCAGACCTTTCTCTATATTTTATTTCCCTCACACCTCCAGTCCTTTTACGTGCCGCACGTTTACCGTCAGCACCACCCCAAAGGTGCCGCGGTGCAGCTGTTTTAGTGAACCCACGCAGCGGCCACAACTGCTGCTGTACCTTTTGAGTATTTCTTAGACCATTCTCAATATTTTATTGCGCTCACACTTCCCAGCCTTTCCGTGCTGCTCTTTTTAACCAGCAGCGCTGCCCCGACGCTCCCGCGGTGCAGCTCTTTTAGTGACACGGGGCAGCGGCCACACCTGCTGCTGTACCTTTATTGTACCTCGTTTACCATGCTCAGCATTTTATTCCCTTTACACCTCTCAGCCTTTCCCGTGCCGCTCTTTTTAACCAGCAGCGCTGCCCCGACGCTCCCGCGGTGCAGCTCTTTTAGTGATGCGGGGCAGCGGCCACTCCTGCTGCAGTATCTTTATTGTACCTCTTTTACCATGCTCAGCATTTCATTCCCTTTACACCTCTCACGCTTTCCAGTGCCGCTCTTTTTAACCAGCAGCGCTGCCCCGACGGTCCCGCGGTGCAGCTCTTTTAGTGATGCGGAGCAGCGGCCACACCTGCTGCTGTACCTTTATTGTACCTCGTTTACCATGCTCAGCATTTTATTCCCTTTACACCTCTCACGTTTTCCGGACCCCTTTTTAACCAGCAGCGCTGCCCCGACGCTCCCGAGATGCAGCTCTTTTAGTGATGCGGGGCAGCGGCCACTCCTGCTGCTGTACCTTTTCAATATTTCTTAGACCATTGTCAATATTTTATTGCGCTCACACTTCCCAGCCTTTCCCATGCTGCTCTGTTTAACCAGCAGCGCTGCCCCGACGCTCCCGAGGTGCAGCTCTTTTAGTGATGCGGGGCAGCGGCCACACCTGCTGCACTACCTTTATTGTACCTCGTTTACCATGCTCAGCATTTTATTCCCTTTACACCTCTCACGCTTTCCGGACCCCTTTTTAACCAGCAGCGCTGCCCCGACCGTCCCGCGGTGCAGCTCTTTTAGTGATGCGGGGCAGCGGCCACTCCTGCTGCAGTACCTTTACAATATTTCTTAGACCATTGTCAATACTTTATTGCGCTGACGTTTCCCAGCCTTTCCCGTGCTGCTCTGTTTAACCAGCAGCGCTGCCCCGACGCTCCCGCGGTGCAGCTCCCTTAGTGACACGGGGCAGGGGCCGAGAGCCCTCTAGGTGCGGCTCCTCTATAGCACTTTACCGTTTTCTATTTTATTTCATTGGCACCTCGCGCGTTGCGCCGGGCGCCTCATTCGGGGACATGCGCCGGCTCCCACAGCGCCCCGCCCGCCGCCGCTCCCCGGGGGCCTCCCCGCTGCTCTCGGGAGATCGCACACCGCACGCGGCCCAAGCCCCGTCTCGCCGACGGCACTCACCACCCGCCGCCCGCCGCCGCGTTCTCCCGCTCCCTACCGGCACGAAGCGGCGCTGCCGATGACGGAGCCGATGCGCGGCTGCCACGCCGCTCTCTCCGCGCCTCAGGGCCGGCGCCTTCGGCCGCACAGGGCGGCGTCCCCGCATCCGGGCCAGCCCGCGGAGCTCCTGCCGCCGCCGCCGCCGCCCCCCGACTGAGGGGCCGCGACGCCGGCGCCCCCTTTTATACTCCGCACCCCCTTTTCCCGCCACTGCCGCGGTGGGCTCCCCCCGCCTCAAAATCGCCCAGAAGCGCCCGAGGCGGGAACGGCGCAGCCCCACCGGCGCCTCGGAGAAGCTCTTCTAGTGACAAGGAGCAGCGGCCACTCCTGCTGCAGTACCTTTATTGTACCTCGTTTACCATGCTCAGCATTTCATTCCCTTTACACCTCTCAGCCTTTCCCGTGCCGCTCTTTTTAACCAGCAGCGCTGCCCGGACGCTCCCGCGGTGCAGCTCTTTTAGTGACACGGGGCAGCGGCCACTCCTGCTGCAGTACCTTTATTGTACCTCGTTTACCATGCTCAGCATTTTATTCCCTTTACACCTCTCAAGCTTTCCGGACCCCTTTTTAACCAGCAGCGCTGCCCCGACCGTCCCGCGGTGCAGCTCTTTTAGTGACGCGGGGCAGCGGCCACACCTGCTGCTGTACCTTTATTGTACCTCGTTTACAATGCTCAGCATTTTATTCCCTTTACACCTCTCAGCCTTTCCCGTGCCGCTCTTTTTAACCAGCAGCGCTGCCCCGACCGTCCCGAGGTGCAGCTCTTTTAGTGACGCGGAGCAGCGGCCACTCCTGCTGCTGTACCTTTATTGTACCTCGTTTACCATGCTCAGCATTTTATTCCCTTTACACCTCTCACGCTTTCCGGACCCCTTTTTAGCCAGCAGCGCTGCCCCGACGCTCCCGAGGTGCAGCTCTTTTAGTGATGCGGGGCAGCGGCCACTCCTGCTGCAGTACCTTTACAATATTTCTTAGACCATTGTCAATATTTTATTCCGCTCACACTTCCCAGCCTTTCCCGTGCCGCTCTTTTTAACCAGCAGCGCTGCCCCGACGCTCCCGCGGTGCAGCTCTTTTAGTGATGCGGGGCAGCGGCCACTCCTGCTGCAGTACCTTTATTGTACCTCGTTTACCATGCTCAGCATTTCATTCCCTTTACACCTCTCAGCCTTTCCCGTGCCGCTCTTTTTAACCAGCAGCGCTGCCCCGACGCTCCCGCGGTGCAGCTCTTTTAGTCACACGGGGCAGCGGCCACACCTGCTGCTGTACCTTTTTTGTACCTCGTTTACCATGCTCAGCATTTTATTCCCTTTACACCTCTCACGCTTTCCGGACCCCTTTTTAACCAGCAGAGCTGCCCCGATGGTCCCGCGGTGCAGCTCTTTTAGTGATGCGGGGCAGCGGCCACTCCTGCTGCAGTACCTTTACAATATTTCTTAGACCATTGTCAATATTTTATTGCGCTCACACTTCCCAGCCTTTCCCATACTGCTCTGTTTAACCAGCAGCGCTGCCCCGACGCTCCCGCGGTGCAGCTCTTTTAGTGACACGGGGCAGCAGCCACTCCTGCTGCAGTACTTTTAAAGGATTTTCGACCATTTTATTTTATACCCTTCACAGATGCGACCTTTGCCGTGACACCTTTGAAGCAGCACCCCTGCCCCACGTGCGCCGCGGTGCAGCTCATTTTATCCTGAGGAAGTGGCTACTCCTGCTGCGGTGTTGTTGTTATTTCTCAGACCTTTCTCTATATTTTATTTCCCTCACACCTCCAGTCCTTTTACGTGCCGCACGTTTACCGTCAGCACCACCCCAAAGGTGCCGCGGTGCAGCTGTTTTAGTGAACCCACGCAGCGGCCACTCCTGCTGCAGTACCTTTACAATATTTCTTAGACCATTGTCAATACTTTATTGCGCTGACGTTTCCCAGCCTTTCCCGTGCCGCTCTTTTTAACCAGCAGCGCTGCCCCGACGCTCCCGCGGTGCAGCTCTTTTAGTGATGCGGGGCAGCGGCCACACCTGCTGCTGTACCTTTATTGTACCTCGTTTACCATGCTCAGCATTTTATTCCCTTTACACCTCTCAGCCTTTCCCGTGCCGCTCTTTTTAACCAGCAGCGCTGCCCCGACGCTCCCGCGGTGCAGCTCTTTTAGTGACACGGGGCAGCAGCCACTCCTGCTGCAGTACTTTTAAAGGATTTTCGACCATTTTATTTTATACCCTTCACAGATGCGACCTTTGCCGTGACACCTTTGAAGCAGCGCCCCTGCCCCACGTGCGCCGCGGTGCAGCTCATTTTATCCTGAGGAAGTGGCTACTCCTGCTGCGGTGTTGTTATTATTTCTCAGACCTTTCTCTATATTTTATTTCCCTCACACCTCCAGTCCTTTTACATGCCGCACGTTTACCGTCAGCACCACCCCAAAGGTGCCGCGGTGCAGCTGTTTTAGTGAACCCACGCAGCGGCCACAACTGCTGCTGTACCTTTACAATATTTCTTAGACCATTGTCAATATTTTATTGCGCTCACACTTCCCAGCCTTTCCGTGCTGCTCTTTTTAACCAGCAGCGCTGCCCCGACGGTCCCGCGGTGCAGCTCTTTTAGTGATGCGGGGCAGCGGCCACACCTGCAGCAGTATCTTTATTGTACCTCGTTTACCATGCTCAGCATTTCATTCCCTTTACACCTCTCAGCCTTTCCCGTGCCGCTCTTTTTAACCAGCAGCGCTGCCCCGACCGTCCCGCGGTGCAGCTCTTTTAGTGATGCGGGGCAGCGGCCACACCTGCAGCAGTATCTTTATTGTACCTCGTTTACCATGCTCAGCATTTCATTCCCTTTACACCTCTCAGCCTTTCCGGGCCCCTTTTTAACCAGCAGCGCTGCCCCGACGCTCCCGCGGTGCAGCTCTTTTAGTCACACGGGGCAGCGGCCACTCCTGCTGCTGTACCTTTATTGTACCTCGTTTACCATGCTCAGCATTTCATTCCCTTTACACCTCTCAGCCTTTCCTGTGCCGCTCTTTTTAACCAGCAGCGCTGCCCCGACGCTCCCGCGGTGCAGCTCTTTTAGTGATGCGGGGCAGCGGCCACTCCTGCAGCAGTATCTTTATTGTACCTCTTTTATCATGCTCAGCATTTCATTCCCTTTACACCTCTCACGCTTTCCGGACCCCTTTTTAACCAGCAGCGCTGCCCCGACGGTCCCGCGGTGCAGCTCTTTTAGTGATGCGGGGCAGCGGTCACTCCTGCTGCAGTACCTTTACAATATTTCTTAGACCATTGTCAATACTTTATTGCGCTGACGTTTCCCAGCCTTTCCCGTGCCGCTCTTTTTAACCAGCAGCGCTGCCCCGACGCTCCCGCGGTGCAGCTCCCTTAGTGACACGGGGCAGGGGCCGAGAGCCCTCTAGGTGCGGCTCCTCTATAGCACTTTACCGTTTTCTATTTTATTTCATTGGCACCTCGCGCGTTGCGCCGGGCGCCTCATTCGGGGACATGCGCCGGCTCCCACAGCGCCCCGCCCGCCGCCGCTCCCCGGGGGCCTCCCCGCTGCTCTCGGGAGATCGCACACCGCACGCGGCCCAAGCCCCGTCTCGCCGACGGCACTCACCACCCGCCGCCCGCCGCCGCGTTCTCCCGCTCCCTACCGGCACGAAGCGGCGCTGCCGATGACGGAGCCGATGCGCGGCTGCCACGCCGCTCTCTCCGCGCCTCAGGGCCGGCGCCTTCGGCCGCACAGGGCGGCGTCCCCGCATCCGGGCCAGCCCGCGGAGCTCCTGCCGCCGCCGCCGCCGCCCCCCGACTGAGGGGCCGCGACGCCGGCGCCCCCTTTTATACTCCGCACCCCCTTTTCCCGCCACCGCCGCGGTGGGCTCCCCCCGCCTCAAAACCGCCCAGAAGCGCCCGAGGCATGATATCCCCCGCGCCGGAATCCCTCCTGTCCTGGAAGAGGTAAGGTAAAGAAAAAAAATAGAACTCCGAGCTTTCCACAAATGTCCCAAAAAACGAAGCAGCTGTGAGGGGCTTCGAGCTGTGCCTGGTCCCTCAGGTAACGGCGCTTTCCATTGGCTGCCGGAGTGGCCAGGGCTCCTATTGGCTGCCGGACGCTGCGACGCTTCCGATTGGCTGCTGCGCGATCCGCAGCCCCCGGGCAGCTGCTGCTGGGGGGCTCGCCAGGCGGGCTGCCGCCGGAGCAGGACACACGGCAACGCCAGCCGGCGTCCAGCGGTGCTCGGTGTCTGTCGGCGTTTGCAGTTCAGACAGACATATTGAATCCAAATTGCCGGCGATTCCCACCACATGCTATTTCTCCTCTGTTTTCCTGGATGGATTTGACAGCGCTTTCTTTCCCCCCCACAGAGTTGGAAAGCAAAATGCTCAGCTGCCCCCTGGCCATCTCCGCTTCCTTCCACAGCTCCAGCCTTGTCCCTCTTTCTCTCCCCTTTACTTTGCACCAGGTTCTCCCTCCTCCTTTCCCAGGCAGGTCGCAGCAGAGACATTTCACCCACCGGCACCACCTGCTTCCTCTCACTCCGTCCCAGTTTGCCCACTTTGAACTACTGTAGCCGCCTGCCCGCGGAGCCGGACCCGCCGCGCGCCTGGGTAATGGTGGCGTGAATTATCGCAGGGATTATTGGGGTGGGCTGGGCCTGGCCAGGTGCCTGGTGCCAGCGAAACCGCTCTGTCCCTCTCCTCCTCACCCTGGGCAGGGAACAGAACACATCAGGAAAGACTTGAGGATCGGGAAAAGGGCCTAGACAGATCACTCACCGGTCACTGGAGCAAGAAACACGACTGGGGGGAATAAATTGAATTTCTTGTCAAACAAATCAGAGCAAGAGAATGAGAGGTAAAGCTGCAGGGGTTCAAGCCTAGGAACGAGGACTTTTTCCTCGGCAGCTCGCAGCTGCACGAGGGGGATAAAGGATCCCCCGGGGCCCCCGAGCAGCGGCTCTGCCCCTCCTCAATGGGGATGTGTCCAGACCCGCCGGTCCATCCCGGGCTTTGGGGGGCAAGAGTGGAGCAGGCGCTGAGCTGCTCCATGGAGCTTCCAGCCCCTGTTTGATCTGTCGGGGCGTGACACAGTCACTGCTGGGCGTCCGTCGGCGCTCGGTGTCTGTCGGAGTTTGCAATCCCGACAGATAAATTGAGTCCAAACCGGCAGCGCCAGCTCATCTTTACTGTTCTTTTTCAATTTCTTAATGAATTAAGGGAAAACTCCCTTTAGTCGCCATTTCAAAGCCTTGAATCAAGGGGAAAACGGAGGTTCCCTCTCAATTTAGACCCGTAATTGATGCATAAGGAGGGTCTCCCCTAAATTTAAACCCAAATAAAAAGTGAATCAAGGAGGAGTTTTGCTCAATTTTGCCTCCTAAAATGAGGGGAAATGCAGCTCCCTCTTCAATTTCCCTCAAGAAACACCATTTTGGGGTCTTTTGGACACATTTTTCCTCTCTGAAGGTCCCTTCAAATGAGGGTCCCCCCTCGATGGAACTCTTATAATGGCACATAAAGAGGTTCTTCTCAAGGGAAGCCCTTTAAAACCAGGGACGGTGGTGTTTTGCCCTCAATTTTAACCTTAAGATGATGAAATTGGGGCGGTTTCCCTCAATTCAAATCCATCAAACAGCACCATAAAGGCTTTCTTCTTCCATTTAGATACAAAAATAATGGAAAACAGTGATTCCCTGCCAATTGAGATACAAAATCATGAAAATGTGTGTTCCTTCAATTGAGACCTTCCAAATCGTAGATGAAGTGGGATCCTCCTAAGTTCAAACACAGTTACAGAAACTGTTTTCTCCTCCATTTAAATCCTTTTTCTTCTCGTACTCCCCCCCGCACCCCCCCCCAACTTTTTTTTTTTTGGGGGGGGGGGGGGGCGGGGCACTAGGAGCACTTCCTCCGCCTCACTGGTCGCACTTGGGGCTGCTGCACGTTGGAGAGTGGTGGGAAGTTTCCTCCCAGTTCCCTCCCAGTGTTCCCAGTATCTCTTCCAGTGCTCCCACTGGCAGAACACTGGGGGACACTGCATGGTCTGATGATGGGGGGGTGCATTGTCGAGGATCACAGAGGGGCCCGGGGGGTCCCGGGCGTCCTTGGGGGGGTTCCAGGTTCAGCAGTAGGATTTTTCTGACTATGAGTGAGCTGTGTGGCCTTTGGAGGTGTCCCTTCCTCTCCTGCTCACAACAGAGCAGCTCAGAGGTGATTTGGCTCCTGAGCGTTTCAATTTAGGCCCCCAAAGAGAGGAGGAGCTGCTGCCCACATTACACCTTACAGCTCTGCCAAGGGGCATCTAACCCCATGTGTGCTCAGGAGGTGGGGATGCAAACCCCAAATCCCATCTCCACCTCCCTCTGCAGTCCTTTAAGGGGTTCCTCTAGTCTGGAAAACCAGTCCCATAACTACAGTAAACCCAGAGTCTCCTGAGTGAGAAACCACGTACTTGTAATTCCTCTGCAATAGCCTCATCCCACCTCCAGCAGCCCCTGGGAAGCTGCAGGCAAGAACACCTAACCTGGTAAGCAACTCCATTTCTTGGCAGATTTCCAGGGCAATGCAAAAACATTTCAAAGTATTTTTTCAAAACATCTGCTTATTGTCCTTTAATGCAAAATAGTGATTCCATACCAGTCCTAAGAAGAACAGGCCCAGAGAAGACCTTGCTCTCTACAACTCCCTGACAGGAGGGTGTAGCCAGGTGAGGATTGGCTGCTTCTCCCAGGCAACCAGGAACAAGACAAGAGGAAACGGCCTCAAGCCGCACCAGGGTTGGACATCAAGAGGACTTTCTTCCTGGAAAGGGTGGTCAGGCCTTGGCAGGGGCTGCCCAGGGAGGTTTGGAGTCCCCGTTCCTGGAGGTGTCCGAGGAACACCTGGACATGGCACTCAGTGCTCTGGGCTGGGTGACAAGGTAGGGATTGGGCACACGTTGGACTCGATGACCTTAGAGGGCTTTTCCAACCTCAGTGGTTCTATGATTCTCATTATTCCAAATTCATTTGCAAAAGCTCTCACACCTCTAGTCACACCTTAGCAGGTGTGTAGGCCCAAGCTCATACATTTGAGAGATTTACTGCCTCCAGTGGGATCTACACCGCAATTTCAGGGAGAGGCAAGACTTCAGCCGTTACGAGAGAAAACTTTGCAAAAGCATTCCCTGGAGAGACATCCTGAAGGAAGGTGTCTCCCCCTCTTCTGACCATAGAGAGAGCTGAGTCTCCAGTGTTAATTCTAAAACTTTCAAGCTCCAAGTCTGACTCCCAGAAATTTTATTGGCCCCACTTCCCAGCACAATACTCAGACCTCACACGTCGAGGAAAAAAGCAGTGCAGATTAAATAATTAATGCTTCTGGGTACTGTTCTCCCTCTAAACTACACACAATCCCAAAGGAACAAAACCCTTAAAGAAGATGGATTGCTCTTGCTAGCAGGAGAAATCTGACAGGGACATACTTCATCATTCTGCCAAGGCTTTGTCAAACACCTCAGCTCCTGCACTTCAGGGAATAAGAAGTGGCTTATAAGAAGTGACTTTTATGTCAGTGAGCATGTTATTATGGATTAATCTCGCACTGGAAAACAGTCTTCATACTCTATTGCATCACCCAAAGAGTTTGGAGGCTGCTGCCTAGTGAGCTCCTGAGTTGTATCTTCCTTGTCAATCTTATCAGCCCCTTGTTTGATTGTAAAATCGTAAACAAAATGCAGCAAGCATTGGCCCAACGGCTCAGGACTTGCATATCTCTTCCAAAGAGAGGGAGAAAAAAGAGTGTTTCTCCCAAGTCACAGAGTTTAAAAGTTCATGTTATCTACATAAATTTTTAAAAGAAAAAGAGGAACAGTAAAATATCAGTTACTGTGCCAGTGGTGCTCCACTCTATTTCTGTTCTCTTCTTCCACTTGTAGCATCTCTAGGAATACTTTAAAACCAGCCAACCAACCAAAACAACAACAAAAAGCCAACGTTGAATTGAAGCTGAACAAGAAGCAATGTGGCTGCTGGCTTGTGAGCACTCCACTGCCTGAGTTCCAGTAAGGGAGTTTATCCTCTCCACAGTTTTGAGCCAGATCCCAAAGTACTGAGCATCAGCTTTTAGCTTTTTAAAGAATTTAACTGTAAGAAAAGCTGCTGGGGAGGGCCATGCTCCAGGCACATCCATGGGATTTCACCTGTGCAGCTCCCTAAGCTGAACTTGTGTCTTTTCCTCTACCTTGCTGGGCTTGGCTCATGCATTTCTTGAGGGGAAGGCCCTGCACTGATCAAAGCATGTACTGACCTCAGATAAACAGCTTCTGTCAGTGTGGATCTATCCTAAATGGACCATTTCCCAAAGTAATTCAAGTGCCTGAATTTCACTTACTCAAAACTGCTTTTAAAGAAACCGGGTTTAACACACTCCGTTTCTAAGCAACTACTGGGCAGCGCTCCTTCACTCCCTGTCAGTGTTATTCTCTGACCCTTGGAGAAAGGCTTTAAAGCAACAAAGGGCTTGTTAAGCACCAATAATTTACTCAGTCAAGAATTCAAATCAATAGCAAGGGCAGAGCCTGACTTCAAAACCTATTTTAAACCAGAATTTAAAAGCAGTTGCATTGCCAATTGACAGGATTAGAAAGGTTTCCTTAGCAGTTGTGATTACAAAGTAATGAACTGTGCATGGAGCAGGTGGGGGGCAAGGGGGAAGACAGGAGAAACCTTCATTTGCACTGTGGGTTTTTAACCATCATGGTCACATCTCAAGGACCTGCAGAAACCAGTCTAATCTCAAAAAAGGAAAAACTTCCTGGATATTTTTCATTTCAGCAAGAGCCTAAGGAAGCCCTCAGCAGCAGGAGATTGGAATAACTGCAATCCCTTGAGCAAAGGGAGCAGGGTGTGCTCCTCAAAGCCAGACCTTCATCCATAGCACCCAGAAGGTAGCAAAACAAGGATACAACAAAGCCTTAAGTGGGGAATGGGTTATCAAGGGTTTTATAAGGAAAGAACGAGGTCTGAAAAACAGGACCTGGAGGGTGAGAGAGGAAAGAAATAGCGAGATAGCTGAGGCCTCTTGGGAAAAAAAAAAGGGGGGAAAGGTCGGGATTAAATTCTAACTCAGCTGGAGCTGATCTTAAATGTAATAAGGGGAAATGGCAGCAAGAGGAGATTTCTTTATAGCAGCAAAGTACTGGGATAAATTCACTATAGAAACTGAGAAATCTTTAGCAGCAGCAGCTCTCTGCAAAGAGGTCAGGCATCCATTCCTCATGGCAAAGCAGGGCACAGGGAATTGGGCCAGATAACCTCCCCAGACTGATCCCAGCCCTAATTTCAAAAAATTGCACAAAAATGTAATTGTGCATTAACACAGCAAAGTCTTCTTTCCAGCTTATCAGGCTTTGAGATGCCTTAGATTGAGATCCAGCTCCTACCACTGTGCTGTGCTCGGACTCTCCCCCCCTTTCCCCGACCCAATCTCCTGAGCAACCAACAGCTCGCAAGGAGCTGGCACCCCTGGAATTTCACACTCAGCATCTCTTCCAAGCTCAACAGGTGAACAAACAGGTACTCCAACACCTCCTTCTTTTGTACTTCGGGCAGCACAGACCCACTGGAAGAAACTGGAATCCAAGGGCAGATGTAAACATGGGACTCCCGCTTGCCACTGTCTCCACCCGTTCTCCAGCTCAGCCCTGGGCTGGGAAACAAAAGACAACAAACATTTAAAAAACATCCTTGAGGTGTCTTGAGGATGCCCAGGCCTAGAAGAAAGGCCTTCCCATCACCCTCTTGGCCTTTTCCCACTCTGAGGAACTGTGGAAATGCACATCCACACCCAAGCTGGACAGCCTGGGATCTTTTCTGCACACCAAACGCCACAGTCCCGAGCACCAGGAGCCTGAAGATGCCCTGGATTGCAATTCACAGCCTCAGTGAACCCTGCACAGGACAGCCAAGTCGTTTGTGTGCAGAAGAAATAAAAGTTGCTATTTTTAGTAGTTAAAATACTCGTGGGAGTTATTGGCTGCTTACACCCGTGGGCTTCATAGGGCCTCCCATACTTATGGATTTATCAGAAGAAGCAGTTTCAAGTTCCTTCTTTTTCGAGCCCAACTCCAAATGGGAAACTTCTCACGAGTGCTCCTGAGAGAGTCAAGTGGAACTTCAGGAGCTCAGGAAAGCGACTCCCTCCCCTGAGTCCTGTCTCACCTGCCCGAGCACCCGGTGCTTTTATACCACCTCTCTCCCTGCTTTCCACGTACATTTAAATGTAAGAAACCTGCACGTTCTCGCTCCAGCACCAGCCGCGTCTTCCCTGCGCCCGCACACTGCCGCCCCTGCTCAGGCGCTGCTCCCCTCGGTTGCGCTGCCCCTTGCCACGGGGCCGAGGTGGGACAAACTCCAGGTTTTGTTTCCCAGGAAAGGCTCTGCAGGGAGGTCCCGCCGTGCCGCCCGCAAGCCCCGGCCCCGGCCCCGGCCCCAGCCCCAGCCCCGCAGCTCCTCCCCGGCTCCGCGCCCGCGCCGGGACCGCCTTCACCCCGCGCAGCCCCCGCCGCCCGCTCCCGCCCGGCTCTGCTCCGGGGCCGCCCCCCCTCGGGTCTTTTCCCGGCACACGCTGCGTCGCCGTTCTCCGCTCACTTTCCACCCCGCTGCAGCCACAGCAACAGCCGCCCTCCTCCATTGTCACCACAACCCTCGCCCACCGCTGCCGCAGCCGGGAACCGAACCCGGCGCTCCCAAGCCGCTCCCGGGCAGCGCCCGACGGTACCCACAGAGCAACAGCACCGGGCGGGTAAAGCCAGTGCGCATGCGCAGCGCTGCCCGGCTCCGCCCCGCCCTTCAACACCACATGACGTAACCAGGCACAGCACTGCTCCTGCGCTTCCCTTCCCACAACACCGCGCATGCTCACCATTGTTTCCATTTCTCCCTTAATGACCACACAACGAAGAGCTTCCCCAGGAAAGCTGTTTTGGACAAATCTCATCAAACTGTGCTGGGGGAGAACAGACACCACAAAAACTGGGATTTGCTGGCACAGGGCCTTGGACATCACACATCCTTCCCTGTTCTTGGATAACAGAGTTATCACAGATCTCCTGAGTAGCTACACCAGTAAAAAAGTGACTTTTCCAGCCCAGATGCAGCTGCATAAGCGTTCGGAGTGGCAAAATGAAAGGAATGTAAAAATCCCACCATGGAGTGAGATGGTGCCGCCTCCTGCACCTGGGCCACCGTGGAACACTCCAGGCTGGGGGAACAGGGGCTGGAAAACTGGGAAAGGCCCTGGGGGTGCTGGGGACAGCAGCTGGACACGAGCTGGGTGTGCCCAGGTGGGCAAAGCCAAGGGCACCTGGGCTGTGCCACCTTGGGGTGACAGCAGGGCCGGGGCAGTGCCCGTCCCTGTGCTGGCACTGCTGGGGCACCTCCAGTGCTGGGGGCAGCTCTGGGACAAGAGGGACATGGAGGGGCTGGAGCCAGTCCAGGGAAGGGAACGGAGCTGGGAAGGGGCTGGAGAGTTCCTGAGGGAGCTGGGAAAGGGGCTCAGGCTGGAGCAAAGGAGGCTCAGGGGGGACCTTGTGGCTCTGCACAAGTCCCTGACAGGAGGGGGCAGCCGGGGGGGTCGGGCTCTGCTCCCAGGGAACAGGGACAGGAGGAGAGGGAACGGCCTCAGGCTGGGCCAGGGGAGGCTCAGGGTGGATATTGGGGAAATTCCTCCATGGAAAGGGCGCTCCGGCCTTGGCACAGCTGCCCAGGGAGGTTTGGAGTGCCCACCCCGGGAGTGCTCCAACACCTGTGGCTGTGGCATGGGCGGACGTGGTCAGCGCCGGCCGTGCTGGTGCTGGTTGCACTCAGTGATCTCCGAGGTCTTTTCCAACCTTGATTCCGCTCTCAAGTCAGCCCCACGGAGGAGCAGCACAAAAGGCACCCCCAGGCTGCGAGCGGAGGGTTCAGAACACGCTGCGGCAGCAGGAACGAAGCTCTGCAGGATGAAACTGAAAAGGGGAGAAATGCCGGGCTCTGTGAAAGGGAACAACTGAGAGAGCCACAAACAAGCCACCAAACTTCTCACAGGGGACACCACCAGCAGCACAGATGTGAAGGGACTTCTTTTTGCCCCAGAACTGTGAATCCACAGCCCAAGCCACGTGCACACACTGCAGATGTGTATTTTTACTGCCAGCAAGCACCTGGGAATAAAAAACCTCAGCCCCAAAGCTTGATGTCTAAACAGCAACACAGAAGTTCTAAACCAGCTGTCGAGAGAAACAAAACACAGCAAAAACAAAGCAGAAAGGGAGCAAAAAACTTGTCACGCTGGCCGTGTTTCCGAGGGTGACAGGTTCTGCTGTGCTGGGAATGCAGCACAAAACACAAAAATCCTACTGCAACTCCTGGATCCCACAGCAGGAAGGACATGGAGATTCCCAGTGGGAATCAGGGATGCAGGACTCGGCTGTGCTGCCATCACTCCCTCAGGAATAGCCAGGTTTAGCTCATTCTGTCTGCCCAGAGAGGGGGGATCTGCTCCTGGATCCCCTGGAATGTTCCAGGCCAGGCTGGACATTGGGGCTGGGAAGAGCCCAGGACAGTGGGAGGTGTCCCTGCCCGTGGCAGCGCTGGCACTGGATGAGCTTGAAGGTCCTTCCAAGCCCAAATGGTTCTGTGAGTCTTAGAGCCCTGAAATTCTCATGACAGAGGTGGAAGTGCAAGAGCTTAAGGTCCCTTCCCAAAAAAACCCCATTGCACGACTCTGCAGCTTCTGGAGCCCTGGGTCCATGGAAATGCAGTTTCAGAGGAGCTCCGAGGAAATGGGTGTTTTGGGGAGAGCAGAGTGGCTGGAAGAGAGGAACAGGAACAGTCTCCTCGAGCAAGCCCTTGTGTCTCAGGGAGCGGGATCGGCTCGCTCCTAACGCACCTGGTGACTCCCAGAGCGGGGGATGGAAATGCAGCCCAGGTCCGAAAGAAACCCTGCCCGGGAAGGCGGGCTGGGATTGTGAGCTGGCTGCGGGAGCTCGCTGTTAAAGGCGATCTTTTGGGTGTTTGGGTGCGCCTTTGTCTCTGTGCGAAGCACCCGGCCGTAGCGCCCTTTGTGCTGCTGTCTCCTGATTTCCTTAAACTTTTCTTAAACGGTCCCTTTTCTTCAACTTTCCTTCAAATTCTAGAGTGAAGCTCGTTTTGGCAGCTGCGCGTGCGCGGATCCTTCCGCGTGCGCAGATGGCCGGGGCGCGCGGATCAGTGCGCATGCGCGGGCGGGGACGCATCACCGGTGATGCCTCCGCGGGCAGGACCGCATCACAAATAGTCCCTTTTGGCGTATCACTCCGCGTGGGGGCGCATCACCGCTGATCCCTCCGCGGGCAGGACCGCATCACAAATAGTCCCTCCTGGCGGATCACTCCGCCTGCGCATGCGCATAACCGCTGATCCCTCCGCGGGCAGGGCCGCATCACCGCTGATCCCTCTGTTCTGAACGGGATTGTGATGTTGGCTTTTTGCATGTTCCATCAGTGTTTCACAATTTGGTGGCCCATACGGGGATAAAGGCTCAGCTCTGGGATCTCCCGGGGAACCCAGAGCAGGGGGGTGCCCCCGCCCACTTTTGGCGGCCTCGCTTTGTGTTTCTCGGCGGGGTCAGGGGGGTTTGCAGTCAAACACCCGGAGGGCAAGAGAGGAGACAAAGCAACAAGAAAGGAAAGAAAAGGCTCCCTGAGGTACCACGGTAATTAAACACATAAAATCTTGTGCACCAAGACTCCGAGAAAAGTGAGTATTTTTTCTTTCCTCTTTTTGGGGGGATAAGGGGGATGAAAGTGTGTGCATGAGACGCGGGCTGGTTACCCCAGAGCTGCGAAGCGAGTGTGGAGCCTCTGAGGCTGCGGCTCTGCTCTGCCGCCAGGGAAGCAGTCAGTAAAGAGGTGAAGCCAAAGATAAAAGGAGTGAGAGAAGCCCCGGGTTAACTGGGACGGGCTTTCAGGGAAGGGATTGGAGTCCTTGAAGGAGGGGAGTCAAGAATTTCCTAGTATTGGATCCAAGAAATTTAGGGTTTAAGACTGCTGGATTGAGGGTTCAAAAATCCTGCTAAATGGAGGGTTAGTTCCGAGACATTTGGGTTTTGAGACTGCTGGATTGAGAGTTTAAAAGATTTCAAGAAATCCAGGCTTAATTCTGCCAAATTGAGGACAAATCCGAGACATTTGGGGCTTGAGGCTGCTGGATTGAAAGTTTAAAAAAAAAAAAAAAAAAAAAAAAAATTCAAGAAATCCAGGCTTAATTCTGTCAAATTGAGGATTACTTCAAGAAACCTGGAATTTTGGGCCCAGGGGTGAGCATCGGCTAACAATTTGAAATTGTGTGGTTGTGACTGATAACGCTTGAGAAAGAGAAGTTGGAACAATAAAAAGGAGCGATGAGAATGAATGAGAATGTATGTGATAGAAATGCTAAAGCTTGAAATATAACTTTTCTGG
This sequence comes from Coloeus monedula, assembly GCF_965178545.1. Lineage (NCBI taxonomy): Eukaryota > Metazoa > Chordata > Aves > Passeriformes > Corvidae > Coloeus > Coloeus monedula. The sequence goes on along the minus strand of NW_028120731.1, from coordinate 9,043 downwards.
AAGGAGGCATATTTTATTAAGAGGAGGGAACTGTTGTATTCTAGGAGAAGAAACGGGAAAGAGGTGGTGAAGTTTGAAGAGTTGTTTTGTTGGTTTTTATTAAAAAGGTGGGAAACAAAGGCCTGGGAAAGATAGATAAGATTCTGAGAAAATGGGACATAAAACTAGTAAGCAAGAGTCAGGGAATAAAAAAAGGGAATAGAGGCGTGCCAGTGGAAATACCCCAGGAAAGCCCTTGGGGAGTTATGCTGGCTAACTGGAATACAAACCCAAGTACAAAGGAAACGAGCAAAGTCAAAATGATCCAGTTTTGTATGTTTGGTTGGGCCGAGAAGGAAATAAGATCCGACCATGTCTTCTGGCCCAGACATGGCTCTTGAAGTCTGGATCTGTCAGGCTTTACAAGTATTGGTAAATTCAAAAGAACTCGTTAACACAGAAGAAAGCAAGTACGCTTCATGCTGGGTGGGAAACAGAGTCTAAGGGGATAAGAATTTTAAAGTTGTCCGAGACCCAAGGAAAGGAGCAAAGGGAAAGCAAGAAAGAGAAGGGCTGGGAGCCCCTGGAAGCATCGCCCCCTCCACTCCCGCCTGTCTCGCCCCAAGCCCAGGCTCCTGTGGCGCCGCTCGCAGCTGCAGCGCCGCTCCCGGAGCCCGAGGTCGCGCCTGTGCCGGCTCTCAGGCACCGCCCGCGGCTCCACCGCTTGTCCCAGCGGCGGCGGCTCCGCCGGTAGCCCCGCTGTTCCCGCCGCCCCCTCCAGCCCCTGCGGCTCCAGCGGTAGCCCAGCCCGCCGCTTTCGGTGCCCCTGTGCCCGTCCCTAGCCCGGCTCTCCGCTCCACACCAGCCCAGCCCGCCGCTTTTGGGGCCCACCCCGGCCCCGCCCCGGCCCCAGCCCCGCTCCCGATGTCCGCGGCCGTTCCAGCAGCCCCTGCCCCCGCTGCGTTCTCTGCCGCGGCTCCATTGAACCCGGCTTCGGCCCCGCGGGCCGCGCTGGGCTCACCGGCAGCTCGGCCTCCTGGCGCCGTGGCTGCTGCGGACCCGTGCAGAGGCTCCACGCCAGCCTCTGGTACCGGCCCCAAGAGCTGGTGCCCTTGGCGGTGCCGGCAGCAGCCTCCGCCTTTGCTCCCCCGCTCCTGCAGGAATCGGCCTCCGAGAGGATCCCCACCTCCTACCCCCCCTCCCTCCCTCGCCTGCACCGTTCCCCTGGCAACGACCGCTTCTGCTGCTCCTCTGAAAGGAGAAGCAAAACGCCAAAGTTCCATCTCGAGGAACGAGCCCTTGCAGAAGGAAATAATATCTGGAGACGGTTCTTCCAGCTGTGTCCAAGGAAAAAGAATGTCAGGGTAGGCTTTAGTTGATGGGGGGACTATGCACACTGGAAGATTTAGCACACAAGAAGGGAAATACATCTACTGATTCAAGGTACGCTTTTGGAGGGGTGCATGCCTTGGGAAAATCTGGGACACCCCACCTCTGCTTCTTTAAGTGTCTCCATGTGGGACATCAATTAAATGTGGACAAATTTTAGAATGCAGCTTCCAAGTCAAGTTACCTGCTAGGAAATGACTCCAGCTCTCTGGCACCTTGGGCTGTTTTAAACACAGCCTGGCCCTTCATGGCTGAGGCTCTGAGTTATTGCACAGGCATTCAGGGCTGACAGTTCCCTGCAGGGAGAGCTCAGCACATGTCCACAGAGGCAATCCCAGCATGTGCAAGAAAGAAAGAAGCAGCAAAAGGTTATTGCTTCTCTTTCAAAAGTTATTTCAAGTACTCAAACCCAAACCAACCTTTGCTCTCGATTTTGGCTCCTTTGCAGACTGCCTCTGCCGTGGGGTTTTCTCCAGGAGAAGCAAAGGAATTGCTCATGGAACAGTGCAGATTAAGTTATCCCAAAGGGAAGTAAAGAAAATATCTCATTTTTCCATCAAAATGCTCATGCTCTTTCCTACAGATTATTTCAAGTTTTTCCCACAAGCTTTGCCCTACCCATCATCCCATTTTTACCCCAAAAAGTAATTTTCTCTATCCTCAAGAATGTCTCAGTGTCTATCCCCAAAATTTTCACTGTGCCTCTGCAAGTGACTACCTCAGTTTACCTCATGCTGTTCATTCTCTTCCCTGGGGATTGCTCCAGATTTTCCCTCCAAGCTGTCCCTGTCTGTCCACTTCTGCTTTCTTCTTTTTTACAAGAAAGTATTCATTCACTACTCTGGATATTAGCTCCAGTTTTACCCCCCAAAATTTCCCTAACATTCACTAGTCATTGCCTGATTTTTACCTCAGTATGTTCATTCTCTCCCCCTAGAGATAACCTCAGGTTTTACCCCCAGTATTTTCCCTACCTGCCCACTAACTATTTACTCTTTTTGACCTATAAATACTCTCTTTCTACCCTGGAGATTTCATCAAGTTTTACCCTGAAATATTTCACTATCTTTCCAGTACTGTCTCACTTTACCTCATGATGTACGCTCTCCCTGCCACACTTCACCCCAGATTTCACCTCCAAAATTATTGCTGCTTGTCCACTACTTATTACCTGATTTTCACTTCAGTAGGTCCATTCTCTGCCCAACAGGTCATTTTAATTTCTACCTCCCAAAACTTTTCCAACCTCTCACCTAGTGATTGCCTCAGTTTACCTCAAAAATGCTGTCTCCCCTAGAGATTACCTCAGACTTGACCCCCACATTTTTTCCCTGTCTGCAAGTTACTACCTCCGTTTAACTTCAGTATGTTCGTTCTCTGCACTACAGACTCAAGTTTACTCTCAAAATCTCCCTGCCTCTCCAACACTGATTACTTCCTTTTTACCTCAAAAGATTGATTTATTTTCTACCATGGAGGTTACATCAAGTTTCACCCCCAGAATTTACTAATACTTCCACAACTGATTCACTCAGTTTTACCTCAAAAAGTGTTCATTCCCTCACCTAGAGATGACCTTGTATTTAACCCCCAAAGGTTTCCCTACCTGTGCACAACTGATTGCTATAGTTTACTTCAAAATCTTCATGCTCTCCACTACAGGTCACCTTGAGTTTAGTTCAAAAGTTTTCCCTACCTGTCCATTACTGATTATCTCAATTTTTACCTAAAATAAGTCATTCTCTTCCTACAGACACCAGATAGCAAATCATACAAAGATCTAAAACTCTGCACAAGAAACAGCAGAAAGTTTTCCATGAATAACACAAGTTCCATTTTTCCCTCCTCTGCCTAGGACTGCTACCAGGAGACAGGAGAGTTGTTATCAACACTCAAACCTCCCAAGCGTTGTTATTTCTCAGAGAGCTGCGCTGGCACTGAGCTACTCCCATGCGCCTGCAGGGCTCTGGGGAGGAGCAAGACAACATCCCACTCCTGCCTGGAGAAATTTCACCCCTGTAAAAAGTCATTTCCCTTCTCTCTCTCTGAGCCACGGCCAAAGCAGCTGTGTAGAAATACATGAACTATTCATGGAAGGGATTATTCAGTTGTGGGAAAAACGCTAAAGAAAGACTATCACCCCAAATTTCAGGGTGAAAACACACTGCTTGTTAACAGGAGCACACAAACTCATTTAAACCAGAGAGGAAACTGCACATCAGGAAAAGAGCTGAAAGATATGCTCTGCCTTGATTGATAATTCCAAAGGAAATGCCCCACGGATCATAGGCAATTACCTATAATTTTACCTCCATAATCACTGGATTTCTGACTTGGGTTGCTGTGGAAGTGTTTCACAGATGCCTTGAGGGGTCAGGGGCTTGGTTGGATTCTTTGTGGTTAGTCCTGACAGGCCCAGGCCAAACCCACCCACCTGCATCGCTGCTCCACCCCAAATTTGCATGAAATACTGAGAACAGTTTATAAATACTCCCCTTCCCTGTCCTTCCTTACACAACCATGGAGCAAATGTACTCTATCCCTTGTTCCCAAGAGCACCTCTCCAGCCCAAATCCCAGTTTTCACAAACACAAACCAAACAGACCTAAGACAATTATTCCATCAGTGCCTGCAATTCTGAGCTCCCTGTTCCCTGCCACTCACACAGCAATCTCACCTCAGCCCAGAGACTCCCTGTCCCCAAAGGGAAACAGAACCTGACGGGGCACAGCTCTGGCACCGCATTTCCCCTTGTTCCTGGAAAGCCCAAGTAAATCCAGTCCCTCAGACCTTGCATCCCTGAACACCAGGAGAGCTGGAGTTTTACCCAGATCCCAGTGCCCTGCACGGCTGTGCTGACACGAGCACAGGCCGATCGCTCCGCCCAGCACCATCCCTCATTTTCCTCCCATTGCTCCCCAAGTGTCCCCAAACCACCCCAGCGTGTCTGTGCCGGGGCCAGGGCCTGCCCCAAGCCCGACCAGAGGCTGTCACCCAGCCCTGCACCAGCTGCTGCCCCTGGGAGAGCTGGGAATGCACTGAGAGCTCGGCTCCCCAGTCCTCAGACACACAAATAATGCCCAACCTGCCCCTCTGGGCACAGCCAAACACCACAACTCCATCATCCCCAAGCAACTCTGGCAGTTGCCTCTTCACCTCTGCCCTTTTCCAAAGGACACAGGTAGGACTGGGGTGTCAGAAATGGCATTCCCTAGGCAGTTCATCCAAGCACAGAGGAGAAGAGGAACCCTGTGTCCCTCTGACTGACCCCACAGCATGGGCAGGACCAGCTGGGTTTTTTGTATTCTAAATTTTAAAATGAACTGAAGAACCTGAAAGGCAAGAAACAACACATGCATAAGGTTAGAGCCAGTCAACACACACACAGACAGACACACCCTCAGACACCCCTTCCTCAGCTTACACGCTGACTGCGGCCCTTACTAGAAACAGTCCCCCCTAAAGAAGATGCTTTAACATCTTCTTCCATCTGCTGCTCCTTGATGTGGAACAGTAGATCCTGGGAAAATTGGTAGCATCAGTGACCATAGGGATCAAAATCTGCCTCGGGGACCTGCAAGACAGCATGAGGCAGTCTGCAAGTAGCTGACAGATAGGAGTTATCCCCACACCAGGCCCATAAGCTTTCTACCCAAAAGCCCATAGACAAGAGATGAGAGTTTAAAACTGTTCAAACTAGCCATGACTGAATGTGCCAGGGCAGGGCAGCTCCAAGCATAAGCAGCACATGGACACACAGTGCATCAAATATAAGCAGAGATGACACGAAGACTTGAGATAACGCTTCAGAAGATAAATTCTTGAGACCAGGATGCTTTGAGGCAACGGAAGCTACGAAACTACTGCAGTGAGGAAGGTCTAGTACACTTCATATAGAAGTCCAAGGGAATGGCACATGAAAAAAAGATACTACCAAAACTGAGAAGGAAGATGGATAGGAACACCTTGTGTACTTCTTCTGGTCTCAAAAAGCAAAACCATAAAGATGCCAGAATAAGCCCGATCCAGGAAAGTATGCAAGTGCTCCTGCTGCCAATATGGCCCATAACGATGCCTGTAAAGCATTGAGACATCACAAAGCCCTATGACACTGAAGACAACGGACACAGACCACATAACATAGACATCAACTGAAACTGCCCAGCAATTTTACTTGATGGACCAAGATTCCTAGCGCAAGATGAGTCAGAGGCCAATGACGCCGAAGGAAAGAAGGCTCTATGGCAGTAGTACGGGACAGTGAAATGTAAACTCCTTATGAGAAGTTAGTGCCAAAGCTGGTAAGAGGATGCTCAAGAAGCGCAGTAGGCCTAGAGATGGAGGCAACGACTGCCAGCTGATACAAAGGGATCCCTAGAGAATGATTCTGCCGCCAAAGGCTGAAGTGACGTCACAAAACATGACCGACCAACAAATGGCCAAGATGCAAGGTGCCTGCGTGCTATGTTCAAAAGTGCTCCAAAGCGTGGCTACACTGAAGAGTAGGCAAACTTTAGACCGTGGCAATCATGCCAGACCTGAAGGCAGGCTCCTCAGGTGAAAAGATGGACAATGACATCGAGACTCAAAATCCAATGATGCGAAGCTCACAAGAACATGGAGATGGGTTGGAACTGCCCGGCCCGGCAAAGGCTCGAGTGATGCTGAAGAGAAACCCTCTCTCCCTTAACTCCAAGGGGCCCGGCCTACTACAGCCCTCTCCTCTAAGCTAACTTCAAATGGCCTCCTGTGATTCCAAAGGTTTTTGCCTTCTCCCAACCAACAGTCCCCACACTTAGCTCTCCAAAGACCAGCAGACAAAATCCATCCTCGACAGAAAAGAATGCTTCAGCACCGTGGATGTCAATACATGGCCCACAGCCCACTTGGGCAGCTACAAAAGATAGAGAATAATGACAAAATTCAGACTGTGATGACACATCCCAGAAGTGACCCCTTGCACAATGCCCCTCTCCCTCATAACTGCCGAGGCTCATCGCTCACCGGCCATTTCCAAACTTAGGCTCTGCACCTACTTGTAGTACCTAAGACAACAAAACAGAAACTGCGACTGTTGCCCTCCAGAAGAATAAATGCACGGGCTTCCCTCTGCACCACTGGCCCAGGCTCACCTCAAATCTCCATCCGACTCCAGAGGTGGCCCGGACGATACCTGCAAAGCGAAAAGGGACACGCTTCGCATGCTGCCACGTACCTCTCACCTATCAGTCGCCCCACCTAAATGCCAACTCACCTGCTCGCCTCTGTCCCTTGGCATGCCCAGGGCAGCAGCAGCACCTGCAGAGAAGCAAAGCAAAAAAACATGCTGAGAGACTGAAACCACAGCCTCCCTGCTCCAACTGAAGTACACCACACCTATAGCTTAAGCTTGCACCCACCTGGCCTCCAGCATCCCAGGGCCGGGACCACCTAAAATGCATAAACAAAAACAGACGCTTAGAGCTGCACCAGAAACTGATACCCAAGCAGTAACAACTCATTCTGGCCACCAGTCACCGCTCACCTCGCTCCATCGACCTTGACCACTGATCTTCAGCATTACTTCCTACAAATAAAGATGAAGAACAAAGCTGTAACACAGGCACCATTTACACTTGCCCTGCAAAGACAAACGGTGACTGACCTTCCTGTGGGAACCACCTCACCTGGTATGGGGCACTCTGCCACAGATTCAATCCATCTGCATCTGAAAGAAAGTTATGACAAAAGTCAAAGTGCTGCATCAGAACTTAGCAGCTCCAGACATCTTGTGTCAATCTAGAAATACCATCTTGAGTCCAACTAATCCCTACATTACAAGTGTCAAGTCCCTAGGACTTATCCTATTACACCTACACCCAGACTATGTAGCAGGGCAAAGCAGCCCCGGGCCAAACACACAGACACCTGTGACACAGGAGATGACAAACAAGGGGATGCAACAAGGAGAGGAAAGTCTCAGCAAGAAGAATTACCAATGACATGACCTAGATGAGGCCGATGAGGCTCAAAGAGCTCTGGCAGAAAAAGACCCTAACAGAAGGACTTATGCCAAGAACCGCAAAGATGGACGCCCGAGAATCGTACGGTTGGAATCCTCTACCTATCCTCGCATTCTCCCAAGTCCTAATCTGTTATAAGGGATTGTTGCAGTGCACAGCTGTCAATACAGCTCAGAACAAGACTGTAAAAGGTGTCTGACTCAATTGTGCTAAAGAGAGATGCGATTCCGATGCATGTCCGAGCCTGCAAGTCAAAGGTTCAAGGGTACCAGCGTCGGGCCAAGGAACGCAAAGGAGCTGCTAAGGATGATGCCCAGCATTTCCGATAAGCCCCTCAAAGGGGTAAGGCAAAAGACATGTGACACAAGATGCCCACAATAGAGACACAGAACACACAATAGACAAGTGACACAACACGCACCGGGACTGCTCTGCCCTGCACACCTCAGCATTGTGATCAAAAGCGAGACTTGCCCTTTACGTGGCCTAAGGGCCCCTCTCGTGGACATCCCCATCTCCAAAGCTAATTCAAAAATCCCTCCCACCAAGTCCTGACCCAGCACCCCACTCTCATCCCCCTCCCTGAGGTGTAGCCCTCGACTTAGCTCTCAGATATCCAGGGATGCAAATCCTCATCAGGTGCAAAAGAAGGCCGCCTCATCATCTGGGAAGTTCCTGCCCTCAGAGGGCTCTTCTCTCTTAGTCTACTGCAATAAAGAAAACCAAACATCAGTGCCTGAACTCAGCAGCACATCAGCCAAAACCCAACAATTCCACTACTCACCGGCTCCTGAGAACGCCCCGGTCCTCGGCTCACACGCTGGGGCCGCACTCCGACGCCGCCGTCGCAGGGTATCCCTGGGTTAAGGGGGGACAAGGTGATGTGGCATTGCTGAAACTTGAGGGGACCCTCGCTCCTCCCTCCCTCCCCGACTCGCCACAACTCCTCAGCCATTGCCAAAAGCTGCCCAGATGGCACCTTCAAACAGAAAAGGTACAGGCTTCATTGCAGAGCCCTGTAATACTTCTGGAAGGCTCACAGGGGCAGCTCAAGGGTGATAAACTGGCTCCATCAGCTGGTCCATGAGGGGGTTCAGCCCCTGCAGGCATAATACAAGTGGGCCACCTAAAACACACAAATGGATGCTTAGACAATGCATGCTTTGAGCTGCCCCAGAATTTGGCACCCAAGCAATACCTGGTCACTGGTACTGGTCACTGCTTACCTCACTCACTTGACCTTGATTGCTGATATCCAGGTTTACTTCCTAAAAATAAAGAGAAAGAACAGCCCTGCAACATAACCAAAATGAAACACCACCCCTGAAAAGCTGAATGATGACCAACCTTCCCAGGGGAGAAGGGGCAAAACAAAATGGAAAGGCACATGCCCATGTAGCGTCCAAAAGTGTTGCATTGCCAAGGTAGGTTCCACCTGAAAGTGCTCGACTGTGACCTCTTTCTGCAAGGGTGTCTGTCATGTTGGAGTAGCGATTTGAATGCTGCAGACCACCTGTAAAACACAAAAAAAAAAAATCAAAGGCTTATAGTTTCATCACTAATACAACAACTCCAGTAGCAGCCAGTTCTGTGCTTGAATCAATACTCATCCAGCTCATGGTCCCCCCGGTGCCAATACCCTGCTGTGCCAAGTGCCTCGCATCTTCAAAATG